>NC_140931.1:150812828-151272828 GCF_014529385.1 Adiantum capillus-veneris
GGTGTTCAATTCAATAAAAGGAACCCACCCTGAAATTAGGCTGTAAGTGTTTTGTGTCAGAAAGTGTTTATTATAGATATCCATGTAAATTTGAAGCCTCATGCTAACATCTTGACATTGCCTTGTGCAGTTGTATAAAGAGGTTGTTGCTTGCCTATGGCAAGCTATGTGGAAGGTATGAACTATACAAGGCCACAATCAAAGAAGTACCTGTCCCAAATCAAACCGATGGGAATTCTTGCGGCTGGAGATGTCTTCTCCATGCAGAATATGTCCTGCAAAGCTACTTTGCATTAAAACCTTTCATGACTAAGGTACCCATTTTGCAATGCATTCAGTTAGTTTTGGTTTAGTCTATAAAAGAATTCTCATCATGTGGTCTTTCAATTTTGCAGAGTGCTTTAAAAAACTACACATATGATTATTTGCAAAGATACCGGGTAAGTTTAATACAACACCTGCTTACTATGTCTAGCCCTAGAGAGCTTGAAGATAGCGGCTTGGATGAGCGCACTATTGATCTTACAAAACATGACGTGCCACCACGACAAACCCCTACATCCGATACAGTGGAATCGCATCGGGCCGAGGGTGTCATATCAGCAGAAGATCAAAGAGTCGAGGATGAGGAAAGGACAAATGAGCATATGGAAGCAGCTAAGGTTCAACCGGAGGAGACAATAAAAGAGGCAAGTCAGCCTGTGGAACAGCCAAAAGAGCCTATGGCTGAAACCGAAGATGAGGAAAGCAGGCCTATAGATGAGCAAAAGGATATGGATGAGGAAAGCAGGCCTCGGGATGAGCAAAATGATATGGATCAGGGAAGGATGTATGAGGCAAGCCGATCAACCTTGAATCAGGCAGAAAGGGCCATGGGAGAGACCCCTGATGAAGATTTGAATGATGACTATGAAGATAAAGCGGAGGAGAGCAACAACGACATGAACACTACAGAGACCCAGTATGGACCCTTGCTACCTGTAGATACGGTTGTTCCGGTAATGTCTATTCAAGTATGGCAAAATATGTTCAGCTTCTAACTACTTATATGTACTTGTCAACTTTTACAGAGGTTGATTATCTTGGACGTCAATGGATTGCTGCTGATGCGGGTGCCTCTCGGTGACAGAGGACCCTTTGAGGATTTGCAAACGTTTCGGATGGGAACTTGTCGAGTCGTGGTTCGTCCAGGAACCAAGGAGTTTATTGAGTTTCTTCTTCCGCGCTTCAGAGTTGGCATATGGTCTTCAATGCAAAGGCAAAACTTATCGCCACTAGTTGCAATAGTTTGCAGTTTATGCCAAGCTCACACGTCAGATTTTGCCTTTTTGTATGATCAAAGAAAATGCGTTACTGTTGAGGGCCACTACCACCCTAAAAAACCAGGATTACCTCTTTTGTACAAACCGTTTAGCCAAATCGGTGTACCCTTTGATGCAACTAATACACTACTAATTGATGATACTCCCGAAAAGGGAGAACTAAATCCGCCGGGAACAACTATCTCACCACCTTCTTTCGAGGGGCATTCCTTCGATTTTTACCTTGAAGACATTCTGATTCCATACTTACAGAAATTGTATCTCAGTCCATTGTTCACGGACGAGTTTGTACTTTCTAATGAATTAAGATGATTCTTCTATCTGTCTTTGTCTTGTCTAACATATATATATATATATATATATATATATAATATATAGACAGACAGAGAGAGAGAGAGAGAGAGAGAGAGAGAGATTTGACGTGGTAAACAAATGTATTTCAAGCACACTTTTTCACAGGGCACAATTGAAAAATGAGATCAATAAACTTCATGTCTTGAAAGTCATTTGTATACACTTGGGTTTACAAGAATATCTGTTACATTGACACTACTTCAACCCGACCATCCAACTCTTTGCACAAAATATCTTTTTCTCTTCGCCACATCACCTTACGGCCAGCTAAGAAAAAGGAAAAATCTGATAGTTCCTTGTCCATTGACTCTTCAATGATGTCATTTCGCAAATGCTGAAGACTGCATAGCTCTCTTATTGTAACCACCAATAGTAGGCCATTCTCTTTATCAATCACTTCCACATCCACAGTAGGATTATCTTCCAAACCTGCAGAAACTTGGTCCATAGGAATGTACTTACCGTTTAGCATTTGTGATCGCATATACCAAAATGAGAGTAATAGTGATTGGCTTGCAATCATGTACTTGACAACTAGAGTATCAAGCGCGACCTCGCACCGTAAACCAATCTCTTCCTTTGCATACCATCCTTTGTCAAGAAGTTTGTCACAGGATGACTGCTGAAATGACTTGCACATGAACATAGTTTTTGTAACTCTGATGTTGTAGCTATGAAACAGCTCTATGAAGAGTGCAACAGGACAAAAGTTTGCAATTTGAACCAGTTTGGTAGGAACAGAGCTACGTAGAGACCTTTGTATATCCTTGTAGAGCTTACTTCGCATTGCCTCCACCATTGTTTCCTCGGGAACTGGCCAGTCCACAGTGTTCCAATCGGTCGGTAGAGGTAGTTTCACCAACATGCCATTCTTATTGCCTGAGCTGAGTTGGTAAAAGTGGTCATAAAAAAAGATTCCCTCATCAGCCAATCTTTTGCTGCTCCTCTCTGAATACTGTAGAGAACCAATATGGGCATGTACAACATGGAAGAGGCCTATTATGCACTCCACAGGCTCCCATTGCTCATAAGAAGAGGGATAAACATCTGCAATATATATAAGAAGAGTTAAACTAAGAGTATCAATAAGTACAAATGACAAATCTAATGTAATTGAGTTGTGAAGAGTAGAGACATTACTCATAACAAGCGGGAGAAACATTGCAAAATATATAAGAAAAGTTATAATGAGAGTATCAGTAAGTTCACATGTCAAGAGTACTTACAATTGCAACGTGGTTGATGTATATTTGATACATTTCCACCGTTTGCTATCACCTCTGGATGGGTAAACACATGCTGAACAAGAACTTCCTTTACAGATCTTTTGCCGATCTCAACTTTGAAATCCAACACCCTGGCCTTCCATGCTGAGCGGTAAACGTTGATACCACTAAACCTCTTGGGTCTTCTTGGTTGCATGAGGACCCATGAACCTTTGTTTATCCTTTGTCCAACCCATTGGTTGTCTGCACTTATTGAAGCTGGTATTGTAATTGAGGATATGCTACTACTTGGCCTTCTAGGCAAAGTGCCGTTGTTGTTTGTTGGTGTGAGAGACAGTAAACACCTTGAGGCTCTTGGGCGAGAAGACGTGGATGCCATAACTCTCAGAGAAAAGCTTTAGTGGAGGGAGATTCACTTTGAAAGCATTCTAATGGAGGGAAAGTGTTTTAAAATTCCAATATCTTGTGCGGGCTTAATGGTCACCCTCCAGTACGTTAATGACCATGAGAGAATATCAGAAGTGGGACCACACGCAAGCACCTAAAAGCTCGGTAAAAGTAAGGAAATTACTATGCTACAATCCTAGTTTCGTGAAAGTTTTATGCTATTTTCCTATTTTTTGAGTCTTTCCAGGTACTTTTCTACGTAACGTAGCCTTCATGCTCATTGGACGCGCTCTATTTTTCTCTCTCTTCATATGGCCCTCCAAATGACCTCCAAAATTTCCTAATGCTTTGATTGAGCACCCTACATCCATAGTAAAATATTAAGTATGATAATAAAAAATAGATTGAAATGAAAAGTATCTGCATGTCATACTTAAACACAAACCAGTACAAACACATAATTTGTAGCCGGAAACGTCATGTATAGTCCATGCTAAAATTACTTGAACTCTGAGTCTCCTTTTATTTTTTGATTTTGACATGTCAAGCACGTCTATGCCTCTCCACAACTCTTGGAGGTCGTCAATTAGAGGTTCCAAGTATATGCTCATGCTTTTAACTTGACGTTTTTCTAAAGTTATGAGAGACAAAAGTAAATGCTCTTCTTTAAAGCAAATAAAGGGTGGCAGATTGTAGTTAACTAGAACTACTAGTCAAGTAGACAGTTACTTGAGCGCATGGAGAATGGATTCACGCCATCCAAGCCAACGCCCATCTTAATGTGTTGTGGCTCTGCTTCAAACTCATGCCATTTTTTTTTGATATGTTTGAAAGCAAGGCAATCCGAGGGAATTCTCATAATCCATCTGTACGTGCATTCTTTGCTCCCCAACCCATAAGTCTTGCGTAATTTGGGGTTTAAAGTATGTGTTTTGTACGGGGTGCCAACAGAAAATGTCAAAGCACCTTACGAAAGATTTGTCTTGTATCTTAATAACGAGATGTTCTACATTTTGGACATGCCTTTCTTTTTTTTTCGTCTCTATAGAAAATACAATTTTTGGGGCATATGTGTATGGTGTTGTAATCGAGAATAAGCATAAACTCTCTGATCCACCTCACGGTCTTTGATGTAAGCATCAACATCTATCGCACCAACACGGAATCCATTTCTATTCATAATATATTGAAGGCACTCTCTTTGGAGGCTCTTCATGTCCCATCACATGAGAGTGGTTTCCATGGCTATAATGGAGGCAATGGAGTATGAGAGGAATTTGAATCTGTGTTAGAAAAAAGAAGTTAAATTTAATTTGACTAAAAGTACTACTATGTATGTATGTGTGTACATACATGCATAGACACACACACACACACACACACACACACACATATATATATATATATATATATATATATGCATACATACATACACACATACTCAGATGCATATACACATGTATATGTAGATATATAAACACATATATACATTTTTACATACAACCGTACATTGTTTCCTTTTGTTGTGAACACATGTTAATCTTCACGGCTCACGGACACCATATCACCTACGACGGGCGTTGTATTATTTACTTGGTAGAGTCAAGTACCGGGCTTCTCGGTCCAATAGGAAAAGGGTAAGAGTGATCGCTGATGAGAGGCGCACCCTAACTGGAATATTCAAGGGACTAGTTGTCTAAGCATGGGCGCCCAAGTGTGAATGGGGCGAGCTCATATAAAAGTCGACTAAACCTAAAATTCACTCATTCTCTCATTTGTGCAATTGAAGAGTGCTCTTGCTCCATCTCCATCTTCTTCTTCTTCATCTCCTTGTATGTGTGTGTGTGTATGCGTGAGAGAGAGAGAGAGAGAGAGTGTACGATCGAGCATTGCGGCGACACGACGGCGGCGAGGCAGTTGAGCACGGCGTAGCGGCGTCTCCCTCTTCTTTGCAGCGAGGAATCCTCCACGAAGCAAGCGTAGAGCGGTGAGTGACACACCATCGTCATCTTTGAGCTTACTAGTTTAGGCTTGTTGTGTGCTTGGAGCCATTTGTGGCTCGCATGCAGTGTATCGGCAAGTTCCTTGCATTGACAAGTGCGACATACGCACACATTTTTGGCACCGCTGTCGGGGAATGCCATACCCTAAGCTTGAATGGCAATGTGTGCTTCTTTTGTGGTGCAATTTCAATTGTAGGAAAGGTAAGGAAGGAGGGTGTGTGTGTTGAGAAGAAGTATTTTGTGTTATACTGTGTATTTTTTTTGTTAATGGAGTTTTCAAAGGTACTATGTTTATTCTTTGTGTATTAAGGTTGTTAGTTTTCTTTGTTAATGGAGTTTTCAAAGGTACTGTGTTTATTCTCTGTGTATTAAGGTTGTTAGTTTTCTGTGTACAGTAAGTAGGAAGTAGATCTGTGAGAGTTAATAGAGTGTGTTAGTGTGTAACAGTAGGTGTATTAGTTAGAAGTAGGTAGATAGAGTGTGTGTGTGCTCTCGCGCAGGCTGCGGCGACCTTATCCTTTTATTAAAAAACAAAAAATTTTAAATTTTAAAAAAATTTAAAAATTTAAAGGTAGGACCCGGATCGAGAATACCCAAGCCCACACTCACGCTCAGGCCTAGGCCGCAGTCGCCTTTTAAAATTACGAATTTTAGCTTCACAAGTAGCTAAAAATCGAATTTTGAGGACCAACGGAACTTCAGATGCCCGAAAATTGTGTTGTAAAGCACACAACGGCCCTCTAAGTGATACACTCGTTTTGAGCTATCACATACTTTAATCAAAAAAATCAAACATTAAAAATGTAAAGAACATGAGTGAAAAACGGACGCTTAAAAAAGGTAAGCGGTTAACCTTCGAGGTTATTCGCCGACGCTTGTAGGGTGCCAAAGGCACATGCATCTCCGCTCTGGTCGTGTGCTAGAGATGGAGCAACTAGAGAGAATTTTGACTTACGCGAGTTCTCAATATCTACCTACTTTAGGTTCTGGGCCCTCTGCGGGGACCCATGGTAGTACAAACCAAGACCCGAACATAGCGGCTAGTGACTCTTCCTCTAACTACGACGTCATGGAGGGTTTCTCGATGCCTAATCCCGATAGCTCAAGCCAAGACATGCATGCCATGGGTCCGCGGTCCAGGCCGAGCGTGCTTAGCCGCCTGAAGGAAACTTTTAGTAGAGCCACTCGCTCCGAACATGGAGCTAATGATGTAAATGAGGGGGGTGGGGAAGTAAATTCTCTATTCGTGACCAACGTAGACCCTATATCGTTAGAGAATGTGCACGTGAATACTTCATTCACTGCACCTCCTGACTCTTCAGAGTTATTTTCCTCCGAGGTCATATTACCAGATGGTAGAAGTCTCGCCGAAGTGCAAGAGGTTGAGCGATATATCCTTGCACGAGGGAAAAGGAAGTCGAGAGCTTACATAAGGCGGAGCAACGAAGAGAGTTAAAAGCGAAAGCCCCTATGTAAATATCTTTGCTAAGAGAGAAATCGAGTGCTCCTGACTTAGCAACTGCTAAAGGGCAACCTCTAGAAAGCAACATTGCATCTAGCTCAAAGGACACCCCTAGCACCTCAATCCTAGATGGAGTCTTCTTAAATGAGAACTGGGCATACGAACTACAAACAGAAACTCTGACCGACCTATACACGGGTCACACATATCATGTGGGTTGTTTAGATGTCCTACAATCCACAATGGGTGCTACTAATGTGGAGGATCAACAACAAAGAGTTTGTGAGGTCATCCATAGGGTCATTGAGTTAGAGAGACAGAACAAGGGGATCAACATGCCTTCAAAGGGTCTCATGAGATTCTTGGATAGAGGGAAGGCTAAACAACCGACCTTATCGCAAATGGAGACTCCCTCGATAAGTCCGATGGATCCCCCATATGTTGTTTCTCCAGGGGTCTCAGTGCAATCTGAACCCACAAGTGATAGCTTCACCTTTCCAAGTGTAGCTCATCTTTCCCTTGATGACACCACGGCTACCATGCCTACCCCAATGATGGGCATGCCGAGAAACATGCCATGGAACTCATTTGTTAGTAAAGCACCGCTACATGGTAGCTCAATTCTTGCAACAGTACCTACAAGTGTGTACCAATCGTATACACCCATGGGTCATCACACTCATGTAGTCCCTACTCCTCCCGTTGTTTCAACTACCTATGCTCCACAACCACAACACCCAAGTTCTTATTTCCATGGGACTATACCGGCTAGCATTAGCATGTCACATCCGACGCT
Organism: Adiantum capillus-veneris; assembly: GCF_014529385.1. Lineage (NCBI taxonomy): Eukaryota > Viridiplantae > Streptophyta > Polypodiopsida > Polypodiales > Pteridaceae > Adiantum > Adiantum capillus-veneris. The sequence continues at coordinate 150,820,379 of NC_140931.1, forward strand.
TGATATGCCTAGGGACACACATATGAACTTTGGACCACCACATGGCACAACATCATACCCAACGTGGAACCCAAGGGCTTCCTATGCGCCAAGCCCAATGCCAATACCTACTCCACATGTAGTCTCTGGAGCACCTCCACCCATGGTGCCTGCTCACTTAGGTGACTTGGCAACATTTGCTCAAGCTATCGGTCGATCTATTTCTGAGAATATGCGTAACGCGCCTGATAGAGAGCCTAGAAGTAAGGCAGTACAAATAGCAAATCTCACACAAAAATTTAGTGGAGATGGGGATGTGAGAAAGCATATTGAAGTGTTTGAACAAATATGCAATTCTCTAGGAGAACACAATGACCTGCATAAGAGTAATTCTTTAAGTCTAACCTTAAGTGGGAAGGCACAGGATTTGTATAGAACCCTTAGGGTGGAAGAAAAAACGATTTACCCTACTCTTAGGAGACTGTTCTTAAAAGAATACATACCAGAGGGAGTACTTTGGGGTGTAGCCTCTCAGCTCCAGAAAGCCCAATGAGAGGAAGGAGAGTCAGTGAGAGACTTTATTAGTCTCTTGAAACATTTGAATTCTTGATGTAATCCAAATGAGCGCTTCAACAATAACCAATTGCTTGATAGATTCATTAGGGGATTACGACATGAGGATATCTACAATGGCTTAGTCATTAGAGGTATCACCACTTGGGAAGCAGTCACCACCAATGCGATCCAATTGGAGGATAATTAAATGATTCAAGGAGAAAGAGTGTCTATTGAGCCTAAATCTATTAGCTCGCAAGCATCAGGGCATCAACTAATGACCTTAAAGCCTATTGCTAAGGAGCCAAAGATATCTGAGATGACTTTAGCAGATCTCACCAAGGCTATTCAAGAGAGTCTTAGAGACAATAGTGCTCCGCAAAACAATCATATGTATCCAAGAAGGGAGCAACAATGGTGCTCAGTATGCTATGGACCACATAGTACCAGTGAATGTCCTACTTTTAGTGTAAAATTCAATGGGAATTGCAATGCATGCGGAAGGTATGGTCATCAAGCTAAGGATTGCATAGTATTTAAGCACGCGATGGCCAATAGACCAACCTTAGCATAGACAGACACACCTCGAGTGCCTGCATTGATGTCGGCCCCACCTCTTGAACAAACAGCACAGCACATGGTCCCTAGGGCCCAAAATGTTGTTCAAACAACACCCTTACCACCTCCAGTGCTAGGACCGCAACCACCACATCCGAGAATCGCTTTTGTGAATCAAGTGGGTTTGAGTCATCTATTGCTTGTTTGGAAGGTTGTGAGGAAGATATAGACCCTAATATTGCCTATGGGATGGATGTGCTTGAAGAAAGTCCACAATACTACATGGAGGACTATTGGGGACAAGTCAAACCTGTCTATCAACTAGTTGTTCTTGCGGAAAGAGGCCAAAATATCAATTACACCGCTAAGAGACCACCTCTTCAATGCTATGAGTGTGGAGGTCCACATCGTGTATCCGAGTGTCCTATTAGGCTACAAAAGAACGCCACACTAATGCAAACCAATCAAGCAAGCACGTCTACAATACTCATATGTAATCGATGTGGAATAGATCATTTGATTGCCCAATGTCCAAATAATCCAAATGCACCGAAGATCACGCCATTAAACTTGATTGAAGTTACCGAGGAGCCATCACAAAGTACACATGTGGTACCAATAAACGTACTCACACGATCGATGCTCCAAAAACAAAATTATATTCTTGAGGAAAGAGACACGGTATCAATTGCCCAATCTCAAAAAAAGAAGAAAACATGAAGAAAGAGATCACAAAAAGCAGTGAAGTCCAGACCCCAGTTCAAAGACCAACATAGGGACTAGTGACGACCCCGTATATATGAATGATGCTGAAGAGGATTCTGATTCACGTGAAACCATGGAGACCAAAACGACCACGAAGATAGAAACCAACAAGGAAGATCTTTATGAGCCACAATGGCCAGGATCCAAGAAGAAGATAGGAACATATCCAAACCCTACAGAGGAGATTGAGCGAGTGAAGCAATTAAGGAGTTTGGTAGAAGATACCCAAAGGGATCTAGAACCAGGACCTAGGAAGATCCACATTACAGACACTATGTTCGCTACGCAACAACAATCTCACCAAGACCATATACCCTTAGCCATACCTAGTGTCATCCAAGAAGAAAGTGACTTAAAGTCATGGGAAAGTGGGCGTACTCACTTCTTGATGAAAAGAATGTTTACAGAGGGACTACTTAATCCTATCGAAGAAATGGAGATCCCATCTTCCCCACATCAAGGACTCAAGGCCCAAAGGTGCCGTTAAACATTGCCAAATTGATGGACTTCATGTCTTCAGAAGTTAGAACCACCATCATGTCCAAACTATATAAAGACCCTGAGCTAGTCTCAGCTCTTCGAGCCTTCCTCAATGGAGAACTAAAGTTTGGGCTACCACAATTTTCACAGATGGATGGAGCTAGGGAGATGCCAATAGAGGAGGAACACTTAGATCCACAACCCAACCTAGATGAGAACCTTGTTATAGAAATACCTATTAACAAGTTGGGACAATACTTTGAGGGTGATGAATCCAATGCGACCATACCAATCACTACTAAGGGATTAACTGTGAAGGGAATCCTTGATGGTGGCACTGGGGTTAGCATTGTGACCAAAAATTGCTGAGAAACTATGGGAAGACCTCACCTTGCGACCACAACCATAGTAGTGAAGATGGCCAATGGGTCTATTGTTAAACCTATTGGGATGCTAAAAGATCTCAAGATCAAGGTCTTTGGACATAAAATAAGGATTACCTTCATTGTTATGGATTCCTCCAAACACACTATGGCATCGGAGATGATCTTAGGACGTCCTTTCATGAGGGAAGCAAAAATGGTGCATGACTGGTCTAAAAACCATGTCTACTTGCAGTTCCAAGATTTTGTCATTCGAGTGGATCTTGTGACTGGTCAATCACATCCTCTAGGAAACAGGTTTATAATTGATCATAGATCTGACACCACAGTTCACTCGGCCCCATTACAATATTGTTACACGTGTAAAGCGGACACTGATATTGGAGAAGATTCTCCTTATATGGATGTACTACCTGGGATGACTGAGTCAGACAATGTGGATTGGGTCCACCTAGCAGCAACCATAGACACTTGGGAAAACAGGGGGACGACCTGGGGAACACCTGAGGGGGATGAAATGCCCGTACCCTTAAATATGCTACAAGCAATGCATATAGCTTCTGACAAGACTCATCCTAATATAACGAAGAAAACATACAAGTGGGTCCCTAAAGCTTCTTTAGCGACCATAGCTAGTGCTAAAAAACAAAAGCCTTGTAAGAAACGTCCCACTCGCCCCAAGAAATGTAAGAAAACATGGCGTTGGATTCCTAAAACACTATTGGAAGCCCAAGGCTACTATCAAGGAAATGATCAAATCTGGGTGCCAAAACGTAGATTGTGTTCTTACTTATCACCTGACCCATGTGAGCCCAATCCTATAGCTCCAAAATGAATCAACGATCGCGGAAAGAAAAAACTCACAGAATGCAACACACCCGCTCCAGAGCTAGTTTGGGTACCAAAGAAAGAACGATTTGTCCCACCTAGCTCAGGAAGGGGGGAGTCCCATGAAGCTTCTAGATCCTCATGTAATACATCCATGGAGGTAAAAGCTTCTCCACAGCCTCCACCTACAATAGTGGACCTTCATGAAGCTACAAAGGAATCCACACCTCCGAGTGTTCAAGAATCACCTGATAAACCACTTCAAGTTCGATCCTGGGAGAGTACCTTACCACCCTTGCAACTAGATGAAATGCATAGGGCGGTCGAAAACTATTGGTTAAATCCTTCACCCATAACAACTTGGAACAATTGGTTTCAAAAGGTGACGGCATCATTCCAAAAGGTATGATCTACCCAAGGAAGGGGGGAGTGTTTGCTCACATCCATCATTCACTTGCTTCCCTCTCAACCTTCCTTCCTGACCTCTCAATCTCCCAATCTTAGGGAATGTATATATAAAGACTTATACTCACAAAAAACAAAAATAATAAAGAGCAAGAGCAATTAGCAAACGATTATGCACAATAAAAGTCAAAACATTGACACAGACCTACACATTCACATCCGGAACACTGTAATAGAAACCTATGTCATCAAACACCTTTGATCCTCATCACTCGAGTGATGGAGGGTAGGTAGGATTAGTACGATAGGAGTGTTTCTGTTTTAGAGTTGAGTGATTAGCAAAGTTCCTTTTCCCACTGATGTGCCTCCTAGAGGTATTGTTTGTGTTTCATAGTGTGTACATGAACGTGTTGCTGTTGTTAGGATTTGGACCTTCATGGAATCTTTCCCTCATCCACTTTTCAAATCAAGCACGATCATCAACACAAACAGGTGTTTCTTGTCCATTAACATTGCCCCTTATCTTTTTGCATCCATGTTTGTCTTCTTTGATTGTGATTGACCAAGCTAGGCGTTAGAGATCTTCTCTTAATACCATGGGGAATGCCTTTCTAATAATCAATGGTTACTTAGGTTCTTAATCCGATTTAGGCAGCATTGTGTGAAATGTACTAGGGCTTTCTAGTGGGCTTAGTCCCTATTGACCTTTAGCTTAAGTATTATAAAGGGAGTTTACTAGTGTGATGAGCCTTGGGAGGTGTAACAGTGTCATATGACCCCCCAAAGTTACAAAATTAAAATGCTGAAAACGAACAAACAAAAAATCAAAGTGCCACAATGTAAAATCTTAAACTGGAAGAGAAATCTCAGCTTGATTTGGTACTTCACTCACATGTATCGCCTATGGTACTAGAGCCCTAGAGGTTCCCAGTGTGGGCGCTTTTCCTTGAAAAGCAAAAAACCCAAGGCACACACACATCAAAATTGAATCATTGTGAAAAGACTTTGGGGGGTCAAAGAAAAGGTATCAGTCAGGCAAGGATTCAATGAGAAATTCCTTTTATCGTAGCTTAACTACAAGGCCTTCTAGGTATAGCCTCTAGTCAGCCCTCGAACATGAAATACTTGGCTCTCGTGATTAAACAACTTAATTGACCAGAGAAAATTGAGAAGCTTACCCATGGTATTAATAGTCAATCTTTAGTGCCTTTTAACCGTTAAATTAGTGACCCCACACTTGTTTAGTTTTTGACCTTCATAACTGTTTATGCGTTGGATTATATTGCAATTTAATATGGTTTAAATTTTTGTTACCAATCCATTTGTCTGTCTACAACTGCATATGCTTTTTAATTCTATATGAGAATGCAACTACTGTGCCAATGTTGTTTGATTTTGCAGTGACTACAGAAGGCTAAGGACATTCATCTCAAATGCTCTTTCACCTCAACGAAAAGCTTCAACTCAATAGCTTCCGAGGACGGAATCTACATCAGGGACGGGGGCATGTTAACCCTCATGGCTCACGGACACCATATCACCTACGACGCACGTTGTATTATTTACTTGGTAGAGTCAGGTACCGGGATTGTCAGTCCAATAGGAAAAGGGTAAGAGTGATCGCCGATGAGAGGCGCACCCTAATTGGAACATTCAAGGGATTAGTTGGCTAAGCATGGGCGCCCAAGTGTGAATGGGGCGAGCCCATATAAAAGTCAACTAAACCTAACATTCACTCATTCTCTCATTTGTTCAATTGAAGAGTGCTCTTGCTCCATCTCCATCTTCTTCTTCTTCATCTCCTTGTGTGTGTGTGTGTGTATGCATGAGAGAGAGAGAGAGAGAGTGTGCGATTGAGCATTGCGGCGGCACGACGGCGGCGAGGCGGTTGAGCGCGTCGTAGCGGCGTCTCCCTCTTCTTTGCGGTGAGGAATTCTCCACGAAGAAAGCATAGAGCGGTGAGTGACACACCATCGTCATCTTTGAGCTTACTAGTTATCTATTGGGTCACAATTAGCCTTTAGCACATCGTATCATCCGTAGACATATGGGCACACTGAAAGAGTAAATCAAGTCATTGAGGACATTCTCAGGGCATATTGTTTGCAAGAACCAAAGAAGTGGTTGCAATATCTTCCTTTGGTAGAATATGCTTATAATTCTTCCGAACACAGAAGCATTGGAATGTCACCCTTTAAAGCTCTTTATGGACAGGATTGTTTAGCACCACTGAACTTCTCAGATCCAACCATCAGGGTAGAAGCCTCTAGAAAGATGTTAGAAAATATGGAAGCTTAGACTAGAGCTATTTGCCAAGACATTCAGGCCGCTCAGGATAGACAGAAGCACTATGCAGATAAGAACCGTTCGGAACGAGCTTTCAAAGAAGAAGATAAGGTTTTTCTGCGAGTCCGGCCGAAGAAAAGAAACTTATCACTAGGCAGATACAAGAAGATAAGCCCAAGGTATTGTGGACTATTCGAGATCGTTAAAGTTGTGAGTGACCAGGCCTACAAGCTAAAGTTACCTACAAACTTGAAGGTTCATGATGTATTCCATGTCAGCTTACTCAAACCCTATATCCCTAATCTTGATCAACTCTTGGACTCAGATCAGATAGTCATGCTAGCACAAGGAGTTCTCGAGCTCCAACCGAAGCTCCAACCGGACTATGTACTCGAAATAAGGGAAAGGAAGTTACGCAACAGAATAATCACGGAGTATCTAGTAAAGTGGAAGGATTACCCTGAAGAAGATGCGACTTGGGAGGACGAACCAACACTCATAAAAGATTACCCAAACACATCCTTGAGATGAGGAAATCTCAAATTTTTCACGTTGGGGAGGTTGTAAGGTCTCTGACCCCGACCAAAAAGAGCACCATTGTACTATGGAATGAACATAATGGAAAAAGTTACTATTTTTAGCAGTTTTTCAAATTCTGTTAGTACCATGATGTTTAGAATGTTATAAAGCTTCCAAAAGTGAATTAAAATAATTTTGTGAAATTTTTCCAAAAATAGTAATTTTTTGGTCACCTGACCCGTCTAGTTTTGACCCTCTCGAAAAACTACACCCATACTCCAAATTTGAAAAAAAATGCATTTTTGAATCCCATGGGCTGCTAAATATGGCAGGTACTCGAACAGATACACCTTAGTTAGAGCTTAGTATAGCAATTTACAGCATTAAATTCCGATTCGTATGGCCCATTTTAGCCTAAAACCAAAATTTCATAAGGTTGTGCGGGGAGGCACCGGGGCTCGAGGCTGTGTGGGAACAGGTCCTAGGCCACTCAGAGCCTGTTTTAGCAGCTAGGGGGCGCCCTCTCTTCTTTTGGGAGTTGTGGGAGAGTTTCCATGCTTGAGAGAGAGTGTGAGAGTCAGATACACTAGCTAATTGGACACTTGGTAGGCATGTAACTGGACTTTCCATGCTTAAGTGGAGTAGCTCTCAGATGCAAATAGCAAGAAAGGTTGATTTTCAGCATGGAGAGGCCTATTTAAGAGTGTGCTTACACACACTTACACACACACCTTGGGGAGGTGCTGCCGGCACACATAGTTTTTGGAGGAGAAGCAAAGGAGGGAAGTGCTGCCCGATTCTCGTCTTGAGAACTCCATTGGATCAGAATTCGAGTAGATTTCAACCCCTAATCACGGTAATATCAATTTAATTTATGCTTTGATGCAAATCTCTCTATCATTCTCTTAATTCCTCGACTATTATGCTTAATCATAGCTATATTTCTTAATAGCTGCTCTCTAATTCTCCATATCATTATTCTATTATATAATCATCATCCAATAGTTAATTATGCAAGCCATTAATCTCTCCTAATCATAGATTAATTCATGCTTAGTAAGAAGAAATCTCCCGCTAGTCAGCATAGTAATTAATTGTCAAGCCGGTAATGATGTGGATTTGGTCAATTTCATTCTATTACCACACAATATTGGAGTAACTAAGTTGGATTCAATTTATTCATAGATTAGGATGTAATTAAGGAAAATTAATCCGTCATTAATCCACTAGAAAGGGAATATCCTCTCACCTATGCATATGATGATTCTGCATTCCTCTACTTACTTTAGGAAGGTGATTGAGCATGTTTAATTCACCTCTCTAGTAATTTAATTAGTAAAAATCTGAAATTCTTAATTACCTAGGCCAAGTATTTAAATTTTAGAGTCAGTTCCCATAGAACAAGTAAGGTACTATCCATAAATTACTATGCCTTGAAGGGAAATCTAACCCTCTCGTATAAAAGAAATTGTTCAGTGATTCCAATCTGTCATCTTGATTGTTATGGTACTCTCGGACATTAGTTCTTTTCTCCAAGTTGATCAATTAAGTAGTGAGTATCAAATGGGCCCGGTAAAGAGAACTCGCTTTGGTGGTGCCCACGACCGTGAGGCGGGAACAAGCAACGTGAATGGGAAAGGAAAAGCTCCTATGGACGACCAAGTACCGGCCATCTCACGGGCTATTGACGAGGAAATGGAGGAGGTAGGTCACATTTTCATTCAAGTTGTTTAATTTAACATTGCATACGATAAGTTAGGAAAGAACATATCCCTAAACATGTTGGAGAAATCCGATGGAAACCTCGGCAATTGAATTCAATTGTATATTAAAGTCTAAGTAGTAAAGAATGGTTGATGGATATACTGTTTGAAATAGGAAAGAATGTCTGCTAGGGAAAATTTAGCTCGACATGTTCATTCTATTTCCAATGTTGAACTAGTCCTGATCCCCCTACTGATCACAGGGGGCGGCTCGCGACGATTTCGCAGTAGCTAGAGTTACTAGCTTAGGGCCTCTACTCACGACTTGCTTTCTATGCAGTGAGAACCCACGTCTTGCTTTTTATGCGGTGGGAATGTCCAGGTCGTGCTTTCTATGCGGTGGACATACCTAGTTGTATGGGCAGCTAGGCGACAACGGGAGGAGTAAACTCTCGTTGGAGGGGGGATGTTGTACCTCCACAACATTGGAATTTTAATGAATAAACTTGAGTAGAATTTTAACTAGAATTACTGTCTTGGTGCCGCTTTGCAATACTAGTTGAAGGGTTGTCTTAACGAACCTTGTGATTCGGAATCTAATCAAGGAACTTTTATGTTGAACAACCATTGTGGTAGTAATTAGGACACACAAGGAAGTGTGAGTGTGGGGGTGGAAAGTGGGGGCTTGGCTCAGGTTGCCAATGCCTATGAGAAGGGTGGTCCCGATTGGTCGGGAACTCTCTGTCTCCATAGTCTTATGAATCGATACTAGTAATACTCATTGCCCCTAGAGCGGCGAAGTCTCAAGTGTACATGCCTCTGAAACATGGGAAAAAGGCACTCGGGATTTCTCTCCTCTTGGAAGGTGGGTCTTAGGATCGCTATAGTAAGTTAAGCACGCTTCCCCTGTGAGGTGGAGCTAGATCTCGTTGCTAGTAGGCTCAAACTCGACTCACTTTGTGATGAGAGATCGTCCGCTAGACAAACCTTGAACCACTTTGTTTGCTTCCGCTATAGATCTAGTGGCCACCAGGTTTACCATCAGATCCGTCGTTTGAGACGACGGGGTGGGGACCTCACACCTACAACTTTCCATCATGAAGAAATTCCTTGCAAGCACAAAGGACAAAGTGCTTACCGAATGGTGCAGCTTGAAGATTCTCTCTCATGAGTCTATCCACAAGTATGTAGACAAGTTTTGAGATTTACATCTCAAGGCTACTGTCTTTCAAAAGATAGACTTTGTCGAGCAAAGGCAGCAATTCTGTGCGGGATTACGTGAAGAGATGGCCGAATACATCAACTCTCAACGGCCTGGTACTATTAGTGAAGTAATCCATCACACCATGGTTGCTTCATGCATCAATTTCCATCAAGGGGCTAGACGTAATGTCAATCCCATGGACAACAAAGGAAAAAATGATGCAAAGGGGAAAACCAATGTTCAAATTCTTCCCAAGGCACTTCCAACAACAACAACAACAACAATTGGTCCAAGGAGAAGGGAGATTGTACAAGTAAAAACAAACTCTCTCTTGAAGAGCTTGAAGCTTTTTGCAAGGACCATAAGTGTTTCAAGTGTGCGGAGCTAGGACATAGCTATCGTTCTTTCCCCAAGAAGAACACTCGCAATGAGACCCCTAGGGCTTCCACCATCGAAGCTCCAAAATAGGATGCTCATTGCAAAGGATCATCACTTTCCTATGCGTGGGGAAAGGTAAGACAACATGATGCCTTCATCTTGTTTGACCTTGGCTCTACTCACAACTTCATATTAATGCAGTTGGCCACCAAGTTGGAAATTCAAGCTTTCAAGATGGGAGATATGGTAACGGCTGATGTAGCTTTCAATCTTCACAGCAAGCCTCCGTTACTCCCTTGATTGGAAAGTTGAGGCTTCATGTCCAAAGCTATGTCAACAAAGAAGACGTATTCATCTCTCCTCTACAACATGAGGATGCTATCCTAGGGGTGCCATGCTTATGAGGTTCCTTGAAAGGAGAATCTACTTCACCTACAGGGGAAAGAACATGTATATAGATGCTATTGAGCGTGGTCGCACTATTCCACTTGAAAATCCTCTTGCTTTTGATAAGTTGATGAAGAGCTCAGTTTGTGCATACATGATTTTTGTCAAAGAGTCTCTAAAAGATCCTAATGTTTCATCAAACATACATGGTACGAATCAAGAAGAGTTAGACTTGTCTAATTTTCTAAAATGATTCCAAGATGTGTTCATCGATGATATCCCTATGGACTTACCTCCAAAACGAGGGGATGATGATCATCACATTGAGCTCCTTTGAGAAATCTCACCACCTAATAAGCCTCCTTATTGAGTCTCACACGCTCAACAAGAGGAGATCATAAGGCAAGTACAAGAATTGGTAGACAAATGGATGGTGAGGCCTAGCTCCTCTCCCTTTTTTTTTCCAGTCCTTTTAGTGCAAAAGAAAGATGGTACTGAAGCGGTCCGGGGCGGGCAACAAGAAGAGCAACCTCTAGACACCCTTCAAGGCTCCCGTGCTGCTCAATGGGGCTAGGGCACAACACAACACAAACCAAAACAACAAACCCCCAGCCAAATCCCAACTATACAAGGGGCACCACCTAGTTTAAGAGCGAACTAGGACGCAAAAGATGAGAATCGTTAGAGCAACCCACAAACAAGCAAGGAATTTACACTAACCCTAACACCAATGGAACACTCTCACACACTAAAACACGAGAGAGAGAGAGAGAGAGAGAGAGAGAGAGAGAGAGAGAGAGAGAGAGAGAGAGAGAGAGAGAGAGATGGTGCTCGGGCTGCTTTGAAGTGTATCATTAATGATCAAGCAAACATAAATATATATAATTAAGAAAGAGAGAGAAGGGGGGAAGGGGGTGCTTGTTGCACTAATGCCTTCTTACAAATCTGTCATGACCAATCAAAGTGAGATTAGTATTTGTTCAACATAGCCTGAGTAAATTACACCACAACACATCACAAGAAAAAAGCCACCACAATCACTGTCTTAAGGCCAGGGGAGTCCTCTCCACCCCGTCGCCCTCTTACAGCATGTGGGATTTATGGTCAAATTGATAACAATACCCGGAGACAAGCTATCAAGAACTTAAATAAAATACCAAGACACTTACACATCATTATTGTCCATGACTTCACGTTGGAAGGGAGACAAGGTATCCATGCTTAGTCCAAATTCACCCTCCTTGATTCAGAAAATGTTGGGCTTACACTAGTAGGAGAAATGAAATATTTCCTACTCTCAATTTAATGATCACTCTCTCTTACAATGACATAGAGTTCCCTTGCTAATCACCCCTAATACAACACATACATATGCCTAATGCCAATGAGATTCCACTCAAGAGCTCCTTCTCAAGAGGTTGAGCTTGGCTTCTCAAGCTATAGCATAGTGCTCTTTCTTCTCCCCCCTTTTTGTGCTAGCTACACCCTCCTTTTATAGCAATTTTGAACGCTAGGGTTACTCCTCTAACCATGGTTGGGTTAGATTTTCAGCAATTTATCTAATTTCTTTTGCTTGGAATTATCAAGAAGTTGGTGGGGAAAGAGAGAGGAGAGAAATGGAGGTGATAGGACTTTTCATAGTGGGTTAGTGTTAGTAGAGTTAGTATTAATTTACAAATGGAATTGGATATTTACAATGGGAGTATCCATGTAGGATACAAATAAGGAAGAAAAACTCTTAAGAGGTAAGACAAGGTGGATTCCTTACAAGGTTGATGCTCCAAGTGTCTTGACTAGGGCCAATTTTGACGCTTGTTGACGGTCCACTAGCTTTGACGGTACATTTTTTCTCCACTCTTGACCTTCCTTAAGAGACAAGGTAATTGAAGCTGAGTAATCAACCACCATGATGCTGTCTTTTAAGAGAAGAGGCTGAATTTTGTGGTTTTTTTTTATAGATATGGGTAATTTGGAGGAGGAAAAATGAGACTAGGTGGTCAATTTTGGAATGGAATTGTGTGTGGGAGGTATGAGTTCACCATGGTTTCTCTTATTCTTCAAGGTTGAGGAGAAGGTGAGTAGGGTGCAGAGAGGAGTGGTGAGAGAGGTGGGGATGATGAGTGGAGAAGTGTGTGTGAAAGAGGAAAATGATAAAGTGGAAGAGAGAGTGTGGCTGCATAGCATGGGAAAACTGGGTTCCACTAATAAAATCATAGCTCACAGCTCGTAGCGCAAAAAAATATGAAAAAATTTGAGACAAAAGTTCAGCCCACGAGCTACAACTTTTGTTTGTATCACCTTTTCAAATTCGGAGAGCAAGTGAACTTTAAAAATTCAACAAAACCGACTGTTTTTTTCCACAGCACAAGGTCCTTGTGGGGTACTTCTTTGGATGATTCTTTTGAATACCTCCAAGAGTGAGCCCTCCATAGTGCATGTATGCATGCCACCTACCCTTGACCTTATTTGGTAGGTCTATAATTGAAGATATTGTTGAGATCATGATATAAGTGAATAGTACAACTAAGAAAATCAAATATTGAGAGGTCTAAAAAATATGTACATGTCAAATATAAATAATATAAGTGGAAAAAATATAAAGGGGTCAAAAGAAATCTCTCTCATTATGAGGCTACCATAAAAAGATAAATATTTTTGGTGTTCTAATTTTTTAGAAAAAAAAAATAGATGTAGGAAGGGAAAAATCACAATAGTGAAAAAATATACACATAAATAAAACTAGTATTTTTGGATTTTTGTTGGGGTGGAGTTACACCAAATATAAGAGAAGCTTACATGAAAATATTTCTATATGGAATAAAGAGTATGAAAAATGGTAAGAAAAATTGTGGTAATGGTGAGGCAATGTACAGAGCATAAATAACATACACCTAGGTAGAAATATTTCAATAAATACCAAAATAATTATGAAAAAATCTTTTATTTAGGCCCTATATACAAAGAAATATTTACATACGCATGGGTCATAATATACTTATATTTTTTATTTTTTTTATTTTTTTGGCTCAACTAGCCCAATGACTAGCTAATTGAGGGTTTTTTATTTCAGTAAGGAGATATGGGAAAAGTCCCCTAACTCACACGCACCTATATACAGTGAAAGGGTGAGGGTAACCACAGTGTTTGAGTGATTTGATAGGGTGAGATAACTCACTATGGCAATTAAAGAGAGCCGAAAAACGGCTATCATTAGCCCTCCCCCAGGATGATGGTATATTCATGTACCATCGTAAAGAATCTTTTCCAAAGAGAGTGCTTCAGATTCTTTGACAAGATCTTCATTGTTTGGCCCCTTGGAATTTTGGTTTGTGTTACACTCATGCTTCATGGAACAATACTTACATGAGATAGTTGCCTTTTGCTCTGGTAGATCCTTTGGTAGAAGGCGACTCAAGTAAGGCTTCAAGCGATAGCCGTTTACCTTCCTGGAGTGCTCTTTCCCATTCAAGTACATAAGTTGATAGTAACTTGATATGAAAGCCTTCTTGACTATGTATGGCCCCTGCCATCTTGTTTCAAATTTGGCATCAAAACGATTATCGAGTCAATTGTCATACCTTAGCACAAGATCTCCTTCATTGATGCCTTTGTCCTTCAGTTTCTTGTCAAGCTTCTCCTTTGTCTGTGTGGCTTTCCTCTTATAGCACTCGTATGCTGCTTCTCTTTTCCACTCAAGCTCAGCTAAGGTAAGAAGTGGATCCATCCATGCTTCTTGATCATCTTGTGCTGATTTGCCATGAAGTCGCATTGTTGGAATGTTTAGCTCAATTGGCTGTAAAGCCTCTTGACCATAGACCAAGTGAAATGGTGTGAACTCCGTGGCTTCCCTATATGTGGTTCGATACGCCCACAAGGCACCATCCAAGAAGTCATCCCACAACTTTGTCTTGTTTTTCACCATCTTTCTAATGATGCTTGCAATGATACCATTAGCTTTTTCTACCAAACCATTTGATTGGGGATAGTAGGGTGTACTGTGACGATGTAGAATGTGAAGTTCTTCACAGACTTCTGTGAGCAATCCCTTTCTAAACCCTGGACCATTATCAGAAACAATATCCAAAGGTGTGTCAAATCTACAACAAATGTGAGTGTAGACGAATTTGCTCACTGTCCTCTCATTTACCTTTGCCACACTTTGTGCTTCCACCCGCCTAGTCATATAGTCTACAGCCACTAGAATGTAGAGTTTACCATTTTTTGTCCTAGGCAGAGGACCCATAGCATCAATGCCCCACTTTTCAAAGGGTCCATTTGCAAGCACGATTTGCCTTGGACCATAAATCAATCTTCTATTTCCATTTACCTGACAATTGTGACAACTTTTACACCAATGTTGGACATCCACATGCAGACTTGGCCAAACATACCCCGCAAGCAAAATGTTCTTCACAGTTAATTCTTGGGAAAAATGACCACCACATACCTCTTCATGCAAACCTTTTAGAATGGCTGGAATTTCCGCGATAGTTGGTACTCTTCTGCACACTTTATCCTTCCCTCTTTGATAGAGGGAGCCTTCTAGGAAGAGATACATGCTTGCCTTCTTCATGAGTCTCCTCTTCTGAGCTTTTGTGAAGTCTGGTGGAAACTCACCCTCCAAAATGTAGCCAATGATGGGAGCCAATGACTCCAATCTCTGGTACCTCGGTTGCTTCACAGCAGCCGCCACCATGATGACCTGCCCTTCTTTCTTTACACATGCAATGGCTTGTTGTGCAAGTAAATCAGCATCTTCATTTTGTTTCCTAGGAATATGATACAATTGCACCTCCTCAAATTGATTAAATAGCCTACGGATGGTATGAACTTTGGCCCTTAGTCTTTAATTTTTGCATGCCCAAATGCCTAAAATCTGCTTCACAATGAGAAGTGCATCCCCTTTTACCATGAGACGTTGTATACCATAGCCAATGCATATTTTTAAACCATGAAGTACTGTGTCATATTCTTCTTCATTGTTGCTAGCTGAACTTGGTAGATTTAACTTCTCTTTCGTGACCACCTCTCCACTTGGGTTGAGCAACACTAGCCGTCCCCCTGCTTTTCCTGTGGCTCGACGAAAAGCTCCATCAAAGAACAAGGTAAAAGCATTAGGAATACTTTTTGGTGGTGGCAATGGTAGGGTCTTTACTTCAGGCACCTTAATCTCCTTTTCATGCACCCTATAAGTGAGAATCCCTGCCAATTGTGCACGCACACTATCTTCTACCTTGAAAGATTATTGAAACTCTTGCAACTCCATAATCCACTTTGAGATCCTAGTACTAAGATTCATTTGAGATGACACCCAAGGGAACAAATTCTCTGCGGTGAGGATTACAAAAGGTTTTGGGAGCAAGTAGGATCTAAACTTCCTTATCGCAAACATGAGAGAAAGCATCATGAGTTCTGTCTCCGTGTAGCCTCTCTCTAAAGCATTCATGACCCTACTAGCAAAGTAGATGGGCCGCATCCTGGTACTATAGGGATCTTGTTGTAACAAAACTGCACCAATTGTTTCTTTCCCAGCACTGGAGCTAACAAAGAATGTGTACTCCCAACAAGGATGCATGAGTGTTGGTAGCTCTGACAAAATGGCTTTAATGTTACAAAAGTACTCTTCAAGCTCATCAGACCATGCAAGTTCTACTTGTTGTGTCAACTTTTGCAAAGGGTGAAGTAACTCCGAGGCTAAGTGAATGAAGCGTGACATATACTTCACCTTTTGAATGAATGAGATGACCTCCTTAAGACTCTTGGGTGATGGTAGCTCAATAAGAGCCTTTGCCTTTGAAGGATCCACTTCAATGCCTTTGTAAGAAACTTTACGACCAAGCAAGATTACTTCATCCTCACCTATATGGCACTTGTCGGGGTTGAGTTGACATCCCATGTCGTAGAGCTTCTTTAAACCTTCTTCTACCCTTTGTAGATGAAACAATTTTGAGCTATAAATACAGAAATCATCAATGAACACCCTAATTGACTTTCCAAAGAATGCTTGAAACACCATATTCATGAAACGTTGGAATGTTGCAGGAGCATTTGTCAGACCAAATGGCATGACTCTAAAAGCATAACAACCCCAAGGAGTGATAAAGGTTGTTTTCAATTGATCCTCCAATGCAATCCCTATTTGAAAGTAACCTGAGTAACCATCGCACATAGTGTACTTCTCATGACCAGCTACCTCATTTAGTATCTCATCCTGGAATGGGAGGGGAAAGTGATCTCTTTTTGTTGCCTCATTGAGGGGACGGTAATCCACACACACCCTCCACTTGCCATTTTTCTTAGGAGTGACAACAACAGGAGAGACCCGCTCTGAATTCTCCACTCGATAAATGAAACCTGCTGCTAGAAGCTTTCTTACCTCCTTGAGTAGAGCCTGCTCCTTTATAACTCCTAGTCTTCGTACCTTCTGAGCTTTAGGTGTGGCCTCAGGCTTTAACTCAATCTTGTGTTGAACAACATCTACCCCACGCACATCGGTGTAGTCTTTAGCAAAAAGCCTAGGAAACTTCCTTAGCACACATTTGAACTCCTCTCTTTCATCCTTTGTAAGTGTTGTTGATAGCATACCTTCCAGCATCCCTTCATCTTGAACACCTTCGTTCTCTTGAGGACCTACCTCCTCCAAGCCTTGACAAGAGGTCTCTTGGTTGCTTAGCTTAAACCTTACCCCCATGACTTCGATGGAAGACTCCTCTTCAGTAATGCTGCCGCTACTTTCTTCTTCTGAAGTGCTATCGGTCCAACCTTCTTCCGTCTCACTTTGAGATGATTCTTCATGGATCTCCTCTTGGCGTTGCTCCTTCATGTCAAAGACAACCTTCTTATGATTGACGTTCCTGCAAATTAGCTTTCCACTCTCCCAATCCTGCAAAGCTCGCATTTTCATTAGCCATGGTCTCCCTAGGATAAATGGGTAACCATTTCCTTTGGTAGACATGACATAGAAATCCACTGCCTTCTTAATGCCAAAGGCCTCCACAAAAACATTTTTACAAATGCCTACGCACCTAGCCTTGCTCTTGTTTGCCATCTTGACCTTAATTTAAGGTGTCTCATGGATGTGCATGCCTAGTTTTTGCATGAGTCCCTCTGTCATGATGCAAATTTGTGCACCCCCATCCACTAGACCTTTCCTAACCAATCTCCCTTTTATGTAACAATCTAGCACAGGTGTAATGTCCTCATTCATTTCAGCTTGTGCAATTTTTACAACAGGCACACTCTCTTTTACCTTTCTCCTAGTGCTAATTGCCCTTGTTAAATCCCTCCTAACTTGTGGACATAATGCAAGAAATTGAGGCCATGAGATATCAGGACCCTTACCTCTCATGTCTTCCAACAGGTTGTATGGAGCCATTCCATGTCCAAGAGGGAAGTCTTGGAGGTTGATACGACGTCGAGTCCTCTTAGCCTCCTTGGTTTCCTTTGCCTTCTTTTCTCGTCCATGGTCACTTTGTGATGTAACTCCTTCTTTCTCCTTACCTTTCCCTAGGCCACGCTTAATGCCATTTGCTTCCATGTCAACCTCTCTTGAATTTGTCACCTCTACCACATGCACGTTTGGGTCTGGCAAAGGTGGAACTCCTTCCACTCCTTGTGGAGGTGGTCTTGCTCCATTTGTCCTTTGTATAAGCCGTGGTTGCTGACTAGTTCCTTCACCTGCATTCATCACTGGGTAATTCAAGTTAGGTCTCCCTGGCTCCCCACGGGGCCAAGGACAATTATACATCCCATGTCCAGACTCACCGCAATTCCAACATTGCAAGACTCTCCTAGTTCGTGGCTCTCTCTCTTCTGACTTCTTTGCTTGTCCCTTTGGACCTACAACTTGTGCAAGGTGAATTGACAGGCTGCTTAAAGATTCATTTAACTTTTCAATCACTTCAGTCGTTACCTCAGGAAGCTCCCTAGATGTTGATGCTTGTGACTTACCTTTGGGTCTAAGACCTTCTATTGGAACCTCTCCCCTTAAGCACTTCAGTTTCCTATACTTCTCAGCACCCTAGTTTCCGCTGCATCAAAAGTAGCAGGTGCATCCGCCTCAACTTTTACCTTAAGGTCAGGAAAGAGTCCGGCTATGAACCTCTCCTTCTTTAGAAATTCTACACCATCACCAGGGTTAGCAACATTTCGTATCCATAGAGCCCAAAGATGTAGAAACTCTTGCTTGTACAAGTAGTAGTCATCTAAGTCTTTTTGCTTATGAGAAACAATGTCTTGCCATAGTTTTTGAGTGTTTTGGGGATCAAAGAAGTATCTCTTAAAACGATTCAAAACTTCTGTGTAATTCCCCTTAACTTCCTCAGGCAAAGAGTCAAACCAAGTACTAGCATCTTTCCTAAGGACCACTTCAAACATTTCTACACGTTCTTGATCGGTTACTATCCTCTTGATACGGCAAGACATTTTGAAATTTGCTAAAAATAATTCTGCATCATCTCCAGGCTCTCCAAAGAAAAGAGGATATCCAGACATTTGGCGTTGGCTCTCCATTATTATGAAAGATTACAACACGAGGTACAATAAGGGATACAATAGAGATTTAGAACCACTCGCCTGCAAATGAAGAAGTAAGAAAATACCACTCTAGGTTTTCTTCTTCAGCTATCCAAGATTCAATGAGGTCTCGATTTGTTTGATCAAAACAAAAAGGTAGACTATTGATGAGCTCTAAGAAGGGTTGAAATTCTTCAAAGCTAAGGCGATAAACAGAAATCTCTAGAACTTCATTTTCTGGATCCAAAAGAGCAACCACGTCCCAAGTGATAAATTGCACTTGCTCTACAATTCCCAACGCACAAGCGGTTTGTATAAAAACTAGATCTTCATGCTCGTCGAAGGCTGTGAGAAAGTAGCAATTGACTAGGAGCTCCTTTCCTTCGAGTTCCACACAGTCGGAGTGAGGAAACCTTCTCACAATTTCATAAAGAACATGCTCATCAAGTCCAATCAAGTTTGCAAGATTTAAAGACTCCACTTGTGCTACAAAATTCCTGGACAAAAACGGGCCTTAGGATTATGGTTAAATCATTCAAAAGCATAAAGAGATTTACAATGTCTCTATGAACAAAGTGTCATAGAAAGTAGAGAAGGATGAGAATTTATACAAATTTGCAATCTTCTCTATGCTCTCTTTATTAAGACAAGCTCTCAATACCTCCCTATCTCCTTTGTTGAAAGCGAAAGGAAGACTATTAATAAGACACAAATGAGGGAAAAATTCACCAAATGTGAGTCTATGAAGCATGAACTCTGGCCGCAAGTTTCCTGAAGAGTCTTCCTCAATGGTAAAATGCACTCGCCAAACGCCAAATTTCACTCTATTTACCAATCTTAGGGCACACACTAGTTGGATGAATGCGCGGTCTTCCTTAGTGCCCAACAACAAGAGGAAAATGGAATCCACACGTAGGACCTTTCATCTTAACTTCACCACCCTCTTGTTATGAGGGAGATGCCTTACTACTTGCTCCTGCAACTCAATTGGTAATAGAGCTAGATCTCTAAGGATTGAACTTTCATTGCACACACATTCCCTGTTAGAACAAATGATCTTTTTTTGTTTCTTGTAACAACTTGGACAAAGAAAAAACAAACATACACACTATTTTGCTGGGCTGCACTTCATTTTAAAATAAAATGAACACATGTACATCAAAAGAAGTGTGGTAGTTGATGAGAGGTAGAATGACAGGATTTTGTGATGCAAGAATTTCTCCTACTCTTTGGCCACCAAACATGAACACCATTCGTTGTTGAAAATGGATCTTTCTACTAATTGCAACGTTTATTCTAATGTGTGGAGTAAAATGAAAGGGAAAAACCTCTATTCGTGGGCCATTATCCATGGCCTATGCATGTCCTAATGCTTAAAATAACACAAAAATATAGATGTCCAAGCTACTATCATACCTAATGAGAGGTAAAATAAAAGGATTTACCGAAGTGTTTATCTCGGCTAACCTAAGAGGACCTAAAATCCTACGAATTACCCGTTGAAATTGCAACTTAGTACTAACAATTATGTGTATATTTTGCCTTGCAATGGGAATGAAAGGATCATACAAACTCTCGTGATTCATGCAAACTACTTGACTATGCTAAAAGTTGATCCTAAACAAAAACATACACGAGTTGTTTTCCTCAGTGGGGGCACCAATTTGAAGCGGTCCAGGGCGGGCAACAAGAAGAGTAACCTCTAGACACCCTTCAAGGCTCCCGTGCTGCTCAATGGGGCTAGGGCACAACACAACACAAACCAAAACAACAAACCCCCAGCCAAATCCCAACTACACAAGGGGCACCACCTAGTTTAAGAGCGAACTAGGACGCAAAAGAGGAGAATCGTTAGAGCAACCCACAAACAAGCAAGGAATTTACACTAACCCTAACACCAATGGAACACTCTCACACACTAAAACACGAGAGAGAGAGAGAGAGAGAGAGAGAGAGAGAGAGAGAGAGAGAGAGAGATGGTGCTCGGGCTGCTTCGAAGTGTATCATTAATGATCAAGCAAACATAAATATATATAATTAAGAAAGAGAGAGAAGGGGGGAAGGGGGTGCTTGTTGCACTAATGCCTTCTTACAAATCTGTCATGACCAATCAAAGTGAGATTAGTATTTGTTCAACATAGCCTGAGTAAATTACACCACAACACATCACAAGAAAAAAGCCACCCCAATCACTGTCTTAAGGCCAGGGGAGTCCTCTCCACCCCGTCGCCCTCTTACAGCATGTGGGATTTATGGTCAAATTGATAACAATACCCGGAGACAAGCTATCAAGAACTTAAATAAAATACCAAGACACTTACACATCATTATTGTCCATGACTTCACGTTGGAAGGGAGACAAGGTATCCATGCTTAGTCCAAATTCACCCTCCTTGATTCAGCAAATGTTGGGCTTACACTAGTAGGAGAAATGATAGATTTCCCACTCTCAATTTAATGATCACTCTCTCTTACAATGGCATAGAGTTCCCTTGCTAATCACCCCTAATACAACACATACATATGCCTAATTCCAATGAGATTCCACTCAAGAGCTCCTTCTCAAGAGGTTGAGCTTGGCTTCTCAAGCTATAGCATAGTGCTCTTTCTTATCCCCCCTTTTTGTGCTAGCTACACCCTCCTTTTATAGCAATTTTGAACGCTAGGGTTACTCCTCTAACCATGGTTGGGTTAGATTTTCAGCAATTTATCTAATTTCTTTTGCTTGGAATTATCAAGAAGTTGGTGGGGAAAGAGAGAGGAGAGAAATGGAGGTGATAGGACTTTTCATAGTGGGTTAGTGTTAGTAGAGTTAGTATTAATTTACAAATGGAATTGGATATTTACAATGGGAGTATCCATGTAGGATACAAATAAGGAAGAAAAACTCTTAAGAGGTAATACAAGGTGGATTTCTTACAAGGTTGATGCTCCAAGTGTCTTAAGTAGGGCCAATTTTGACGCTTGTTGACGGTCCACTAGCTTTGACGGTACATTTTTTCTCCACTCTTGACCTTCCTTAAGAGACAAGGTAATTGAAGCTGAGTAATCAACCACCATGATGCTGTCTTTTAAGAGAAGAGGCTGAATTTTGTGGTTTTTTTTTATAGATATGGGTAATTTGGAGGAGGAAAAATGAGACTAGGTGGTCAATTTTGGAATGGAATTGTGTGTGGGAGGTATGAGTTCACCATGGTTTCTCTTATTCTTCAAGGTTGAGGAGAAGGTGAGTAGGGTGCAGCGAGGAGTGGTGAGAGAGGTGGGGATGATGAGTGGAGAAGTGTGTGTGAAAGAGGAAAATGATAAAGTGGAAGAGAGAGTGTGGCTGCATAGCATGGGAAAACTGGGGTCCACTAATAAAATCATAGCTCACAGCTCGTAGCGCAAAAAAATATGAAAAAATTTGAGACAAAAGTTCAGCCCACGAGCTACAACTTTTGTTTGTATCACCTTTTCAAATTCGGAGAGCAAGTGAACTTTAAAAATTCAACAAAACCGACCGTTTTTTTCCACAGCACAAGGTCCTTGTGGGGTCCTTCTTTGGATGATTCTTTTGAATGCCTCCAAGAGTGAGCCCTCCATAGTGCATGTATGCATGCCACCTACCCTTGACCTTATTTGGTAGGTCTATAATTGAAGATATTGTTGAGATCATGATATAAGTGAATAGTACAACTAAGAAAATCAAATATTGAGGGGTCTAAAAAATATGTACATGTCAAATATAAAAAATATAAGTGGAAAAAATATAAAGGGATCAAAAGAAATCTCTCTCATTATGAGGCTACCATAAAAAGATAAATATTTTTGGTGTTCTAATTTTTTAGAAAAAAAACAAAATAGATGTAGGAAGGGAAAAATCACAATAGTGAAAAAATATACACATAAATAAAACTAGTTTTTTTGGATTTTTATTGGGGTGGAGTTACACCAAATATAAGAGAAGCTTACATGAAAATATTTCTATATGGAATAAAGAGTATGAAAAATGATAAGAAAAATTGTGGTAATGGTGAGGCAATGTACAGAGCATAAATAACACACACCTAGGTAGAAATATTTCAATAAATACCAAAATAATTATGAAAAAATCTTTTATTTATGCCCTATATACAAAGAAATATTTACATACGCATGGGTCATACTATACTTATATTTTTTATATTTTTTATTTTTTTGGCTCAACTAGCCCAATGACTAGCTAATTGAGGGTTTTTTATTTCAGTAAGGAGATATGGGAAAAGTCCCCTAACTCACACGCACCTATATACAGTGAAAGGGTGAGGGTAACCACAGTGTTTGAGTGATTTGATAGGGTGAGATAACTCACTATGGCAATTACAGAGAGCCAAAAAACGGCTATCATTAGCCCTCCCCCCAGATGATGGTATATTCATGTACCATCATAAAGAATCTTTTCCAAAGAGAGTGCTTTTGAGTCTTTGACAAGATCTTCATTGTTTGGCCCCTTGGAATTTTGGTTTGTGTTACACTCATGCTTCATGGAACAATACTTACATGAGATAGTTGCCTTTTGCTCTGGTAGATCCTTTGGTAGAAGGCGACTCAAGTAAAGCTTCAAGCGATAGCCGTTTACCTTCCTGGAGTGCTCTTTCCCATTCAAGTCCATAAGTTGATAGTAACTTGAATTGAAAGTCTTCTTGACTATGTATGGCCCCTCCCATCTTGTTTCAAATTTGGCATCAAAACGATTATCGAGTCAATTGTCATACCTTAGCACAAGATCTCCTTCATTGATGCCTTTGTCCTTCAGTTTCTTGTCAAGCTTCTCCTTTGTCTGTGTGGCTTTCCTCTTATAGCACTCGTATGCTGCTTCTCTTTTCCACTCAAGCTCAGCTAAGGTAAGAAGTGGATCCATCCATGCTTCTTGATCATCTTGTGCTGATTTGCCATGAAGTCGCATTGTTGGAATGTTTAGCTCAATTGGCTATAAAGCCTCTTGACCATAGACCAAGTGAAATGGTGTGAACTCCGTGGCTTCCCTATATGTGGTTCGATACGCCCACAAGGCACCATCCAAGAAGTCATCCCACAACTTTGTCTTTTTTTTCACCATCTTTCTAATGATGCCTGCAATGACACCATTAGCTTTTTCTACCAAACCATTTGATTGGGGATAGTAGGGTGTACTGTGACGATGTAGAATGTGAAGTTCTTCACAGACTTCTGTGAGCAATCCCTTTCTAAACCCTGGACCATTATCAGAAACAATATCCAAAGGTGTGCCAAATCTACAACAAATGTGAGTGTAGACGAATTTGCTCACTATCCTTTCATTTACCTTTGCCACACTTTGTACTTCCACCCACCTAGTCATATAGTCTACAGCCACTATAATGTAGAGTTTACCATTTTTTGTCCTAGGCAGAGGACCCATAGCATCAATGCCCCACTTTTCAAAGGGTCCATTTGCAAGCACGATTTGCCTTGGACCATAAATCAATCTTCTATTTCCATTTACTTGACAATTGTGACAACTTTTACACCAATGTTGGACATCCACATGCAGACTTGGCCAAACATACCCCGCAAGCAAAATCTTCTTCACAGTTAATTCTTGGGAAAAATGACCACCACATGCCTCTTCATGCAAACCTTTTAGAATGGCTGGAATTTCCGCGATAGTTGGTACTCTTCTGCACACTTTATCCTTCCCTCTTTGATAGAGGGAGCCTTCTAGGAAGAGATACATGCTTGCCTTCTTCATGAGTCTCCTCTTCTGAGCTTTTGTGAAGTCTGGTGGAAACTCACCCTCCAAAATGTAGCCAATGATGGGAGCCAATGACTCCAATCCCTGGTACCTCGGTTGCTTCACAGCAGCCGCCACCATGATGACCTGCCCTTCTTTCTTTACACATGCAATGGCTTGTTGTGCAAGTAAATCAGCATCTTCATTTTGTTTCCTAGGAATATGATACAATTGCACCTCCTCAAATTGATTAAATAGCCTACGGATGGTATGAACTTTGGCCCTTAGTCTTTCATTTTTGTATGCCCAAATGCCTAAAATCTGCTTCACAATGAGAAGTGCATCCCCTTTTACCATGAGACGTTGTATACCATGGCCAATGCATATTTTTAAACCATGAAGTAGTGTGTCATATTTTGCTTCATTGTTGTGTAGTATGCCAAAAGACCAAATATGATAGAGGGAAGAAACCCGGATTACTCCAGCCATTGCTTATCCAAATTCAACATGGGAGAGTATATCCATGGATTTCATCTTTGGATTACCTAAGTCTATCCATGGGAATACGAGAATATGAAAAATAGTCGACAGGTTTAGCAAGCAAGTACTCTTTATTCATGTAAAAAGGACTATTAAGGCACACCAAATGGCAACTCTCTTCATAACTCAGATTTTCAATTATCATGGATTACCAACATCCATCGTGTCAAATAAAGATCCTAGAATGACCAATAATTTCTGGAAAGGTCTCTTTGAAAATCTAAGAACAAGATTGAATTTCTCTTCGGCCTATCACCCACAAACGGATGGCCAAAGTGAGATAGCCAATCTTATGATACTCGATCTACGCAAGATTTATGTTACCAAAGTAGATCAACGGTCACAATGGCAAAAGTACTTACCTCTTGTAGAGTATGCCTAAAATAATATTGTACATACTTCTACAGGAAAAGCATCTTTTGAGATCATTGAGGGAAGACCTAAAAGTCCCTTACTACTCAAAGTACATGGGAAGATCTTTGCCACGCCGATGAGTATAGTCGTGACCTACAATAATCTTTTCAAAAGATTAAGGAGGCTATATCCATCTCTCAACAAAGGGCAAAAGCTACTGCTGACAAGCACAGAAGGGCCTTAACATTCAAAGAAAATGATTGGGTCTTACTTAAGTTTCCTAAGGCTCGATTAAGGCAAACAATGGGAAAATTTCCTACGGGCCATCAAAAGTATTATGCTAAGCTAGCAAAAAGATATTATGGTCCTTTCCAAATCTTGAAGCCCATCAATGAGATGGCTTACCAACTCAAATTTCCCAACCATTGGCTCATACGCAGTTCTTTTCATATGAGCCTACTCAAGCCCTACAAAGGAGAGCCACCAAGTGAACCAATTATTGAAGGCCCTCCCAAAGTTGAAGACCAAGAAGAGGTGCGACAACCCGAAGCTATCCTTCGGCATGAAGACAAGGTACTACGACATGGTAGGATTATTTGACGGTATCTTATTAAATTCAAAAATTATCCTTTCGAAGATGCTAGATGGATGCAAGGAATACAGTTAAGGATAGTATGAACCTTTCCAATGCTTAAAATGCTACATTAGAGTAAGAAAATGTACAAATTTCTTTTAAATGACTCATGTTTTTGTCTTATGAGACTAGTTCTCTTTTTAACTGTCCACAAATTTTACTAGTATGCATGCTTAGAATTATGCTTGTGATGGCGATGTCTCTCAAACACCAAGTAGAATTTGTCACTCTACTTTGGGAGAATGAAATGGAATAAAGAGTAGACATGCTTGCGGCAGCTATGTCTCCCAAGCACCAAATGGATTAGTCATCCATCTTGGAAAGATGTTGTAGGGTAAAAAGGGATCCTCTACCCGCTAAGATGTTGTAGGGTAAAAAGGGATCCTCTACCCGCTAAGTAAAATTGACTAATGACTAAGTCTTTGTCTCTTCTACCTCATAGTCGAGGACAACTATGATTTGAAGAGAGAGGTAATGTCATAAAAACTAATATCTAACCGACCCAAATGATTTTCTCATATTAGACTGACCACTTAATGTGGGAGAATAAATGGAAACAAGGATTAAGATATTGAGATGTGCTTGTAGATCTATCTCAACACGGGGCCAAT
Source organism: Adiantum capillus-veneris (assembly GCF_014529385.1). Taxonomy (NCBI): domain Eukaryota; kingdom Viridiplantae; phylum Streptophyta; class Polypodiopsida; order Polypodiales; family Pteridaceae; genus Adiantum; species Adiantum capillus-veneris. The sequence continues at coordinate 150,847,172 of NC_140931.1, forward strand.
GGTAAAGGGACCCAAATGAGAGATGTTCTATCAAAGAGCAAGGCTAACCAATGGATCATAAGACCTTAGGGTTAGCCTCATTGAATACCTCCAATAGTTAGTGTAAAAGTCCTTTGACCTTAGGTAAGCTAGGGTTGAGCTTGAGGTGGGAAGCTGGCCCCAACCTTAAGGTGCTTGAGGTTCTTGATGATTGAGGTGCTTGATGATTGAGATGCTTGAGGTGCTTGTCATGCTTGCGATGCTAGTTGCACTTCAGGTGAGAACCCAGCCCAAGCTTAAAGTGCTTAAGGGCCAAGCTTGTGGTGGGAACTGGGCTTATGCATGAGGGGCTTGAGGTGTCAAAAGTTCAATATTCGATCCCTACAAGGAGGGAGCAAGCCCTACAAGAGGGGGGATGAGAGAGAACACCCACACACTCTCACAAGGCATGCATGGTACAAAGAAAGCAAAAGGGACACTTGTCAAGTTCTTGAAGCCTATTGGTTGGCCACCCAAGGGGTTCAATGATAATTTAGGAGATTTAATTAATTGATTTTGCATTTATCAATTCCTCTCTCTCAAAGGGGAAAGGGGGACACTTGTCCCAAGGCTACCCATGTTGCTTGTAATGCCTCCTGCTTGTGATTGGCTAGGCCTGGAGGGGTCCAATGAGCTTCAAGCATGAGCTACAAAGGGGGGTCGATCCAAGAAAGCTAGGAGGTTTCTTAGGGGGTATAGTCACCCCCACACACTCACAAACACTCTCATTGTGTGCTATGCAAAGTGCAAGAGCTCCATCTCCTTCTTCAAGCTCCTTGAGAATTTGAGAGCCTACACCAACACTCTTGGCTATGGAGTGCAAATCCAACCAAGAGCCATGATTCAATGCTTAAGCTTTCCATCTCCTTCTTCTTCATTACTATGCTATTATGTATGCTAGCAAGAAGATTTATGATAAGTGAGGAACTAATTCTTTCTCCTATGAAATGTTTCTTCTTCCTCTTCCCTACCCTCATTCCTTGCTAGCTCTCTCCACCTTCGAAGGTGTTTGAGGTCTTGGGATTGAGGCTTGGGATAGTTAAAGCTTTCTTGAAGTTTATGTTATGCTTGTGATGCATGAAGCTTTCCATCTTCATTGCATCACCTAGGTCACAAGGAACACAATTATTGTATTGTAACAAGTCTCTCTTAATGGGAGAAATCATAATACAAATGCCTATTGGAGGGGGACCGGCTCCACATAAATCCGGTCCTCAATTGTTGTCATGTTCTCTAAATTCTCTCTCTTGTAAAAGTATTATTCATGCCAAGTTAGCTAATTGCTAACTTGGCATGAATAACAAGTCTCTCTTAATGGGAGAAATCATAATACAAATGCCTATTGGAGGGGGACCGGCTCCACATAAATCCGGTCCTCAATTGTTGTCATGTTCTCTAAATTCTCTCTCTTGTAAAAGTATTATTCATGTCAAGTTAGCTAATTGCTATGATTATGTTTCGATCTTCAATTATGTTCACCCGTTATGCTCACAAAGTCATTTCTCAAAATTACTTTCATTAATTTCTGCTACTCTCAAGTTAAATAGGCCAATTCCATTACAATATGTTTTGTGCATAGAAGAGGCCTCCTTTTATAGGCCAAAAGGGTTGCTCTCTCTCATGAGAGACATCCGTGTGTGTAGTCGTCCTTGTGTAGATAAGTCCAAGTTGAACTCTCACGTGCACCCATGTGTGGCCGCCCTTAGGTAGACAAGTCCGTGTGAAACTCGGCCATTCACCCATGTGTAGCCATAGACAAGTCTGCCTAAAACTCGTTCATCGGCCATTGAATTTGGCCACCACCTTGTGAATTTTGACCATCGGCCATCGTGCAACCGACCAATCGATGGGTTGTTTTTCGACCACTTTTTGACCGTCGTCCGCCCATAATATTTCGGTAAAAATCTCTCGATCGAGCGTGAATTTTTGGTTTTTCAGCAAGTGATTTTTTTCTCATGTAGGATGGCTTCTCCTCATGACGCGGGGACCTTACAAATGTGCATTTTTTAAATTAAAAATTAAAAGGGGTGAATTAGGCTCCATACTTAACACTATAAGCACACACTAATTTCCTAATTGCTACTAATTATGGGCTCCTGTAATAGATGAGGGTAGTGGCTTGCAATGCACGTGCCCAAAATCTATGAGAGTCGCAACATGATTTTGTAGCTTACTGCTAGCATTGATAGAAAGAAAGGGATCAAGTGTATAATTAAGAGGATTAATAATGTGATTTGGAGATTCTAATCACATAGCATGGATTTGGTACTAGTTGAAAGGTTCAGGGTGTATTAGTAAGCGTAGCATTCACATTAACATACTTAATTAACACACTAATTACTCAATGAGAGAGAGAGAGACTCAAATGATAACTTGATTAATGATTTAAGTTTACAACATGCTTGAAGTGTACAAGAAATGACTAATTAATTAGTAGGTGAAATTGGCTAGGTGCACCTCTCAAGGGTCACATAAGCATCTTTCCCAAGGATCAAGGGGAAACTCCTAAAGGGCAAGGTTGACTTGACATAATGGAGAAAGATAGGGTGATTGGAAATGGCTTTTGCACTCTTGTGCGACTCATCTGTCGTGTGTGCTAGGCCATGTGCCCTCACAGAATGTCGTGTGTTGGGATAACTTAAATCAATTTGTACCACTGGATTAAGGGTTGTAAATGAGTTTTTGTGATATAAAATTAAGTTTTTATTGCACATTGAAGACATTGTAAATGTGTTTTCTCTAGGCATGGATGAGCATGAGAAATTCAAAAAATCATACAACTGCCTTTGCGCACTTGCAGATGCAACTGGCCCAAATTACAAAGTGAGAGTTTTTGTGTGGACCAGTGAGTGGGCACTGGCTAATGGCAAGCAACAAAAAGACATCAACAAAGATATCACCACAGAGATGGTCAAGGAAGCATGGCCGTCTGTGTCTAAATTCTCCATTTACAAGAGAAGATTGAAGCTGGATAAATGTGTTGTTTGAAAAATTCACGCATACTGAGGCCATATACCTTGCATGCACAGGGAGTACACTAAACCACACGAATCGTCCCTTGTGGTTTGTGAAGATGCTATATGTCCAATATGTTCAAAATGAGCCAGTGGAATTTAGTAGCAGGGCCCCCAATAAGATCATAGTGGATATCCGAAGTGAGATAGTCACAATATCACGAGAGGAGTTAAGATATGCATTGGCTAGTTCCTCTATGCAAGCACATGATGTTGTGGAGGAATTGCAAATATAGATTCATACATCCACATAGACAACAGGGGGAGGTGACTCAAGAAACACCAAAGAGTTACAGAGATACATCAGACTCCTGAGGCATGTACTCTATGAATTGGAGGAACAATGTCAACAACATTGATCATGACTATGATCAAGCATCCCAACACATTGCAACCACCTCCACCTTACACAGAGGACAGCGTGGGTCCTTTCCCGTTTGATCATGACTATGATCAAGCATCCCAACACAATGCAACCACCTCCACCTTACACAGGGGACATCGTGGGACCTTGCCCGTTTTGCTAACACTTTTTTCCATAATTGGAGTGGTCACTACAAAATAGCTTGTGGCCACATGTACGATTTGTCATGTCTCATGCAAAACATGGTAAATAAAAAAGAGTGCCACATTTGCAAGTCTTTGATTGACGAGCTTATTTGTTCCATGTTCAGAATGGAGAAAGAATATCAAAGCTTAGTGGTGGCCATCGCAAGGAAGAGAGACTCTATTTTGGATAACCTGAAATTATCTTTGTAGACGTCTTAACATGGAGTGGATTGTAGTGACTTTTTGATCATTGTATATGCCCCCCTTGAAATGAACATTGAAGCCTTGTGAAACTTGCAACCACTTTTTGAATCATGGTATATGATATCCTGCAATGAATTTTGAAGCAGCTTGCCATGTAACCAAATGTGGATAAATTGATATGTGTTTGTTTTGATAGTCTTACTTGGTATCAAGAGTAATGTTATAAATGCAAAGTGTATATAGTCACCCATTGATTCAAACAAATAAAATTTATGATGATTTCTAGACACCGGAGAAGCCATAAATAAAAAAGTTTATAAATCCACCAATTCATTAAAGAAAACAAACTTGTTTTTGTTATAATAATTGGCAATACTCATACTACCGTGCTGAAAGACAATAAAATAGTAATTGTGGTGTTTCCATTGGCCCATGGCCATAGGTCACAAAAAAAAGATTTTACACGACTTTCAATTGTTTTGCACTCCAATAAAGTATTAACCTACAATGTTATCTATGTTTACATTGCTACTCTGCAATACCCTTCTTTGTTGAGTAGGAGGACAATCATCAACCTCAAGGTTTGCGTTCAATTCAAGCAAATTACATCCACCAAGTTCAAAAAAATTGAGTTCTTTGACTATCACCTCTTCCCCTTGCTCCTGGTCATCTTCATTCGTATCCACAGTCCATTGTTGTCTATCTTCTTCATACCTTTCTGATTGAATATTGCTAAGAAGCATATGATTGCAATATAGGTATACCAATTTCTTGGCTCGATTGTTGAGAAGCCAATTATGAATAGTCAAGTGTACATAGCTATAGGTACTCTAATTTTGCTCAGAACTTGAATTGGTAGCACATTTTGCAAGAACCCTAACTGCCAATCGGTGTAATGTAGGCATTGAGGCACTGTTCATGAGACACCATCTCCATGCTAGCTGTTTTGACGCGAGGTTCTACACAATATCTAAACCAAAAAGGCCATCCTTTAACCTGTACTTTGTCAGGTCGGCGACTGCCTGGGCTTGATCATCTGGATTGCTATAGAAATTACTGACCACATTATAGAAGTCTTCAATCACTTTTTCATCTAATTCATCTCACAATTCATGTTCGAGTACTTTGGATCAAGCAAAAAAGCCACACTATGCAGTGGACTATGCGCACTTATTTATCAAGCATGTAGATAAATATTTAAGATATCCCTTTTGGCCTTATAAAAAGGTGCTCTCCAAGGCTTTATCAAACAATTTGCATGCTTTGAAGGAGAGTCCAAGCTCTCCTAAACATTATACCATCCCATGTAAACCTTCCCTATATTGGGTAACTTAAGGTCAAACTAACATTCACAAGCCTCATCACCAAGTACGTGTCACCAACATCAGACTAACAGTGTCTATCATCAATAAGCACTTTCAAGGACCACATCTTTGTTTTTACTCTTTTTGGTTGGTCTGCTTCCCACTCAAAAGGATTTCAATAGTGTAGAAGTTAGTGCAAAATCTTATTTCACATTGAAGCTTCAATATTGTGGACATACATTGCCGATACATGTCTAGCACATGTCGCCTCTTCAAAATAAACTTATCATCGTCCTTGCTTTATCTATAATGATTTTGAACCAATCAATGTCATCTATTTTATACCAATCTTGCAACACAAGATTCAAGCTATGTGCATTGCAACTAAAGTGTGCAAGCTAGGAAAGAGCTCCTCCAATAGACGGCTAGCTGCTCTGCAATTTTTGGCATTATCCATGATCACATGTACTACATTGGGGACACCAACTTGATGAATTTTCTATGTTTTTATATCAGCTATATAGCTCCCTTACTTTATCTTACCTGAGTTGTCTACCACTTTAATAAAGAACTCCCCTAGAGTACTAAATAACAACACATTAATTAGCGGTCTACATTGGCCATTTCACCATTCCTCACTGACTATAGTGCATCCTGTTTGATCAATTGATTTCAAGATCAATCTATAAACTTCCTTTTGGGTGTCTACAAAGAATTTATCCAAGAACATTGTGTGCATCTGGTGATATGATGGAGGGAAAAAAATAGCACCATACTCACCGATCTTCTTCCATGCACGCTTTCATGGCTCTCGTGTGACCATCAACATAGAACCACCTGTAAAATAGATAGCTTGTGCAAGAGTAGAATGTGTCTCTTCAAGAGCAGTTGATTTAAAAATTTTCTCTAGACTTACTTGCCTTACTATGCATTCCAAATTGGTACTCCGACGATCCATCTTGAGTGCTAGATCTTTGTGTATGTGTGTGTTGGTCGGCACGGAGGGTGCACCACTATTTGTCCACCTTGTGTTGAGGAAACACTACCTTGGTGCTCTGAAATCAATCGGCTTGGAGTCGGTATTCTAGGTTGCTTTGCATTGGCTACACCTCATAATAACTCTCTTTAGCATTCTGTAGCACTCTCACGGCCTACACCATTACATCTATCTCCATTTGACATGTTAGTTGTTCCATTTTTTTATCCAAGGAAGTGTTCCCTAATGCGAGGTGCACCTCCTAATTTTTCTTTGCCACATAATTTGCAGAGCCAATCTATAAATGATCTTACATTCTCCTCAAATTTCCACTCAGGCCGTGGCACCTTACCATCGGTCTTGTGCTTCCCTTTATTGGAATCTCCATTGTTTGATCCTTCACCACCAGTCAATGGGCGACTAGAAGTAGCTGCATTCATGTTTTGGGAGTAAGCATTAGCGTCCATGACAAGTTCACAAGCCACCTATGCATTCATACAATCACAAAAATATTAGGTTTTTGAAAAATTATATTTAATTGAACAAGTAGGTCTTTCCAATCTCAAAAAAAAAATTTTAAAAAATCTATTACTTTAGGAGAGATGGAATGGGAAAGAAATTGAGGAAGAAAAAGTGGGGGGGGGGGGGGGGGGGTTCAAAAATTCTAGATTAGGGAAATGGATCGGCACTATACATATCTCTCTCTCTCTCTCTCTCTCTCTCTCTCCTCGTCGGATAGATCTTTAAGGTCTCCTGGGATAGTTTCCCACGACAGTAAAATTCTCCTCCTCCTCTTCTTCCTCTTCTCTCTCTCTCCACGGGCACTCAGGGGATGACCCTATGTAGGAAAAATGAAGGCGAGGGGCTAGGGCAGGTGGTATCATCTCTCTCTCTCTCTCTCTCTCTCTCTCTCTCTCTCTCTCTCTCTCTCTCTCTCTCTCTCTCTCTCTCTCTCTCTCTCTCTCTCTCTCTCTCTCTCTCTCTCTCTGTGCAGTTAAGAGCTGGAATGTGTCTTACCGCTTGCGTTAAGAGCTGGAATGTGATGCAGAGAGAGAGAGAGAGAGATGTGCAGTTAAGAGCTGGAATGTGTCTTACCGCTTGCGTTCCTCCTCCTGACCAAGGATCAGACCTCAGAATGCTGCCACGACACCAGCCAACCAATTGTAGGTCGGATTTTTTCCTAATTTTTCCTTTAAAAAATCGTGCCAGAAAAAAAGGCCCCTCACTCGCCCTTGAAGCTGGATAGCTGTCGGAACTGTTCCGCGCCGGTGCGGAACAGTTCCGATAGCTATCCAACTTCAAGGGCGAGTGAGGGGCCTTTTTTGCATGATTTTTTTAATAAAAATTTACCAAAACTACCAAAAATATATATCTAATTTGTGAGAATTCCCAAAATGCAAAATTCCATTGTATCTATTTTGGCTAGGTTATTCAAATATTGTCCCAAATTTGTCATGTAATTGGTCACACATATTTCGATAAATTTGAAGGGCATTTTGGGAAAAATGACCTAATATTTGGGGTGCATTGCAAGATTTTGAAATTAGAGGGATATTTGTAAATTTTCGTGTTTTTTAAGTATAGCAAAAGTTCTCGACTATGTTTTTGTATGATTATACATTCTCTTTTTTTTGTCAAATATTGATATCTATTATAGTGTTGACAATTGATGTAAATGTCATGATTTTTCCAAAAAGCAGATTGTTATGAGCAATTGTTAATCAAATCCAGTTTATACTAATGGAAGTTGACATTCTTAAATTTGGTTATTTAATCTTGTTTGAAGGACATACACATGGTGTGTTTCTATGAAATTAAATGTGTTACGTAATTGAAAGCTTTGAATTGATTTAAGGTGTGCCTTATTGGGTGACATTGTGGATTTAATAGGAAAATGGTCCTACTTTGAGAATGAAAATACCATTTCTTGGTTATACCTCAAACAAATAATAGTTCATTATGATACTTTAGGTAAAAGTTATTTTGAAAGTGTACTTAATTATTTTATGTGAAAATATGTCTGTAGTCCTCCAATTGAGAGATGTTCTCGTCGAAAGGGAAAAGGACCTATGACTATTGATCCGATTTGCAGTGATCAAGTGAGCTCTGTGGCAATCACAGAGGACTTTGATGACAATGATAATATTGGTGATGAGAGCGAAAGTAGTGACATTGGCTTAGGGTCAATGAATGAAGTTGATGCTCAAATAGCTAGACAAGAGGCAGCTTTGGAATTGGTTCCATTTCATATTGCACCTGATGTTGCATCATCTGCTGATTTTGAAGATGATAGTCATTTGCATATGGATAGAGGAGAGGACATTCTCAAAACCACAAGGGTTTTTAGTTGTTTTGAGTGTCCACTAGTGCCTTTGTGTAGACTCCTTTCATATGCTCGCGTCCGTGGCCTTAGATCAGACGTTTCTGGATTAAAAGTTGCATTTTCCAGAGAGGGTCACATAAAGGAAAAAGGTGCCTTTATTGTTTCACTGCAAACATGTCAAAAGGAACAAACATTGTTGACAGGTAATCATTATTATTTTAGAGTGATTTTGTGTATTGATTTTTTTTGTTTTTCTTTTAATTGTTTGACATTTTTTGGAGTCTTGTTTTTTTTTTTAAATAGCCGATATTGTTGACACTTGGGACCCTATTTGGAAAGACATAAATAAAGATTATGAAGAGGAGTTAGCTTTGCAGCCTCAACTAGAGTCACTGCGTGGTAGAATGTTCTATGTGTGGGAAGGAAATCATAGGACAGTAGCATGGCAAGCAGTTAGAGAAATGTTTTCCAATAGCAAAGAGAAGCATTGTAGGGTCTTGTGTACGATCATCGACCCTACAAAGGTTTCCGAATAGCATTATTGACGAGCTTGCAACGCATGAATGTGTGAGTGCAACTATATTCTTGTTTGTAGATAAACTTTATATGTTTGAAGGTTAATCAACTTACTAATATTTTAATCAGTATGAACACCCATGCTCTAGTGTCATCTCATCTACGAGATGAGTTGGTAAATTGTTCAAACATTTTCTCTGCGGATCATGAGGATTACCTTCTTGCATTGCCGAAGAATGACCAAAAATTGATTTTGACACTATGCGGAAGAGAACCACAAAGGGAGAGGAGCCATGGCATCCTCTAACACAAAGATATCTAGCTAGACTTCTTTTTGATGTAAGTGTGCTTGCCATTGTATCTCTTTTTTGTATTCTTTAATGGAAGCTTTTTGTTTTGAAAAGAATTGGTTTATTTTGAAGGTTCAAATGTCGAAAGAACTACACACTAAGTTAGAAAGCAAGAAACCATTGCTTTCTAGCGAGGACTTGAAAAAAGAAGAGGTTAAGATCATGCATGATCTTTATTATAAGTTTTCGGATCGTGTAGGAAAGGTATATAACCATTTCTTAGTGTTTTGTTTGATCTATGGTGAGAGGTGATTTCAATTAACTAACATTCTTGTTCGGTAGATTCTCAACATTGTTGACCCAAGGGTAGGGAAGGATTGGTTTGATCGTGTGATGAGCCTTCAATGGGGGGAAGATAGTTGGGCTACTCTTGAGAAACTAAACTTGATTGCTCTACATGATGCTTCCATAGAAAATAAAATCTTATGTGTGTCATTACTAATGGCAAGCAAGATCACCCGTGCAGCTTATTGCATGGTCAAAGGAGACCACAAGTTTCGAGGGTGAGCTTCTGGATGCAAATAGTTTATCAAGAAATTGTTGATGTTGAGTTATTTGTTTGATTCTTTTTGCATGCTTTGGGTGAAAGGTGGCTAAAACAAGAGGGAGCTTTGCAGAGGATTTTAGATAAATCTAAGAAGCTTCTTGAAGACTATGTGGATGTGCCAAGAGGGATTGATATTCCTCCCTCGTGCACCATGGATATGTACTACACCGAGATTGTGGTGGAGGGAAGGAAATTTTTGTTTCCTCTAGAGGTGGCTTTGGAGAACAAAACAAAGGACGTAGAGTTGCAAGCCTTAAAGAGGATTGACTACTCTCTCATGGCTTCTCAGCGACTAGTTTACAGGTAAATAATGTTTTGACTATTTTTGTATCATAATATGGGCTTCAACTAATGTTGCATATGGCATCTTGTTTGAGATTATAATAATTATTTGATGGTTTTTGTAGATACTTTGCTCACCTCTTGACCATGCATCACATTGCTGCAATACCTGTGCCTGCACGTTCTTGGACTCACATTGAGAGCGGGGAGGGATGCATGTATCCACCGACCATGCATCAACTCTCGCAGTGGGAGCTTGAGCATTGTTCTTGGTGGATCGACATGGATAGAGGCCATGTCCTTGCTAGAGAGATAGAGTTTCATAATGTGCAGTCTACAGGAGTCGCATCCAAAGATCTTCCACTACCCAAAGCCACAGATGTTGTTGCTCCATCTTCTCATCCTCTACCATCTCGTCGACCCTCTCAAACTTGTAAGTTAAAGTCATTATCTCTTTGCATATACCCTTAGCTTCGATAGTTTGGAGATTTTTAATTATCTTCATACTTTTTTCTACATTGAAGCAACAAGCTTTTTGGAGAAGGCCCAAAAGGCATCTGCTACTGCAGACCATGTGATCGATGTGATTGATGATATGTCGGGTATAATATTGTTTTTTTTGGAGTCTTGTTGAAACTCAATTATATTTCTCATGTTTATATAGAATATGTGTTTGTTCTTGTAGAGAGTGGGGGCACACAGAGATTGCAATGTGCCCTTCAGTTTGTCTTTACACCATTGCATTTTCAGCATGTTGAGCAGTCTAGTTGCAGTGATACTAGGTGTGTTGCTTTGCTTGGTGACTATATTGCGATTGTTGGGGATTTCCGTAGCGATGTGCAGTCTAGATCATGGATTCCTGTACACGAGCATATGAGTAGAGCTCGATCTACAGAGATTACATATAGGAGGAGTGGTAGATCAGTGTCATGGGCTATAGACTTCATCTTTGTTGACTTGCCTTTTGGAGGCTATCTACATTCACCATCACGTCAACCTTCATGGGATATATGTACAGAGGATCATGTACGATCAGCTATTCATTTGAGTCATAGTACTTTGGCAGACTCGGGGTGGCTACTTGTGATGGCGTCTCTTGCAGGTAAAAGAATCATTCTTAGATATTGATATTTTCATTAATACTTTCATTTTTAATCATTGATGGCTTTGTTCTTGTAGGAGACACAATATTTGGGTTGAGAGATTTTGCAGGGCATCGGAGTTGATCATTCATCGACGTGTGGTGGTTTTGCATCATGCACCTTACGGTTATGTAGTGTCATCTGGCGAGCAACAAGAGGTGATCTTTCTATTTATAATTTCATTGTAAGCAAGTGTGAATGTGCAGTTTTTAAATTTTATTTATTTTTTTCCTTGTAGTGCGACACTTCTATTATGTTCTTGGTCCACAAGCCCGGACCACCTCCACCTCTTTACATTGCAGAGAGTGCTTCTTTGTTTCATGGTCTAGGAATGACTACCATGGATAGCACTATGCGTCACTATTTGCCAGATTCTGGTCAAGCTCTTATGGACTCCGGATTGCCATGGAGAGGGTCTGTGCAGAAGAGCCATACTTTTGTGGCATGTTTCATTGAGTTGTTGTGTCGTCCTAGGGGGTTATGTCTTGAGTTTGGATGTGGGATGGATCCTATTTTGACAGGTTGTTTGGCCTCTGGTCGTGCATGTGCATCCCTAGATTTTGATGAGGCACTTGTTTCTACTTGCTTGCATCCCTTGCTTCGACTCCAAGGAAGCGAGGGAGAGAGGACGCAACCACATCCATAGATGTGGTGGACAATGGAGACCACCGACCCGTGGGTGGGAACCCTTTTGATGATTTGTGAGATTCCCACTCTCGACTTAGCACAAGACATTCATAGTATTTCTTTTGTTTGTGTTATGGTAGCGGACATTTGTGGTTGATTATCTTTTTGTTGTCTTCCCTATCATTGTATGACTTATGGATAAACATTGCTATTACCTCTTGTAGGTTTTTGTGCTTATGATATTATAGGCCATTGTTGTTCTGTTGAATTGAAATTGTGTGTATTTTGTTTCATTGAAGTGCATTACCTGAATACATCGAGGCGGAGGCGAGACGTATGACATTGGACCCACGTTATGATGGTCGTCCAAAAGATAGGCCTCGAAGAAGGCATCACTTCATAGATGATGAGTGTGTTGCCAGTTAATAATTTGTATGTAACTTTGAACAATGGTGTAATATGGCTTTTATTATTGATCTAGATAGGGGTTCAGTAATGTAGATAGGGGTTTGGTAATGTTTTCTTAGCATCTCTAATAAGTATCACATATATTATTGTGTACCTACTTTTTTCACTCATGTATGCAAGGATGGTTCCACAATGCGGTTTGTAGTGTTTCTTTAATTAATAGGCCTCGAAGAAGGCATCACTTCATAGATGATGAATGTGCTTCAAGTTAATAATTTGTATGTAACTTTGAACAATGGTGTAATATGGCTTTGATTATTGATCCAGATAGGGATTATTGATCCAGATAGGGGTTCAGTAATGTAGATAGGGGTTTGGTAATGTTTTCTTAGCATCTCTAATAAGTATCACATATATTATTGTGTACCTACTTTTTTCTCTCATGTATGCAAGGATGGGTCTACAATGCGGTTTGTAATGTTTCTTTAATTATGTCTTTGCTATACTCTAGGCCCATCTCTATTCTCTTATTATCACTTGAGAGACTCACTCGATTTTTTTCTCGCTCGGGAAAACTTGCTCGCCACCTTGTAAGACTCCTAGGAGGGCCTCTTTATTTTCCATGAGATTATGGAGGTGATTAACATTTTGACAAATAGGTGCATGCCATGTGTGCAAGAATGGTGGGTGTGTAAGAGAGTGGTCAAAGGATGCACTTTCCCACAAAACATTAGGGAAATTTTAAGGTCTTGAATCTTCTTGTAAGAAATGGTAGAGAGAGAAAATACTTTTCATTTTTGAAAAAATGAACAAGGAATTCTATAATCCAAAATTGGGGGGAAAACTTTATATTTTTACTAGATGCACGGGGTGTCACTTTTTGAGGTCCCACATGTAGTGTCATTTTCAAATCTCTTGAGAATGCATCCCTTTCTAAAAACTTCTCCCTCCCAATGCACCATTTCTCTCTTTTGGTCCAAATTTTAAATTTTGCTCTACTCATTTTGTCCTTTCTCTATACCTTTCTCTGCATCTTTCTCTGCACCATGTCCAACTCATCATCTCTATGAATCCTGCTAAAAGATGTATCTATCATCTCCATGTTGAGTTGGAAGATGAATATTCTCCTCTCCAAAAAAGAAACAAGCTTTTTGAAACTCCTCATTCTACCATAAAATCATTGAGATTAGAAAAAAAGAATCACATTGATCTATGGACAGATGGTAGATTGTATCCCATAGACCCCATCACCAAATGCACCTCACCATTTTTCAAATGTTCTTCATTGATGAGATTTGTAGGAGATAGTATGAAAGGGCTATTAGGCTACACCCAAAACTTTGAAATAGAGAGAGACATTCTTAACCTGAAAAGCTATTTGCTACTATAGTTGAAGGATTCTCTTAATCATCAGCTTCAAGAAACTAAGTATAAGGTAAAGAACCTCCAACCATTGGTGAATACAATGAGAAGAAAGAGGACAGATCTTGGGCTCAAAAAAAGACAATAAAAGTTTAAGAATATGGAGAGTCTCAAGCAACGAGGTGGAGATTGCAGTAGAATAATCAAAGAAATGAGGTAAAGTTGCTTTTTTAATCAAATCAATATCTATTTTGAAAGTTGGTATCTTTGGATGCTATAGTTTTTCTTCGTGTTTACCCTAGGCCCTTATTTCAACCAAACTGTTCACAAGGAAACATGAGAGGTGCATCACAATCATTTTGTGAAGTGATTGCACCTGTTGTTGTTGGAAACCTATTGAATGAAAGAAGATTTAGGGTTGTTAGGTAGAAATTCATCAATGAATTTTTGAAAAGTTCTACTTTGGACAAAGATGAAGTTCAAGGCACTTTGGACAAAGTTGTTAGTCTAGGGCAAGTTACCAAAAGTTATTCAAGCTCATCAATAGAAACCTAAAGCAATCAAGAGTGAAGGAGTCCTTCCTTCCAAAGCCATCAAATGTTCAAGAAGCTAGGCTCATAATTAACTCCAAGGTCATGGAGATGCTTGGAGAGCTTTTCCACATCAATGACATATATCTTGGTAAGCAGAGAGACCTCAAGTTAAACTCTTTCAACAATCTTCTCTTTGACTTGAGAACTTTGCAAAGGGCAATGACAAAATTCTATGATCTTCAACATATTGAGGTGAATGAGCAAGCCATCTTTGTCATCAAATTAGATGAGAGTGAAATTTTGAAGGGTAGAAAGCTTGAAAGAGTATTAATAACCCTCATAATAGAGATCTAGAAACCACGGAGGAAAAAAAAAAACCTAAAAAATTTAGTGTGCAGTCAGAGAAGAACATTTGGTGGTTGGGTGCTTTTGACGTTGATAGTGACGATTTCAATGTGTTGAATTGGGTATTCCACTACACTAGTATCCCTACAATAATCAAAGCTCAACGGGTTGGGGAGGAGCTAGATGTTGAGGGCTTTGGTAGGTACAATGTGGAATGGCACATGGAGGGGGACATAAAGACACTAAAGTGTATGTACAATCTGACAAGGTGTGCCAATGCCAAAAGCCCCCATATCTACTGCATGGGTGTAGCAAAGGAGTTGAATCTTGCTAATTTAGTAAAATATCTCTCTCTCTCTCTCTCTCTCTCTCTCTCTCTCTCTCTCTCTCTCTCTCTGTGTGTGTGTGTGTGTGTGTGTGTGTGTGTGTGTGTGTGTGTGTGTTTTAAAATTCAACTCCCTCTCTCTCTTACCATACACACACACACACACACACTCACCCTATCACAAATCCATAATCTCGCTCTCTCACCATATCTCTCTCGTTTAGTAAATTCAGCCTTCTCTCCCTCTTTCCATACACATACACACACACTCACGAGCACGTACATATACACCCACATACGTACACTACACACATGGGCACATACATTGCACGCACACATTCAAACAAACACACGCACGCCATACGCATGCACAAGAAGAAAAACCAAAGAAGCTTGACATCGACGCCCAAAGCAACAAAGAAGAATGACCAAAATCACGTGATGGTGGCAACAAATCAAAAAATAATGCCGAATGCATGCCCCGGCCGGCCTCGAAAGTGACAAATGCGTTGCACCAACGCACCAGTGAAGCTTACAGTTCACCGAAAATTCATCCATGACGCACTTCTCTGATAAAACAACTCGTAGGACAATCTAGTTTCCTTTTTCCAGCCAAGCTTTGTTAAAAAAAAAAACATTTGTATATTGCCACCTCTCTCTAGGTGGTGGTCACAAAGGCCCACCTAGGAGATATCATTTTAAAATTCTCCTAAAATAAATCAGGGGTCAACCATTTGGGATCCAGCTCCTTGCTTTGTCTCTCCTGATTAGGGCCGAAACCTAATCATATTATCGTAAACTAAGCAAGTGTGCACCTTTAAAAGAGCACTGCAAGGTCACTATCGGGGGGCAACACTTGAGAGGGAAGCCATGCACACACACTGACTCCAAGGGTCGCTACGCACAGGAATAGGATCTCCGCACATGTGAATTTTCCCTAGAGAATACAGTATAAGCTCTCTCTCTCTCTCTCTCTCTCTCTCTCTCTCTCTCTCTCTCTCTCTCTCTCTCTCTCTCTCTCTCTCTCTCTCTCTCTCTCCGCACATGTGAATTTTCCCTAGAGAATACTAAGTTCGGGGTGGATGCTTGATATCAAGAAATGGTTTGGAAGATGGGATGCATGTCACTTGGTCAAGGATGCGTCGATCGACTCCCAAGTTAATGAGGCCTTCTTACAACGCCAATGTATCACGGCTTGGGAGAAATCCGGAGGTTCTCGCTTCAGCCATTACACCACACACGTTGCCCCAAACTACAAATCTCTCTTCTTCTCGGAACGAGGTAACCGAACCCATTCCTACATCCTTGAGCCCATCCCGTTGAGTGCGATCCGCACCATTGCCTCCATTCGTCTTAGCTCCCATTCTCTATGCTGCGAGACAGGACGTTGGGGCACTGGCGAGGAGTGCCATCGACTTTGCACCTTATGCCCTCGTCAAGTGCGAGAGAGTGAGTACCACACACTGCTTGAGTGCTCAGCTTTTGACCACATTAGGTCCTCTTTTCCCCATATATTCAGCCATGATCTCTCCCTACATACCTTCCTCTCCCAACCACGATGTGGACTCTCTATTGCGACGCTCATTTCAACCATTTTTGAGCATCGAGAGTCACTTATGAACTCCACTCACACCACGTGACATGTTCATTTGGTCCCATAGGTCATATTTGACCTCCCAAGACGATAATAGAACTATCTATCTATCTCTCTATCTCTCTCTCTCTCTCTCTCTCTCTCTCTCTCTCTCTCTCTCTCTATCACCACGGTCTCAACCTCATCGAAACAAAGGTTTCTGTAAATACCACCTTTCATCAAGTTTGCCCTCAAATCCCGAGGAGTTTTTATCATCTACATCTACGTTTCCATCTCTCTCTATATTTCTCCTTCTCTGCAGTGTGCTGTGATTAGTGTTATTTGTATCACTCTTGTCTGCGTCCTAGCCGCTCAAAGCTAGGTGGTGCTCCTTGTTCACTCCCCGTGACAAGTTCGGCATACACAGTCTTAGCGTAGAGGTCACTGAGGTCCATTTTGCGTTTTCGCTTGACATTTGGTGCCCCCACTGAGAAGGGCTTCTTGAAACCCTTCAGTTTACAACACTGAAAATGATGCACTTCGTTGACCCTAAACAAGTGGCTACGGGAATTCTCCAATTGGAGAATGGAGGAGGAAGAAATTGAAGAAGCACTAACAACCTTCATCAAAGTGCTGCTGCCGGAATACACTGTTGTTAACATCCAAGAAGTAAGTCCTCCATCTCGCAGTTCTCATTCTAACCGTAAATCAAGAGCCACCAGAGGGAGGACAGCAGGCTGCTCTCATTGTCGTCACCCACAGCACTCCATCAATGAGTGCCATCAATGAAAGTAAAGGAGAAGCAGAAATCCTCTACATCGACATCCATCGCGAAGAAATTATCCATCTTAAGGAAGGAAAGAGGTTAGTGAAGCCTCTCTTCCCCAGGAATCTGAAAATAGAAGTGTAGCCTCTGCTCCTATGTGGCCGAAAGGGGTTGCTCGTGCCAAAGGAAAAGGAGGGCTAGGCCAATGCTAAATCACATGACCCCCAAGGAAGGAGAAACACCTGGCCACACAAGTACTTCAAGTTTGGAAAGCAAAATCATGCCTAGGCTGCCAAAAAGAAGGTCATCTGAAGCAAAGCGGCAGAACATCGCCTATCGATTCGTGGCACGCATGCGAGTGGTGTGTTTGAGGACAGATCAAACGGGCGCCCATCGGACAAACACGTAGCCGGACACCACATTTATAGTCTATTAATTGTCCGAGCTAGTGTAGTGATACTCTATGTAAATACTAATTCTAGAGTAGCATGTCAATTCCCTGAGTTGTAATGATGTCATGATAATTGTAAAGGTCCGTGTGAGCCAGTCACACTGGCCATTTAGAATGCCCTAGGTATAAAGGTCAATAACTTTAATGTGAAAGGAGGCTTATCTTTAGAAGAAGAAAAGAGCTCTATTGTACGTATGCTCAAGCTACAATTCTGCTCCAACTTGTAGTCGACTTTTCTAATGATTGGGTAATCCGTTTTCAAATACAACACTTTCATTGTGTTCCTCTCTCTTTGCATCTGTGATGTTGGAATTAGGGTTGCAAAGAAACGCACACAGGTTGGAGAAGACGAGGGAATCTCAAGGCACACAATAGAGAGTGTGTTACTTAGTATGCAATGCAAAGATATAGCCCTAGAGTGATGGGCATGTATACAATGCTCGGGGGGAAAAACCTCCTAAAGAGGGAAAAAATGCCCCGGCGGTCCTAGTGTGTTCACACACATCACTACCATATGTATATGGTAACAAATCCCCCCTGGAGTGATGCGATGAACAAGAGCTGGCACATGAGTAAAGGGAAGTGCCATGTCCTGAGGACATGATCAGTCCACAAAGGGGAGTAAGCCCAAAGCTTCGTGGAAAGCTTCAAGCTTCTCACGAGACAATGCCTTTGTGAAAAGATATGCAAGGTTGTCCTGTGTTGGCACATAAGCCAAGCTGATCTCTCCTGCTGAGAGCCTCTCCCTGACATAGTGGTAATGCACCTCAATGTGCTTTGTGTGAGCAAGAAAAACTGGGTTCCTCGCAACTGCCAATGCACTGTGACTATCAGTGTAGATAGTGTTGACAATGCCCCGTCCAACACCCAAATCAGCCATAAGGCATCTGAGCCATACACACTCAACCATAGCTGTGAAGACTGCCCTGTACTCAGCCTCACAACTCGAAGTGGCGACAGTAGGTTGCTTCTTGCTCAACCATGATATACATGAACAAAAACCACTTGTGGACACTAGCGTGTCAAAACAACCAGCCCAATCTGAGTCCGAAAAAGCATGTAAGTCTGGCGGCAATGATCCCCCCTTGGGATAAAACAAGCCAAGAGTAGAGTTCCACTAAGGTAGCAGAAAATCCTCTTCACAGCCTGCCAATGCTTAGACCCTAGGCTATGCATAAATCTACTGACTTGTGAGGCTGCAAACTGAATATCTGGCCTCATGTTGCGTACATAAATGAGGCAACCAACAACAGTTTGGTAAAGAGTGACATCAGTAGGATCTCCAGCATCATGTAGACTCAACTTCAAACCTGTTTCCATGGGAGTGGCAATAGGTTTTCAATCCTCAAGTCCAAACTTACATAGCAATGTCTCTATGTAACTTTTCTGACACAAGGCAATACCACCATCACACTGCTTAAACTGTATACCCAAGTAATGATGCAACAGCCCCAAATCTTTCATCTTGAAAGTAGCATTCAAATCAGCATTAAATTCAGCAATATGTCTCTCATTTGGTCCAATGATCAGCAAATCATCGACATAAAGAACCACAATGATAAGTACATCACCCTCACACTTTACATACAATGTGCTTTCTGTTGGACTGTTACGAAAGCCTCGTTTAACCAAATGAGTGTCAGCTTTCTCATACCAAGCACGAGGAGAATGCTTCAACCCATACAAAGCCTTCTTACATCTGCACACTTTGTCCTCTTGTCCTTTTATGACAAAACCGCGAGGCTGTGTTACATAAACTTCCTCAAATATGTCACCATTCAAGAAAGCAGTAACAATGTATGATTGATGTACATCCCAACCAAAATGAGCTACCAATGCACATAGAAAACGCACAGTAGTCATACAACAAGTGGGAGAAAAAGTCTCTTCATAATCTATGCCTTTTCGCTGTGCATAACCCTTTGCAACAAGTCGAGCCTTATGGCGATCAATCTCACCATCCGGCTTGCATTTCAACTTGTAAACCCACTTCGTACCAATGGCCTTTTTTCCAGAAGGCAAATCACATAAATTCCATGTGTCATTTTCTATAAGTGCATCATTTTCTAATTGCATGGCAGCCATCCAATTTTTTGAATTCTGTGCTTCATCAAAAGACAGAGGCTCCTCAACATCATGTAAGCTAGACACAGCTAAAGCATAACAATCTGATGCATAAGATGCATGGCGAGAGCTTGAACGAGTACGACTAGACAAAGGTGCATCCAATTTACTGTCACGCAAAGTGTGCACCAACCATTTTGGCATACCTCTAGCCTACTCATTTTCAACCCTTTCCTCATCAAGTCCATCATGTACATTTGCATCAGTAATAGGCTGATCTGTAACATTTTCAGAAACCCCCATAGGCTGTACATTTGCCTCATTGTAACTTACATTCGTATTTCCACCACCAAAAAGAGGCAACAAAGTGTCATAAATGTCCTGTGAGCTTACATTACTGTCCCCAGT
Organism: Adiantum capillus-veneris; assembly: GCF_014529385.1. Classification (NCBI taxonomy): domain Eukaryota; kingdom Viridiplantae; phylum Streptophyta; class Polypodiopsida; order Polypodiales; family Pteridaceae; genus Adiantum; species Adiantum capillus-veneris. The sequence goes on from NC_140931.1 coordinate 150,867,259, forward strand.
ACATGGCAGCAAGGGTTGAACAGAATCTTCCACAAACACTACATCCCGTGAAACCAGAATATGTTTGTTTGCGGATGATACAACCTGTAACCTTTGCTTTCAGCACTATAACCAACAAAAATACATTTGACAGCCTTATCATCCAATTTTTTGCTTTGTGTTTGTGGCACCAAAGCATATGCCAAACAGCCAAAAACACACATCTGCTCAATAGAAGGCTTTCTATCTTGCCATACTTCATATGGAGTAATAGACTGCAAAGCTTTTGTAGGACACTTGTTTAGTACATAAGTGGCACACATGATGGCCTCAAGCCAAAAAGAATGCGGCAAAGCTTGACTTTTGACCATACATTGTGCCATTTCCGTAAGTGACATGTTTTTCCTCTCAGCAACACCATTTGCTGAGGTGTATAAGGCACTGTACATTGGTGTTTTATCCCATGACTAGCCAGAAATGCATTAAATTCATGAGCCATATACTCCCCCCCTCGATCGGAACGGAGGGTGCCCATAGTACATTTCGAGACATTTTCAGCCATAGCCAGAAATTGTTTGAAGCACATAAAAACTTTGGACTTCACTTTAAGCGGAAATACCCATGCATGCCTGGAGTAATCATCAATGAAAGTCATGAATTACAAGTAATTACCCAAGGACGGAGTTTGCATGGGCCCACAAACATCACTATGCACAAGCTGCAACCTGGATGTGGCCCTAACTGAACCATACTTTGGAAACTTAGAACACTACATTTTACCCAGAATACAACCTTCACAAACATGTTTGACAGGTGCTTTAAAAGGCGGCAAAGAAGCAACCATATCAGATTTCTGCAAACGCAACAAACTGGCAAAATTCAGATGACCAAAACGTGCATGCCAAAGTTTTGCATCTGAAATAGCCCTTGAATCTGCAATTGCATTTGCAAAATTTTATCCACACTTGTCATACAAAGTGAGCTTGTATAGCCCACGGCACAAAAGGTTAGATGCAACAATTTCATCACCAAAACTGAGATTATGAACTGTACATCTGTCATCCACAAATTTGACTACAAGTCCAAGTCTAGCAAGTGCGGATATAGACAAAAGATTCTTCTTGATCCCAGGTACATAAAGTGCATCACAAGTGTGAAAGAACTGCCATTAGCAGCAGTAAGCATAATCTTTTCAACTCCCTGAACCGGATAAGAGGCATTGTTGTCATAAGTGACTGAATTCCCATGAGGGACAGACTCGAGAGAGGTGAACAATTCACGATGTGAGGTAATGTGCTTTGTAGCCCACTATCAAAATACCACACATGTGAATCTGCAGCAACTGACAAGCATGCATCATGGACAGCAGGATTGTAAGTGCACTCTACGCTAAAAGCCCATTCTGCATCAACATCAGCATTACAGTCTCCTTTTATAGAAGACTCAACAATGGCTGCATTTGTAGTGGAACCAGCATTTGCAGTGGAACCACCCTCTTTCTTCTTAGCCTCTTTGGCCTTCAACTTAGGACATGACTTGATCAAATAATCATTAGCTTTACAATAATGGCAATGCATCTTCTTTTTGTCCTTATCACCAAAATCGCCAGACGAAGTGCTGCCAGCAGAAGCATTAAGAGCAGAAGTTTTTCCACTCGCAGCAGAACCATAAGAAATGGTTGCATTATTGTTACCTTCCTTTCTTTGAGAAGAAATAAAAGCCTGTTCAACTGCATGCTGCCTAGTCCTATTTTTTCTGGAAAGTGACTCTTGCAACAACAATGTGCATAATGCATCAAACTTGACAACTTCAGGATTTCCTTGGGTCATCGGTATCCAAGTACTAGCAAAAGTCTAGTAAGAATCTGGTAAGGCATCAAGAACAGTCTGCACAAGGGAACTGTCTGAATTGACTTCACCTGCAGGAATAAGTTGCTCATTGATATCCTGACACTAGCAAGGAAAGTGTCCATATCATCTTCCTCATGCATAATCTTCCACTCCAGCTCTTTACGCAGCAAAGCAATTTTAGCCTCATTGCGACTTGCATAAAGACCAGCCAAAATATCCCAAGCCTATTTTGCATATTTTGCTGAACGGATGTGAGGAACAATGGTGCGCTTCATAGACAACGCAATCAATGCATGAGCCTGTGCATCCTTTACATCCCAACGAGCTTGTTCTGTCGTAAGAAAAACAACTCTAATAGCTGCAATCCTTGCAGCAAGACCTGCAACACCCTCAACATCGCCTACATCCTCAGAACCAAGACGTACATCAATGCCATGCACAATATTCCAGACGCCCTTTGACACAAGAACGTGTTGCATCATATAAGCCCACATAGGGTAATTGTCCCCATCCAACTTGTCCTCAGCAGCAAACATCTTGAACACATTTGTGTTGTTGTTGTGAACCATGATAAATATTGCACCTGATGTGAAAACTGCCCGAAAATAGGAGAGACAGAGCGGGAACAACACGTGCTATATAGCACAAACCATAGAAGACTATAAGACACCTGTTATGCAGAAAATGACACTTACAAAAATTCTGAACACGAAATTGCCTGTGTAAACGTGCATGTAGTGAAAACGGAGGCCAAAATCAGCCTGAATAAAAAATTTTAGCAGACTAAGCTCTTCGTGCTCTCCCGAAATATTTGTCGACCAACAAACGCTCGCCAAAGCTTATTGAAATTGGAGAAAGTGAGCAGGCGTGTACTGGAGCTGTTGGCAACTAAGCCCGGGAGGACGCAACCTGCTCTGATACCAATTGTTGGAATTAGGGTTGTAGAGAAACACACACAGCTTGGAGAAGATGAAGGAAGCTCAAAGCACACAATAGAGAGTGTGTTACTTAGTATGCAATGGAAAGATAGATAGCCCTAGAGTGATGGGCGTATATACAAGGCTCGAGGGAAAAAACCTCCTAAAGAGGGAAAAAATGCCCCGGCGGTCCTAGTGTGTTCACACACATCACTACCACATGTATATGGTAACATGTGAGGCTAATCTTCATAATTGAGTGCTTAAATCATTGTTTTTAGTCATTTTGACCATAGGAGAGTGCTCCTAGACCATAGGGCAACCTTTCTGGATTTGAGGTGGATCTTTTGTTGATAGGTGTTTTACCTCAGGGTCTACCAATATCCTCCAAAAAGTATGCTTTTATAAGAAAAGCTAGAAAGTTCAAAATGCTTGATGATGTGCTTTACATGAAAGGAAGTGATTTAGTATTGCATCGTGTGCTCTGGAGAGAGGTTCAGATACATGGCTTCAACATGGACATCTTGCCTTCCTTCCAGTACTCCTTGATGCACCATCATTGTCTCTTACACAGGTGGAGATTACTAGACTCATTTGCCAGGACTCACCCAGTTGGACACCAAGAAGACATGGATATAGCCGACATTGGAGTTGGGCACGAAGATGACTTTCTATAGAGAGCATCTTCTCAACTCACAGGGGATGGGTTTGTGATTCAACCTAGCTATATGTATACACATCTATTTCATAGGTTACGGTGTGCCATTGGTAGATACAGACATCTTCAAACCACCTTGAGATTGAGACTGGTAGATTCAGAGGGATACCAACATCTAATAGGATATGCCACCTATGCCATATAGAGTCAAAGACGGAGATGCATTATATATGTCAATGCACAATGTATTACGAGATACAGGGTCGATTCCACTGTCTATTCAGAGAAGGCTTTGGATCCTTCTCCAGAGTCATTAGCTATCAGGACCTAGAGATGTCTTGGACTGTATCTACTTGAGTTACACAGATACGGAAATAGTTTACTGAGGAGATCTCGAGAGAGACAATCCCAGAGACAGATTATCAATTTCTTCACACCAAACACTAAACAGATAGAGGAGCAGCCACCATAGCAAAGATGAGCTCAAACTCACACCCGCGGTACTCTCATTGACCGAGCATTGGAGCTAGCGAGATCGAGACGCCCACGATTGAGAAGAGGAGCTTCACACTGACATCGACAAAGACTATAATAGAGGATGGATCTCAGGGGGTCACTTAATAATTATGTGACTATCACGTGAGTGCAACAAAAGGGGTTATTAAATCTCATGTTTTCTCACATTTTCACAAACAAGAGAGCACCATAAAATGGAATTGGAAAAAATTTACAAATTGAATAGGAAAAGGGTGTATTTTATTTGTCAAAAATTCACAGATAAGGGTTTTTGAAAATAGTCCTTGAACGCACGTGATATACACAATTCATACATAGTGACCCCCCGAAGGATGGATTCATCACCCATTGTATCGATGATCACACATACCCCACACAGTTCTAGCTGGTAACACTTCTAGATTCAATTTAATATCTCATTTTTGTAGTCAGACATGGTATCAGATTCACCAGTATGTAACAGATTGGTCTCATAGGTCATTTTGGCCTTTTAAAAACGTTAATATATCATATCATTTCTCTCTCTCTCTCTTCTCTCTCTCAAAATACATTTTATATAGCATCCTCTCTCTCTCTCTCTCTCCAACTCCAACATTTCATTCCCATGTGTGTGTGTGTGTGTGTGTGTGTGTGTGTGGCCATTGAAGAACCGGATAGATGGGGTGGGGGTCTGTGTGAGTTCGAGATGGGGTGGGGACCGCTTTAGACCAAATAGCGATGGCGTCAAGGTCTGTGTGAGGCGATGGCGCCGAGGGTCTCTGGAGATGATGGCATTGGGGGAGTGAAAGTGACTCCCGCAATTAAATTTGTGGATTTTTTTTGAAGTTTTTAGTGTCGCTCATATGACGCCTTCCAGGTCGTAAGACTCACAAGTGTCATGTGCGACACATTTAGCGACTCTTTTATTGTTTCTTGAGAAAATTATTAAGCGACGCCCGTAAATTTTTCAGGCGTCCCTAATTACAAAGTGCCCTGTAGTGGATCTATCAAAGGGGGTTGAACCCAAGACCTTGGACACAAGAGGAACTTGATCTATCAACTTTTGGCCCCTAGTTCATGTTGGAGTTCAACAGACAAAGATCAAAGCTGACGAGAGTTGCCCTAATTTGGGCCCTTGATGCCTCCTAAAGGGGAGTTCACGTTGGGGTTCGAGGTTCGGATGACAAAGATCAAAGTTGGCGAGAGTTGCCCTAATTTGGGCCCTTGATGCCTCGGGACCCCTGCCACATAGAAGATCAATGGCCATGCCGTGTTTGTCACTTTCTCCGAATGGAGATTCTTAAGTAGAGCATCTATCCTTCGAGGCTCGCTCGTATGCATCCTTCATTTTTGGAGAAACTACATGACATGCAATACGTTGGTTCTCGCTAGACGCAAACATAAACAATTCGAGTGAAACAACAAATTAATAAATATCTATACGTATACTTGCACATGAAATGGAATCCAAGCTCAACTCAAAACCTCTTTGCACAAAGAGAGAGGAAACTCCTCCCAAAGGCTTCATTGCCGAGGCCCTGTAGCCTGATTTAAATTAAAATTTTACAAGTGGGCTAATAAACTAATGCACCCATTATAAACTAGCCTGTCACAATTGTGACCAAAAAAGGTTTTTGCCTAATACAAATTATTGCATGAAGTGGTGTGGAGGGGCATTTGGGTTGGTGGAGACAGCCGCCCACGCGAGGACCTCTTGCGGAAGCTGGCAATTCAAGGGAGCGATCATGGGAGGGTTGAAGAGCGAGTGCATATTGCTCTCCGAATTAGTGGGTTGTTCGCGATGAATGTAAGAAGCAAGGGATGAAGAGCTTCCGTTGATGTTGATACTTTGAGTGGAAGGGGCGTTTATGTTGATGGTGGTAGGGGTGGCATTCATATTAAGGTTATTAACAATATGGTTAGAGGGAGGGGTAGGAAGGGTATTAATATTAAGGTTTGTAACGTTTTTGGGATTAGGGTGGTTAGTGGAGGGCGGGTTAGACGAAGCCATTAGTGGGCTATGGCTATGGCTATGGCTAGGCTGCATTGGGTGGTTCGACGGGGACGTGTTCATATTGAGGCTAGTGATACCGTGCGAATGGGCCATAAGGTTGGATTGATCATCCTCCTCGTTCGCCATCGGCAGCCGCTCATATGGCGCGCTCAGGAAAGACGCAGCAATTATCAGCACAGGACTCGCCGCCAACAGCTCCCCCACCACGCTCCCTCCCACCACTTGCCCCTGCGATCCTGCCAATGAAATGGTCAGCCCCCCCGGTATCACCGGCGATGGCAGGTAACACCCCGACAAAGACAGAATCTCAAATCGGCCGTGGAACGTCACTGTCGCCCCTTCCGCCAATGGCTGCCTTAGGGTTACGTTCGCTACCGTCCCGCTTCCGGTCAACAGGCATATGCCCCTCTGCCTCCTCCTTGCAAAATTGGCCAGACACTCCGCCACATCGCAACCACCGGCTACCTCCAGTATGTGCGGCCTCATGGCATCCTCGCTATCTTGTGTTATGATGAGCGGCGGCTTTGGTTTGTTTTTCGAGCCGGGCGGCCGGCCCCTTGGCCGCTTGCCCATGTGTAGCACCTCTCCATGTGAATCCCCTCCTCCCCCGCCCTTTTTGGCTTTCTTCTTGCTTCTCTGCCCACTGCTGCTTATCTCCTCTTCCTCGGAGCTCTGTGATTCATGTTGGCTGTTATACTGCTGCAACTGCTGCTCCTCGTGCTCCTGCAAAGCTTGCTGCAAATGCTCCTGCTCCTGCAGCGTCTGGTGTATATGAGCTGGATCTAGAGCTTGCTGGAGATGACGATTATGGAGCTGCAAGCGATGTTGATGATACTGCTGTTGAAGATGGTGATGGTGTTGATCGCTTTGCCCCACTTGTTGCTGATCATTGCTGCTGTAAGTACTCCGATGAGACTGAGAACTGTTAGGAAATTGGCTATGATGCTGCAGATGGGGGAAAGAGGAAGCTTGGAAGAGGTGGTGGACATGGTGGGGAGGGCTACCTTGATCAAGGCCGGCCATAAGAGTGTGGGAACACAAGCTAATTAAGAAAATGGGGTCAAATGGAGAAGTTTTAATTATGGCGGGGGTATAATAATTGATGAAAAGGCCATGACTTTTAGGGGAGTATTAAAATAAAATGGGGGGGGGGGGGGAGAGGCAAAAGGCTATGGGAAGGTGGTGTGCAGAGGGGAGGGGGGGGGGGGGGGGATGAGGAGAGCAGGGATTAAAAAATGGATGGTGAGCGGTCGGTCTGAGACGTTGAGGCCCGAGGGTGCCTGTGTGAAAGGGGAGAGGGGAGGCGTTGCAGGGGAGGGGACGGATGCTGCAGATCCAGAGAGGGCGTCTGAGAGGCTGCTGCTGTATCGTGCGTTTCTGATGACTGAAGTATGTGTGCAGTGTAGAGAGAGAAACGAAGGCCGTTGCTTCATGGAGAGAGAGAGAGAGAGAGAGAGAGAGAGAGAGAGAAGACGAAGTCAGTTGCGTCTCCTAGAATTAGTGACCTGAGTATCTGCATGTGCGCCTACTGCATGGCGTAGAGAGAGAGGGACAGAAAGAGAGAGAGGTCCGAGAGAGGAAGCTCAGAGTCCAGACTCTCAGCTACATCTCACACGGACATGACAGAGAGGAGGGAGGCGACAAAATTGAGGAAGAAGCGCGCGTGGGCAGAGAGAGGGGGGGGACACAGGGACCCGGACCCGTGAACTTTGAAGTGGGAGAGGGAGAGAGAGAGAGAGAGAGAGAGTGGGGGGAGGGGAGAGAGAATCAGTGCGTGACGCGTCGTCTGCGTGCGTATTGGGAGGTAGTTTGCAGGCCGTGCACTGTGCATGTAGACCCTAGAGAGAGAGAGTGTGTGCGTGACTGTGACTGTGTGTGTGCTGAGAGGAGAGGGTGAGAGAAGACTAGTATGGGTTACTGTGGAAGAGGGTCCACAGCGTAAGAGAGGGGGACTCGGGGAGAGCTGAGAGTGAGAGAGAGAGAGAGAGAGAGGCGGAATGGGCTGATTAATGGTGGTGGCCACTGGGCAGTGGGCAGGCCTCCACGGTGCATGCACATCGCACAGGTCCGCATCACACACTAAGGCGACATTCACACGGATAAGGTTACATTTCCACACTTAACCCCCCCCCTCAAGGCTCATCATCCCCATCCGCCATCCCTTTGTACACGCCCACACGCGCGCGCGCGCGCGCGACAGACACACATAAGGTAATGATGACCGCTAGTACCTAACGTAGTACCTTCCGCTACAAACAAACGCATGTCACATTTTTCCTTCCATGCCAACGCTTGACAGTTGACTAGATTTGCCTTCCCCCACCCTCCGTCCGTCCCTTTGCCTTTTCCCCCTTTCAAGTACACACACGTCAAGGGAAGCCATTACATTGCCCGATTGAGAGACCCTTCAACCCTCTGATGTGATGCACTCCATCGCATCAGGTTGTTCACATTTGGCACCTTCGTTCCCGCCTACTTCTGGTAACTCCCTGTGCTGTAAAAAAGCACACATGTGCTCACTGCACAACCTGCTTTCCCCAATTTTTGTGTGCATAGGCTAGGCTATATGTGATTCCACCTTTTCAGCGTCCACTTGCAGAACCTTAAAACTCTACCTTGCAAACGTTGACCGGACGTTATATTGTGGACTTGCTTCCTTAACTCATTCTCACCAAAGCTAAAGATACGTTCCACTATGAGGCAGTGAGGAAACTTGAAAGCGATCTAGAAATCTATTCCTTTCGTAAGCCAATGAGAGTAGTCCAAACAAAGATAACTTTAGTGTGAAGCCCACAACGCTGAGTGAACCACAGGTAACTTTAGTGTCAAGCGATTCACCTTCCATGTTGGTAGAAAAGATCTTGAGGCATTCCTGACACCGACAAAACTAAAATCGGAACGGTCCCCACCTCAGCTTTAACCCATGACATGCTCCTTGGTACCCGGGTTTTACTAGACCTCCTAAGATGACACTTATAACACACATTGTGGATCATTTTGTCCTCCTCTTGTGTCATGGGTCATCCTCCTAAAACTTTGAATATATCCTCCAAAAGTGGAAGTTGAACCTACTAGTACTATTGCACTTAATAACAATACTTAGAGGAAACAACTTAATTCTAATCAACCTTCCCATAGGCGTAATACCCACCAAATGCCAAAGGAATTCAAAAAAGAGAACATGTCACGACTGCGACAATAGTTGTATTTGTGGCTACGGTTTGGCATCTATTTTCATGGTAACAAATGAAGGTAAATTACTATTGTAAAACCCTCTACAATCAGCTTCAATTATTTTTCTTGCAGCATACTAGTAGGAATAGGTAACACGTGAAAAAGGAGTGAATAAGTAGAAAGATCTCACATGAGATTATGAATCACTAAAGTCAAAATGTTGACTACTAGTAGCAGTGAATGAAAATATGTGCCTCTTTGTAACTATGCACTCTCTTGCATCATTTCTATGTTTAATGCTGTTATAGAACTATGCACGAAACTCTCACACACTATCTTTCACACCCTTATCATAGGGCTAAAAACACACACACACACACACAGAGTTTCTTGTGGAGAGAGAGAAAGAGAGTGTGTTTATCCCTATGATAGAGTATATATATATATATATTATATAGCCCTTTGACACTAGGTTTGTCTTCTAGCCACTTAAGCGGCTTGAGCTACAATAGAGACTTGGCACCTCATCAGTGTTCGTGAAAAGTGTGCCTCAGCTTAGCCTTGAGCTGGTTGCAAAATCAAAGTAGCCGGTTGACGGGAGGGCAAGAAGGAGAAAATTTCGCTTAAAATACATGGAAAATATTGTAATTTATTGGCTAGTATTGTAAAATTTCCAGTTCAAATTTGTCTTGGAGGGATTTTTGAATGTTTGTGAAAATAATTTTCCCTGAACACTGCACCTCATTCTATCAAATTGACTCTAAGACTAACTATTTTCAAGAAACCATGAACATAAGGTACGATTGACATCCTCTTCCATAGAGAAAAGTTTGCAAAGTCAAGGATTGTGATTTTCTAAAACTAGAAAAAAAGCCCACAAATTCGGTTTTTAAATTGGAGAGCATATATGTTTCTGAGGCCTAGAACAAGTTGAAAGTCTTTTTCCTTAAAATAGTTTATGCATGGTTTAGAAAAGTTTCAATCTGCTTTGAATATTTTTAACACTAGTTTGGTACCTGGACGCTGAAATGTCATGTGGACATTATAATGTCCTAAAACTTGGAAAACAAACATAAATAATTTATATGATCCAAACAATGTCAAATGAACTTTTTTGGAAAAGCTATCAATGGAGAAAACTTAAATATGCAAGAAGAAGCCATTTTTATGTATAAAAAGTTTTTATAATTTAAATGGGCACATCAATGTCCCTTGTTTTTTTGCTTGTTTCTGTCCTATCCACTCATATTGAATGATTTTTTTCCTACATCAAATGAATTTTGTTTGTCACAATACTCTATGTGCCACTCTACATACTTACAAACATCACATATTCATGTAATTATGAGCCAACCTATTTTTTTAATACGATTTATATACCACATACTAGAATCCACAAACACTTTTATAGGCATGGTATTACAAAACTATTTTTTAGTTATATAGTGATTCTCAAAACAACTTTAGCCCTAGTGTTAAAATGGTAGGGAGAGTAAAGAACCTTGGCCTTGAGGTTTAGTACTGTGTCTCAAAAATGGAACACGATGCTTGGAAGCCAAGAAGAAAGCTTCTAATGCATTTGAGAACATGTGCAATGTCGGAGAGATTAAATATTGAGTTATCAAGAGATACCTCTTTAGCAACTTGCACGTAACATAGGTTTTATGGGGTTGAAGTGTGGGGAGGAAGCATCTTTAAGTCTACTTGGAAAGAGTTTAGGAATGTCCAAAAGTGTTTTCTCACAAAGTGTTTCCAAGTCAAGACACAAACACCATACATGCTCTTACGTCTTGAGGTTGAATCACTTCACATTAAGTTTACGGGCATAGAGAGAGTCGTGGAGTACACATTTAAGATCCAATAAAAACCCTTCATATCGACTTCCAAGAATTGCATGGAAGTAGGTAAAAAGCCCAAAATATGCACAAAAGCAAAATCTTAAGTTTGGGATGGATGCAAGACATCAAGAAGTGGTTTGGAAGATGGGATGAAAACGCTTGCTTCATGATACCTCAATAGACTCCAAAGTGAATGAGGTTTTTTAACAATGTGAATGTAGACATCCAAGGGTTCATGTGTCATACATTACACCATATATGTTGCCCTCAGCTATGAAACCATCTTCTTCATCGAATGAGCCTACCCCCTAGAGTAAAATCCATAATATTTCATCCATCCGGCTCACCTCTCATTCTCTACGATGCAAGAAAAGGCATTGGGGCACCAGTGAGGAGCCTCATCGACCGTTCACTTTATCCCCCCATAAAGTTTGCGAATCTAAGCATCGAAGTCTACTTGAGCACTCAGCTTTTTATCACATTAGATCTTGCTTTCCCCACATTTTCAACCATGAACTCTTCAGACACTCATTTCTCTTGTACTAATGTGGGATATCTATTGCGATGCTTATTTCCAAAAAAATTGAGCATCGAGCCTCTTATCAACTCCACACACCCCACACAATATGTTCCTTCTAGTTCCATAGGTCATATTTGACCTTCAAGGACAATAATTAAATCTCTCTCTCTCTCTCTCTCTCTCTCTCTCTCTCTCTCTCTCTCTCTCTCTCTCATAACCATTTTTGACATGTGCCTGCTCGTGCCACAATCTTGGGGCACTGCCCTAAACTATCCCACATTTGTGTGGGACTGTTTAGGGTGGTGTCTCCGGATAAAATCATGAGCAGGACAAAGGTTATATCAAGAGTTAATTAATCCTTCCATCTTAATATTTCTAAGCACTTATTGATCCTATCATCCTCAAATTACCACCCTTTCATCCAACCTCCAATAGCAAGCATTTTGGGGCACTAACCTAAACTATTCCGCATCCGGGCATGTGATAGTTTAAGGCAATGTCCAGGAAGGTTAGCATGATTGGTCCACAATGCATCATATAGCCATCTTTGAAGTTAAACAAAAGTAGGTGTTTATGAGCCATGTTTAAAGATGAGCAAAAGTAGGTGTTCAAGCTTAAGCCATGTTTAAAGTTAAGGAAAAATTAAGTGTTCAAGTTTAAATGGTTTAATTAAATTATAGTCATCATGTTGCTTGCACAATCATGGGTGGGTGTTGATAGCAGGGATAGCATGTATCCTCGCACTATGCATCATCCACCACAATGGGAGCTAGTTCACTGTCCTTGGTGGATGGATATGGATCAAAGCTATGTGCTTGTTTGTGAGAAGGAGATCCATAATGCATAGAGGACTGTGCGCTCCTTGCCGCACTGTCGAAGCAAGGGACTTGCCGATACACCGTGTGCGAGCCACAAATGGCTCCAACACACAACAAGACTAATCTAGCAAGCTCAAGAAAGCAAAGAGTGTGTCACTCACCGCTCTGCGCTCGCCTTCGTGGTGGATTCCTCGCCGCGATGAAGAAGAATCTGCAGTCGTGCCGCGCTCAACCGCTTCGCCGCCGTCGTGCCTTCGTAATGCTCGATCGCACACACACTCTCCCTCTCTCTCTCTCTCTCTCTCTCTCTCTCTCTCTCTCACATACACACACACACAAGGAGGTGAAGAAGAAGAAGATGGAGATGGAGATGGAGCAAGAGCACTCTTCTATTGCACAAATGAGAGAATGAGTGAATTTTAGGTTTAGTTGGCTTTTATAGGAGCTCACCCCATTCACACTTGGGCGCCCATGCTTAGCCAACTAATCCCTTGAATGTCCCAGTTAGAGTGCGCCTCTCATCGGCGATCATTCTTACCCTTTTTCTATTGGTCCAACAAGCCCGGTACCTGACTCTACCAAATACATAATACACGTCTATCATAGGTGATGGGGTGTCAGTGAGCCGTGAGGGTTAACATGCCCCCCTTCCTGATGTAGATTCCGTCCTCGGAAGCTATTGAGTTGAAGCTCGTTCGTCGAGGTGGAAGAGCATTTGAGATGAATGTCCTTAGCCTTCTTCAGTCACTGCAAAATCAAACAACATTGGCACAGTAATTGCATTCTCATAAGTGATTAAAAAGCATATGCAGTTTTAGGTAGACAAATTGATTGGTAAAAGAATTTCAAACAATTTGTCAGCAATGAACATTAAATTGCAATGTAATCAAATGCATAAACAGATGTAAAGGTAAAAAATTAAACAAGTCTGGGGTCGCTAATTTGACGGTCGAAAGGCACTAGAGATCGAATATTAATACCATGGGTAAGCTTCTTAATTTTCTGTGGTCAATTAAGTTGTTTAATCACGAGAGCCAAGTATTCATGTTCGAGGGCTGACTAGAGGCTATATCTAGAAGACCTTGTAGTTAAGCTACCATAAAAGGAATTTCTCATGAAATCATCGCCTGACTGATTACTTTTTCTTTGACCCCCCAAAGTCTGTTCACAGGGATTCAATTTTGATGTGTGTGCTTATTTTGTATGCCTTGGGTTTTTTGCTTTTCAAGTAAAAGCGCCCATACTGGGAACCTCTAGGGCTCTAGTACCATAGGCAATACATGTGAGTGAAGTACCAAATCAAGCTGAGATTTCTCTTCCAGCCTAAGATTTTACAATGTGGCACTTTGATTTTTTGTTTGTTCATTTTCAGCATTTTAATTTTGTAACTTTGGGGGGTCATATAACACTGATACACCTCCCCAGGCTCATCACACTAGTAAACTCCCTTTATAATACTTAAGCTAAAGGTCAATAGGGTCAAGCCCACTAGAAAGCCCTAGTACATTTCACACAATGCTGCCTAAATCGGATTAAGAACCTAAGTAACCATTAATTATTAGGAAGGCATTCCCCATGGTATTAAGAGAAGATTTCTAACACCTAACTTGGTCAAACTAGTTTGTCGGACTGCTTGATTTTGAAACCTAGACAAGTGATTATGACAAAAAATTACATTGAATTAAATGTTTGATACTAAGCAAATGCGGTGAATATTAGGCTACCAATCACAATTAAAGCTGACAATCATAGATGCAAAAAAGATAAGGGGCAATGCTAATGGACAAGAAACACCTGTTTGTGTCGATGGTCGCGCTTGATTTGAAGAGTGAGTCGAGATAAAGATTCCATGAAGGTCCAAATCCTACCAATAGCAACACGCTCCTGTACACACTAGGAAACAAAAGGAATACCTCCAGGAGGCACATTAGTGGAAAAAGGTACCAACACTTATTGAACACAACAAAAAACATAAGGAACCCTAACCTAATTATTTGCACTCCCCCTAGAGAGTCAAGGGAATAGGATATTGTAGAGGTTGGGGGGAAACCCTAAGGCTAAACCCCTATCTTCGTCGTCGATATAACCAAAGTCATCATCCATGAGACCATATGTGCCATCAGTGTAGTCGTGTAAATTTTCTTCTTCATCACAAGTGCACATGTTTACTAAGAAGGTCACTAGACGCCTATAGTCATCTTGGTCAAAAGGGTAGGCTTGTGCAATGGGAGAAACGCTCTCTACTAAGTATGGATCAGACGTGGTCAAGAGACGTATCAGCCATTCTAACTCCTCAAAATTCCTCTCACATGCTAGCATACCTATCAAATCCCATTCACATGCAAGCACTGGAAAGACCATGTGAAATATTTGTGAAAAGTAACGAGGGTACCTCTCACCCAAGGCAGGAGTGGATGACTCTAGCGTACTAGCCATATCTGTACACGTAAATAGATGATGGTTAGAGTGCAAATATTACAAGGGTCGTGTTCTTGTGCATAATTTGTTTTTATGATTTGTGTTATGGCTCTTGCTCTTTTACTTTTTTATCTTGTTTTTGTGAGTATAAGGCTTTATATATACATTCCCTAAGATCGGAGATTAAGAGGTCAGGGAGAAAGGTTGAGAGGGAAGCAAGTGAATGATGGATGTCTACAAACACTCCCCACTTCCTTGGGTAGATCATATTGTTTGAAATGATGTCGTCACCCTTTGAAACCAATTGTTCCAGTTGGTAATAGGTGAGGATTTTTGCCAGTAGTTTTCTATTACCCTAGGTGCCTCGTCAAGTTGCAAGTGTGGTAAGGTACTCTCCCAGGATCGAACTTGAAGTGGTTCATCAGGTGATTCTTAAACACTGGGAGGTGTGGATTCTTTTGTAGCTTCATGGAGGTCCACTACTATAGATGGAGGCTGTGTAGAAGCTTTTACCTCTATGGATGTATTACATGAGGAGCTAGAAGCTTCATGGAACTCCCCCTTTCCTGAGCTAGGTGGAATAAATTGGTTTTGCCTTGGAGCCCAAACTAGCTCTGGACTAGGTGTGTAGCATTCTGTGATCTTTCCCTTCCCACGGTCTGCCATTGGCTTTAGCGTTACACTGTTTGACTCATATGGGTTTGTTGTCGATAGGGAAGGACACATTTTACGTTTAGGTACCCAAATTTTCTCATTTCCATCATAGTAGCCTTGGGCTTCTAATAGTTGTTTTGGAATCCATCGTGATTTGGTCTTGACTCTCCTAGGGCACGCTCTTGGTTTTCCCGGGAAATTTTTTCTTGGAATGGATGGGAGGGTTGAGGTAGTTGGAAGTAAGGCCTTGGGGACCCATTGATATGTACTCTTAGGTCGTGCAGGTTGAGTACTTGCAATATTACTGCTTGCTGCAACTACAAGTGTTGAAGTGCTAGATTCATGGGTAGCCGGCAAAGACGAGTTAACCACCTTGGCTTGTGAATGTTGGCTATCCTTCAATTTTGCTAGAGTTTGCAACATAGGTGACTTTTCTTGAATGATAGGGGTAAGAGTCGGTGGTCGCGTCGTGACACTACCAGTATCCCAATCAATAGTGCATTTGGTTGCCAACATCCACGTGCGTCCCATGTTTACGTTGCCTTCCATAGCTCCTGCGGGCATGACTAGAAACCTCTGCACTATGCTTCCATTGTCATAGACAACAGGGGTCTGAAGGACTCCAAGAATAGCAGTTTTCTTTTTATTAATGCCCTTGACTTGCATCGTACTCGGGGATAGGGTCGGTTTCCCTAATTGACACCAAACTCCATAGGATAACAAATTGTGTTTAGCTCCCGTATCTAATAAGGCATTGTATAGTACTTTCCATAGGGTCTATTTAGCTCAATTGGGTATCGTAGGGGTGGCTCAGATTCTAATGAGTCATCATCTGTGTCCTCGAAAAATGCTTGCGTGATTCCCAGATTAGCCTCTCGTTGGCGTCTAAGACGTTGTTGTCGTTCTCGAGCCTCAACTCTTGCTTGGATTTTTTTAAGCTCTGCTTGTTCCTTGGCAGCCTTCTTTTGATGGATGGCTTGCAACTCTTCCTGGCTTAGAGGATCATAATATCTTTTGAATTTACTCCCATTAAGGAATCCAATGGTTTCAACTCCATCTAGAGTCTCCACACGAATGGTACCTTGCGGAGTAATTTCACACACTCGATATGGTCCCTTACCAGCGTATTTCAATTTCTTCTTTTCATTACGTACCCCGTACATAAGAACTTTATCACCAACCTTGATGTCTTTATCCTTTAAATGGCTATCAAACCACTTCTTTCTCCTATCCTTCTCCACTAGAGCATTTCGCACAGCTAATTGCCTTTCTTCATCTAGCCTTTCCAGGATATATAATCGCTCCACTAAGGGGTTACCATCCCAACCTTCTTGAGAAGCTACTCGAAGACTAGGAATGACAAACTCCCATGGCATAACTGCTTCTTGGCCATACACCATCTTAAACGGTGTGCAATTAATAGCAACTTTATACGCAGTACGATAAGCCCATAAAGCTGATGTAAGCTTTAGGTCCCAATCAGTGCGATGAGCCTCGACTGTCTTTGTCAAAATGGAGATGAGAGTTTTGTTGGTACTCTCAGCTTGGCCATTTGCTTGGGGATAATAGGGTGTAGACTTGTGGTGAGATATCATGAAGTTTGATGTGAGTTCTTTTATTACTTCATTTATAAAATGAGTTCCATTGTCACTCACAAGTTCAAAGGGGCATCCAAAACGTGTGATAATGTTCTCAAAGAGGAACTTAGCTGTTGTTTTTGCATCCGCCTTTCGTGTTGCTTTTGCTTCAGCCCATTTGGTTACATAGTCGGTAGCCACAATGATATATCGTGATTGCGTGTTACGTGCAGCCGGACTAATCGGTCCTACAAAGTCTAAGCCCCACTTTTCAAATGGTTGGGTTACCTTGATGGGATGTAGAGGCATCCTATCCCTTCTTTGTGGCTTGTTGAAGCGTTGGCATTCATCACATCCCTTTGCAAAAAGTGATGCATCCTTAAACAGAGTGGGCCACCAATAGCCTGACTGTAAGATCTTTCGGGCAGTCAACTTTCCTGAAAAGTGACCACCAGCTACGCCCATGTGTGCCTCTTGTAGAATATATAAATACTCATCCTCGCGGGCACAGCGTCTAAGAACATCATCTTTTCCTCTCTTATAGAGAGTTCCAGCCAGTAAGCAATAGGGTTCGCATTCCTTGATTAATTTTCGAGCTATATCTTTTCGTAGTTCTTTGGGTGGAAAACCATTAACTAAGAAGTTAACAATCTTTTCACTCCATTCAGGCATTGTCTCAACAATGAACAAAGGAGTATCAGGCAATTCATCATCAACCCCCGTAGGAGCTTCGCCATTAGGGATACGAGATAAATGATCCGCCATGACATGTTTCCTCCCAGGCCTCACAACAACGGTGAAGTCAAAATCAAGAAGAATTAACAACCATCGTGTAATTCGACCTGTGGAACACGGCTTGTTTACCAAATATAGCAATGCTTGATGATCAACATAAAACACAAACTTGGCAGCAAGAAGGTAATAGCGAAATTTCTTTACTGCGTAAATCATAGCTAGACCTTCGCGCTCTGTAGTAGTGTAGTTCATCTCGACATCATTTAATTGGCGACTTGCAAAGCTAATAGGGTAGTCCAATTTATGTTCTCCTGGTTGAGTTAGAACACACCCAATAGCAAAATTTGATGCATCAATATGCACATGAAAAGGTACATTCCAATCAGGTGTTCGCAGGATTGGAGCACTTGTTAGGGCCTTCTTTAATAACTCATAAGATTGATGACATTCTTCCGTCCAGTGAAACTCGATAAGAAGCTTGTACAATGGACGCGCTATTTCGGCAAAGTTTAAAATAAATCTTCGATAATAACCAACATGGCCCATAAATCTTTAAACTCCTTTATAGTTCGTAGGTGGTGGCAAATCGGCAATGGCTTTAATCTTACTCTCATCTGTGGATATCCCGTTCTTGGACACTATATGCCCTAGAATGACTCCATGCTTAACCCAAAATTGGCATTTGAAAGGGTTCAATGAGATGCGATAAAATCTGCACCTTTCAAATATTTTTCGTAGATATAACAAATGCTTCTCCCAAGAAGAATAAACACAAAGGTCGTCTAGGAAAGCTTCACAAAACTCCCTTAGAAATTCTTTAAACACAGTGTTTATTAATCGTTGGAATGTAGCAGGGGCATTCGTTAAGCCAAAAGCCATAACACGAAATGCAAACACTCCAAACTCTGTGATAAAAGCAGTTTTAGCTTGGTCCTCTAATGCAATTGTGATTTGATTGTAACCAGAGTACCCATCTAAAAAGCTATAAGCTTCCTTGCCCGCAACTCTTTCAAGCACATGTTCTGAATATGGCAAGGGATAATGATCTCTCCTAGTGGCTGCATTAACTTTCTTGAGGTCCACGCACACTCTTAGTTTCCCATTCTTTTTTGGCACAAATGACTATTGGAGAAACCCATTCTGAGTGCTCAATAGGGTATATGAATCCACATTGGATAAGTTTTTCAATCTCCTCTTGTACAATTTTGGCGTACTTAGGATTCATTGGATAGGGTTGTTGCTGGACGGGTTTAGCAGTATTGATCATGGGAATTGTATGTTGCACCACAGAAGGTGGAACGCCCTTCATGTCATGATATGTCCAAGCAAAGATATCCTTGTATTCCTTGAGGAGATCCTTAAGTACAGCCTCTTCAGTTTCGGTAAGGTCTTGAGCAATAAAGACTGGTTTAGACTCCTCACCTGGTTCTGTTAATTCTATCTCTTTAACTACCGCTGGACCATCATAGACTCCACTGCTTCCATTGGTAGGTATTCATTGGGCTTTGGCATACACAACCTTTCGCTCCCCCGTGGTATAAGATTTAAAATGTTCAGGAGCCGTATGTAAGTCAGCAGGCTCTTGTCCTGACGGAGACCTTTCTTTTAGTTCTGCCTCCTTTTGTTGTTGTGCTAACTCTCGGTTTTCACATCTTCTTATAGTTCGACTCAATTTCAGCTCTGTAACCTCCAATTGAGCGAGGTCAATGGGTCGCGGGCTGCACCACATGACACTCTGGAGATGTTCACCCCAATTGTCTACTAGCTTTCGATGAGCATCACATGCCCCTAGATAGCTAAGACATTCTGCAGTAGATCTTTCCTTGTTTATCCTAGCTCTCACATTTGCTCGATATCGTCGTCTCTTATATGACCTTTGTTTCTTGTTAAGGTTTTGATTTTAGTAAATGTTTGAACTCGACTCGCTTGATAGGTCTTCGCTTGTATCTTCTTCACTCTCATATAAATTACCATAGATGGTCGTACTAGACCTTGAGTGTTCAGTTTCTATACTTGGCTCACTCGATGTTTCCTCAGGTTCTGAATCCATTTCTCCCTGAGATTCCGTTTCTGATGTGTATTGGCCTGAAGCCTTTGAGGAATCATCGGTTTCACTCTCAGGTAGGTGTGCCTCTTTCTTATCATCGGATGTTACATGCGCTACACCTAACATGTTTACTGGTGCAATGTGTGGTATCTCTTCCCCATCTGGTGTTACCTAGGTTGTTCCTCTAGCTCCCCATGTATCTATAGTTGCCACTAGGTGTACCCAATCGACATTGTCTGACTCAGCCATTCCGGGTAGGATATCCATATAAGGAGAGTTCTCCCCAATATCCGTGTCTTCGTTACACGTGTAACAATACTGTAATGGAGCTGAGTGAATTGTTGTGTCTGATCGATTATCAATGATGAATTTATTTCCTAGAGGATGCGTTCGACCATTTAAAAGATCAACTCGAATGACATAGTCTTGGAACTGTAAGTAGACGTGGTTTTTGGACCAGTCATGCACCATTTTTGCTTCCCTCATGAATGGACGCCCTAAGATCATCTCAAATGACATAGGATGCTTGGAAAAATCCATAACAATGAAATTCTCCCTTACCTTGTGTCCCAAGACCTTGATCCTGAGATCCTTAAGCATTCCAATAGGCGTAACAATAGATCCATTAGCCATTTTTACCACTACGCTTGTGGCTTCAAGGTGAGGTCGCCCCATAGACTCCCAACAACTCTTTGTCACCATGCTGACTCCCGCACCACCGTCAAGGACTCCCTTTACAGTTAATCCTTTAGTAGTGATTGGCAGAGTAGCATTAGATTCATCACCTTCAAAGTATTGCCCTAACTTGTTAACGGGTACTTCAATTACAGATTCATGTCCCGCTGGGTCAGATGGTGGTGCTAAATGTTCCTCATCATTTATTACCGAGTCAGGTTTGTTCATATGTGCAAACTGTGGTAATCCGGCCTGTAATTCTCCATTGAGTAAGGCTCGAAGAGCTGAGACTAGCTCGGGGTCTTTATATAGTTTGGACATGATGGTGGTTCTAACTTCTGAAGACATGAAATCCATCAATTTGGCAACATTTAACGGCATCTTGTGGGACGTAGACCCTGACAAGAGAATGGTGAAGATGGAATCTCCACTTCCTCAAGGGGGTCGGGCATTCCCTCACCAAACATTCTCTCTAGTAGGAAAGGTGTGTGTCCACTTTCAGATGTCCTACCCTCACTCTCTTCCCGAATGATATTGGGTATAGCTAACGGCCTGTAGTTCTTGTGAGGTTGAACTTGTGTGGTAAACAATGTTTCCGACATCTGGATATGTTTGGGTTCAGGTTCTAATGTTCGTTGAGTTTCTTCCACCAAACCCCTCAGTTGTTGGACTCGTTCAATTTCCACTGTTGGGTTTGGATAGGTTCCAATCTTTCTCTTGCAATCCTCATTTTTCGTCTCTCGTGGCTTATCTTGGGGGTTCGCAACTGGGTGGTTTAACCTTGAATACTCTTTTGGTGTTCGTCGTAATTCCCTCTCGTGATCCTCCTCACTGGCTTTTTCCTTTGTAGTAACAGTTTTGGTCTCCGTGGTCTCTATCGAATCTAGTCATCCTCAGGGTCATTCATATACACGGGATCCTCTCCTGTCCCTATGTTAGTCTTTGAACTAGGTTTTGAGCTAGAAGCATTAAGGGATTTCTTTCTTCGTGTTTTCTTCTTTCTCGCTCGGCCAATGGATGCAGCATCTCTCTCTTCGAGGATGTAATTTTGCTTTTGGAGCATCGACCGTGTGAGTGCATTCACTGGTGCTATGTTTATAGTTGGTGGTGTCCCATCAACAATCTCTATTATGTTCAATGGTGTGATTTTCGGTGCGTTTGGATTGTTAGGACACTGTGTGATCAAATGATCTATGCCACAACGATTACAAGTGAGTATTGGCATTGCCAATGCACTCCCTTGACTTGTTTGCATTAGTGCGGCATTCTTTTGCATTCTAATGGGGCACTCAACTACTCGATGTGGTCCACCACATTCGTAGCACTGAAGAGGTGGTCTCTTGGTAAAACTATTAATGTTTTGGCCTCTTGCTGCTAGCGCAGTAGCTTGATATACCGGTTTGATTTGTCCCCAATGGTCTTCCATATAGTACATGGGACATCCTCAAGCATGTCGACTCCATAGGTGATACTAGAGTCTATGTCCTCTTCGTAATCTACATAAGTACTAGATGACTCGCAACCTATTTGGTTCATAGGTGTAACTCTTGGATGAGGGGGTTGCGGTCCTAGCACTGGAGGTGGCAACGGTGTGGTTTGGACCACATTTTGGGTTCTAGGGACCATGTGCTGTAATGGCAACTGTTGCTCCATGGGTGGGGTAGGCATCAATGCAGGAACTCGAGGTGAGTCTGCCCAAGCTATAGGCGGTCTATTTTCCATGATGCGTTTAAGCATTAGGCAATCCTTCGCTTGATGGCTATACCTACCACACGCGTTACAAGTCCCGTTAAACTTTACTCTGAAAGTAGGGCATTCACTCGTAGTATGTGGGCCCAAGCAAATTGAGCACCATTGTTGCTCCCTTCTTGGATACATATGAGTGTTTTGTGGAGCACGATTACCCCTAAGGCTTTCTTGGATGGCCTTGGTGAGATCTGCCAAAGTCATCTCAGATATCGTTTGCTCTTTCACAATTGGCTTTATCTTCATTGGCCATTCCCTGATGCTTGCGAGCTACTTGACTTCGGCTCGGTAGACACTCTTTCTCCTGCAATCATTAAATTATCCTCCAATTGGATTGCATTCATGGTGACTGCTTCCCAAGTAGTGATACCTCTAATGACTAGGCCATTATAGATACTTTCATGTCGTAGTCCCCTAATGAATCTATCGAGCAATTGGTTGTTGTTGAATCTCTCATTTGGATTGCATCGAGAATTCAAATTCTTTAGGCGACTAATGAAGTCTCTCACGGATTCACCTTCTTCTCGTTGGGCTTTCTGGAGCTGAGAGGCTACACCCCAAAGTACTCCCTCTCATATGTATTCTTTTAAGAACAGTCTCCTAAGAGTAGAGTAGATCGTTTTCTCTTCTACTCTTAAGGTTCTATACCAATCTCCAGCCTTTCCGCTTATGGTCAAACTCAAAGCCTTACACTTATGTAGCTCATTGTGCTCTTCCAAGGAATCGCACACATGTTCAAATACTTCCATATGCTTTCTAGCATCTCCGTCTCCACTGAATTGTTGTGTGAGCTTAGCTACTTGAACTGCCTTGCTCCTAGGCTCTCTATCAGGTTCACTACGCATGTTTTCCACAATAGAGCGACCGATAGTTTGAGAAAATGCTGCCAAATCTCCTATTTGAGCAGGTATAATGGGTGTATGTGCTCCTAGAACCACATGTGAGATGGGAGTTGGCCTTGGCTTTGGCATACGCACGGCTCTTGGGTCCCAAATTTCGTATGGTGGTGTACCAGACGGTGGTCCAAAGTTTACAGGCGTGGCCCTAGGCATAGGGGATGCTTGATATGGCATGTTATTATTAAATGGCATGGCTCCACTTGTATAAGAGCTTGGATAATTCCATTGTGGATTGTAAGCTCTTGGAATAATCGGAGGTGTAGGAGCTACATGAGGCTGAGGTACGCCAAGTGCACATGATTGATACATACATGTAGGTATAGTTGAGGGCACTGTGCTATTAGGCATCGGCGCAGTGTTAACAAATGAACTCCACGGTGTACTTCTTGTCATGCTCACCATTGGGATATGCATGGTAGCCGTAGTGTCATTAAGAGAAAGATGAGCTAGATCAGGGAAGGTAAAGCTGCCACTTGTGGGCTCAGATTGTACTGAGGCTCCTGGCGAAACAACATATGGAGGATCAATGGGGCTCACTGAGGGAGTCTCCATTTGTGACAGGGTTGGTTGGTTGGCCTTTCCCGTATCCAAGAATCTCATTAGGCTTGTTGAAGGCATGTTGATCCCTCTGTTCTGTCTTTCTAACTCGATAATCCTATGGAGGACATCACAGACTTTCTGTTGTTGCTCATCTATGCTAGTAGCACCCGATGTGGATTGTAGAACATCTAACCAACCCACATGATAGGTGTGTCCTGTGTACCGATCGGTTAAAGCTTCTGCTTGTAGGTCATACTCCCAATTTTCGTTTAGGAATATCCCATCTAGGCCAGGCATGCTGGAGGTTTCCCTTGAAGTGGAAGCATTATTGCTCCCCATAGCTTGCCCCTCCGTGACTGCTACCTTGGGAGCACTCGGTTGCTCGGCTGGCATGATTGTTGTCATAGGAGCCTTTGCTTTCAGGGCTCGACTTTGTTCTAGCTTTCGTAGGTTCTCAATTTCCCTCTCCCTTGTTGCTTGCATATAGTGTTCGATCTCTTGCACTTCGGCAAGACTCCTACCATCGGGTAGTAAAACCTCAGAGGGAGATAGTCCTAAAGGATCAGGAGGTGCAGTGGATGGAACATTCACATGCACACTCTCAAGAAGCATAGGGTCCATTTTAGGCATGAATGACGAATTTACTTCCCTACTCCCTTCATTTATTTCATTAACCGCATGTTCGAAGTGAGTAGCTCTACTAAGGGTCGCTTTTAAGCGGCTAAACACGTTGGACCCGTGCCGTGGGCCCATGGCATGCATGTCTTGACTTGAACTATCAGTGTTTGGTGTAGGATACCCCTCCATGACTTCGTAGTCAGAGGAAGAATCACTAGACGCGATATGAGGATCTTGGGTCGCGCTACCTTGAGTCTCGGTTGAAGGTTTAGAACCTAGGGTGGAGGAATAATGGGTGCCCGCGTAAATGGAGGCACTACCAATATGCTCGTGCTCTAACACTCGTCCAGAGCGTAGGTTCATATGACTTGGATCCCCTAGAAGTGTTAGTGAGGGCCCGTGAAGGCTGCTCACCTAGTAATTTTGGGTGTTTTGCAACCCAAGTCTTTTCTTATTTATTTATTTATTGATTTTTTGGTCCTTTTTTTCTGACCCAGCTATATAATAGAACGTATGATAGCTCAAAACGAGTGTCTCGGTCAGAGGGACATGCCGTGCTTTACAGCCCTCTGTTTGGTCACTTTATGCCCTCGGAATCCCTAAAACCGTCAATTTCTAGTAGGGAACTAGACCCAAATTAGAAAGTCTAAAGGTGCAAGTGGGAAGAGAAGGGAGGAGAGTGGAGGACTTGCCCCACATGCTCTCATTCCCTCTTGAGGGGGTAGGGTATATATATAAGAGTGAGTCTAGTATATATCATAAGATTGAGGACTGAGGCTTGGGCTTGGGCTTGGGCTTGGGAAAATGATCCCGATCCCGATCAAAATTTTAGTGTAGCCCCCCAGTCACTCACGCTTAAATTGGGCTTGGGCTTGGGAAAATGATCTACACCCCCAGTCACTCACGCTTAAATATTTTCAATTTTTTTAATTTTTTATTTATTTTATTGTTTTTGGCGATGAACGCGCGCGGTTTAGGTGACCCTTTCTTGGCCACACACACTCTCACCTACCTAACCTCCCAGTCAACAGCTCACAGACAGCTCACTACCTTATCTACTTACTAACAGTGCTGCTAACCACTGACTAATCTGTTAACTGCTTGCTGACAGTGAGCTAATTGTCCACCTACTTCCTCTCTCACTACCTTGCTATGCAAAGACTGTGTGCAGCCAAACCTTGACAAAAAACTGTGTACAGACTGTGTGCAAACAGAAATTGCTAACTGCCTTCCTACTTATTCATTCACTGCAAACAAGCTAACGACTACTAATTGTGCAAAGACTGTGTGCAAACAGAAAACACAACATTATGCAGAAATCACAGAACTTGCAGACAACACAGAAATTAACAGCTTACAGAAAAACAACTCATTCCTCTTCCTCTTCCTCTTCTTTCCTACTACAAACAACTCATAGGAGAAGCACAAAGTGCCTCTTGGGCTTAGTGCAGGGCGATTCCCCGGCAACGGCGCCAAAAATGTGCGCTCCTTGCCGCACTGTCGAAGCAAGGGACTTGCCGATACACCGTGTGCGAGCCACAAATGGCTCCAAGCACACAACAAGACTAATCTAGCAAGCTCAAGAGAGCAAAGGGTGTGTCACTCACCGCTCTGCGCTCGCCTTCGTGGTGGATTCCTCGCCGCGATGAAGAAGAAGCTGCAGTCGTGCCGTGCTCAACCGCTTCGCCGCCGTCGTGCCTTCGTAATGCTCGATCGCACACACACTCTCCCTCTCTCTCTCTCTCTCACACACATACACACACACACACACAAGGAGGTGAAGAATAAGAAGATGGAGATGGAGATGGAGATGGAGCAAGAGCACTCTTCTATTGCACAAATGAGAGAATGAGTGAATTTTAGGTTTAGTTGGCTTTTATATGAGCTCACCCCATTCACACTTGGGCGCCCATGCTTAGCCAACTAATCCCTTGAATGTACCAGTTAGAGTGCGCCTCTCATAGGCGATCACTCTTACCCTTTTCCTATTGGTCCGACAAGCCCGGTACCTGACTCTACCAAATACATAATACACGTCCGTCGTAGGTGATGGGGTGTCCGTGAGCCGTGAGGGTTAACAAGGAAATTAGATCCCTTCGCAACTACTTACACATATGGAGATAATGCAGGAAGGGATATCCAATGTGATAAAGGGAAGCAACACGAGACAAAGGTTGCACCTGACATGACAAGTGTTGATTGGCAAAGATCATCAAAAGGTTGATTTCATTGTTAATACCTTGCGTGTAGAATGATTTATCATGTTTCTTTGTAGTGTGATATCTTGATTCCGTTCTTCATTAAAAGGCATGGTGCACCACCTCCACTTTATCTTGTTGAGAGCATGCCAACATGGGGGTGATTTCTACATATATGGGGATGATTCCTACATATACCATCATGTGAAACTATTTGCCAGAGTCTATTTACAATATGGGGATGATTCCTACATATACCACCATGCAAAAGTACTTGCCAGAGTCTACTTACATAGTCATGGATTATGGGCTTGCATGCCACAAATGCATGCAACTTAGATTTCATTCATAGCTAGTCTTGTGAGCCTTTGTGTTGGCCGAAGGGCCTTTGTTTGGAGCATGGTTGTGGGACTCCTCCTCCACTCAAAGCAGGTCTCTCTTTGGGACGTGATTGTGCATCATTGGATAGTGATGAGTCTTTTATTTCAACATTTATGTTTCCTCTTCTTCATCCCCAGTCTAGAGGGAAAGACAGGCAGGAGGCCACAACTTTTGCAAATGTGGTGGATGAGGAGAATAGACCCATTTGATCATTTGTGGGAATTTTATTTCTTTTAGTCATGGACATGTTATTTTTTGAGTGCCTACCCTAACTTACATTTTGCTTTTGCAAGCTATATATATACATTTGCAATATTTGAGAGGAGTTAGCCGGCTATTGATGTGGTTTTGAATGATTTTGAAAAACGTTGCTTGATTTACTTTGATGTGTAGTTTTTTAATTCATTGAAGTTCCTTGCGCATGCCAGTATACATTGAGGCGAAGGCTAGAAGGATGGTGTGGGATCCATGGTACAATGTCCAAACATGTGACAAACATGTAAAAGACACGCCTTCATCAATGACGAGTGTAATTCATGCTAAAGTATCAGATTTTGTACTTGATGAAACCAAATGTGAGAATTACTTTGTTGTTAAGAAATGATGTTAGTTAGTGTTCACTAAAGTGTCTCTCTCTCTCTCTCTCTCTCTCTCTCTCTCTCTCTCTCTCTCTCTCTCTCTCTCTCTCTCTCTCTCTCTCTCTCTCTCTCTCTCTCTCCTAAATCTTGCTCGGTTTTGTATTCGCTCGATAAAGTTTGCTCGGTTCTTGGTAAGGCTCCCTCATACTTTTAGGCCATTTTCATGTGGAATTATAGTCCATGTCTAGCTTTTGTAGCACCTTTCTTGCATCAGTCCTTGATTCTACCATTGTGTTGGAAAATGACAAGATGCGTTGCTTAAAGAAGCCCATAAAAATAACGTAATTTGGGAACCCTTCAAAGTATGAGGTAATGGCAAAAAACTTCACATGAAAATTTCCATAATGCTAGTGTCATCTTGGATACTTGTCTCCCAAAACAAAATGACAAGAGGGTTGCTTGAGAACCCTCTAAAATATGAGGTAATGGTATATTTGGCGTCTCGTTTGATTCACTCAAAAGAAACATTGCAAAATTGTATCGAACATATTGGCTAAGGCCTTAGCCGACCAGGCTTACCTAAACAATATGTCCTTCAATGGAGAGTCATTTGCTTTTGTAGCACGTCAGTAGGAAAGAAATAGCAAAAGTTCCTATACCAATCAATGTGTGAACAAATATAAGCAGTCCTTCAATGGAGAGTCATGAGCACGACACATTGGTTGAGTTACTATGATGGGCCTTGCATGAGCAAAAGATGGCATTGCAATACTCAAAGTGTCACAGTAGCAATTGCATGATTCTCTCGGGGTTCAAAAACAAAGTTTCTCACCAATTTTCTTTTTCACTTTGAGATATCAAAGTGTAATGAGTAGTGTATAGGATTGGTTATGTATTTTCTAGCTATCTATTTTGTACTCTTGTTTGTTTGGTTTTTATGGTTGAAATTGGCTCTTGCATTGGGCTCGAAGAGCTAGAGTCTCTCTCTCTCTCTCTCTCTCTCTCTCTCTCTCTCTCTCTCTCTCTCTCTCTCTCTCTCTCTCACACACACACACACACACACACACACACACACACACACACACACACACACACAATCACAGAGAGTACTGTGTGTGTGTGGAGTGCGCACGTGCACATGTGTTCATGTGTATGTATGTGAGTGTGTGTATACACATAATTGGAATTATGTGTATACACATAATTCCACATAGTAATACTCTCTCTCTCTCTCTCTCTCTCTCTCAATCAGAGAGAGTAGAGAAACACGCCCTTGTTTATCATTCCAAAGATTGATAGATTGGTGAAGGTAGACACAAATATATAAATTGACAAATAGATAAAGAAATATACAATAGATAAATCAAAATATATAGACAAAGATAGAATTTAATAAGATATACAAATATTAAAGTGGAAAATTAGGCTCATAGCTAAAATATATAATCCTTGGCCTCTTTTACATATTGTATAAATTTATCCTCTTAAAGCTTCCTTAAGGTGAGATTTTATAAGAAAAAACATAACTATCATTTTATCATTATTTTTACTAGTGGTTCCAAATTGGCCTACCTGTTGGTTTGACCCCTACCGCCAACTTTGATAGTGGACTGTGGATCTAGGGAGATGCAACCAGTTCCAAATTGGCCTACCTGTCGGTTTGGCCCCCACCGCCAACTTTGATAGTGGAGTGTGGATCTAGGGAGATGCAACCCACCACCCTTAAGATGACAAGTAGAAGTGTTGAGGCTCCATAAAGAAGTAGTAGAGAATCTGTACAATCTTAAGTTTTTTGAGTCTATGATGTAGGGTGAAGTTAGATTGCCATAGAGACAAGGTATACTTGTCTACACATTCGTGTGATGTAGGTGTAAATGTTTCCTTTGTGAGCTCATTGGTTGCCAAGCCTTGCTATCTTGTTGTAGGGACAATGAGAACCACATACATAAATGTCATATCGTGGGATGGAGTCGACTTGACTAGTGCATGGATGCTACAAAAGGTTGTCAGGCTCTTGGAAAACACGCTCAATCCCTATCTACTTGAATCTACACTCGACTGCATGTTAAGAAACAAATACTAACTATGACACTCGCAAGAAAATCTCATCGATTTTCTATGCAATAAAGTCCAAACGCAAACAAACGTATAGGTCAAATAGGTAATAATGCCTAAAGACACATACCTATGCCCTCAAATCCCCCTTTTGACCACTTGTCCAAATCACACTTATTATCTACATGATAGATTGCGCCTAATTGTTTTTTGGCCCCGAATGCAACCTAGAGCTTAGCAATGATGACCCATAGACCTTCTATATAAAAATGCCATTTCATTATGTAAATATTAAGTTATGAGAAGATTTAGGATGCTAGCCACAACAAAAACACAATTTTACTGCAAGATACTTACAATGTCACGAAGAGCATTCATTTGTGAATGTGATGAATCACTACAACATGCCGCACAAAATTGACAATTTTACTGATGCAAATAAACGGGGTCTAATTTTTTTAGATGTCGGTATAAGCGTCAGGCTCAATGCCTATAGCGATGCATACACCGACATCTGTACAGATGCATAAACCATTGTGTATATCAATGCCTATACCAACGTCTGTATAGACGCCTATATCAATGTCTATACAGACCTGTAAAGATGCCTATATAGATGCCCATACCGATGCCTACACCTGCAAATTTATTTTGAGTAGAGAGTAATTCCATTTGTTGATGCATGTATTACAGTAACAAAGGCCAAAACTCTCCGCTCAAAAGAAGAATGCAAAAGTAATCGCACTTTGCATTAAGATAGATTGTTATTACATCCTAAAACAATAAAAAAGTGTTAAGAAAATGACCATAAAAATGAAACACTCAATATAGAAATTGCAATTACCATAACCATAAATTAAAACCATGATAACCATAAGTATTACCATTTCCATAAATAAACCAAACACTATAATTATAATCATAAGAAAAGCCGTTTAAACATAATGATTACCATTGTCATTGCCTTAACCATAAACAACACCATAATCCTTATCAATGCCAATGGTATAATCATAAACAAAATCATAAGCATTGCCAATATCATAACTATAAACATAAACATAAGCATGACCATAAAAGGGTGTCAAAACCATAACCATTTCTACTGACATAATCATAAAATAACCATAACTATAAGCATTGTTAAAACCATAATCGTTGGCACTATCATAAGCATAAACATAAACATAACTATAACCATAAAAGCGTTGTCAAAACCATAACCACAACCACTCTCACTAGCATAACAAAAAAATAAACCATAACCATAATCATTATCAAAATTGTAAATCATTACCTCTGTAATAACAACAAGCATAAGCATAACAATAAAAGTATCCATTATCATAACCATAAACTCAAGCATAACCATAAAGAGTGATTATGTGTATGTGGTTGTGCATGTACGTGATTATGTGTGGTTATGCATGTGTGTGTAGTTATATAACACCTGTATATTTAAGTATAACATTTAATGGTCTAGTAACTTGTGTGTAGCAGAAAATAACATAGGCATAGTGAGCATTTCATTAGAATAGATTCCCAATGAGCATAGCAAGAGTGCTTGGATAGAGAGAGCAACAAAAGCATAACACCTAGTTAGATAGGCATGAACAATACTTCAAAAAGAGAGAGAAATTAAGCTATTGACAATATTTGAGGACCGGATTTACATGGAGCCGGCCCCCCCTCCAAAAGGCTTTGTATTATAGGTTTCCCCCATCAAGGGAGACATTTTACAATACAATACTTTGTGTTCCTTCAATAACTTGCTGGTGCAATGAAGATGGAAGCTTCAAGCACCAAGCTCACACTTATAAAACACAACATCAATTCCCTCACAGTCTCAAACCCAAGACCTCACACACCTTCGAAGATGGTGAGAGCTAGTGGGGTATGAGAGTAGATCAAGAGGAAGAAGGAGTATTCTTACGAGAAAAAAGTATGTCTCCTCACATAATCACTCATAATAGCTTAGCATAGCTTAGTAATTATTAGCATGGTAGAGGATATGAGCATGCATTGCAGCTTGGCTCTTGGTTGGATTTGCATCACAAAGCCAAGAGTTGTTGGTGTAGGCCTCCCTTCTCACAAGCTTGGAATAGATGATGAGATTTCCATTAAAGCTTGAGAAGGAGATAGTCTTCTTTACTCCACACATGAGATTGTGTGAGTGTGTGTGTGAATATGCCTTGCCAAAATCAGCTCCCTCGACCCCTCTTGATTTTTACTCATGTTGGCATCCTATTGAACCCTACAAAGCTTAGCCAATGATAATTAAGAAGCATAAGTGATAGCCTTGTGACATGTGTCCTCCTTTCCCCTTTTGTGAGAGCTTTAGGTATTTAATTAATGCAATTAAACTCTCATTGGAGCCCTTAGTCTTCTGGCTAATAGGAATTAGGCAAGCCATTGGGCTGTTGAATGCGCATTGGACCCCTTGGGAGACTATCCAATAGTCTTTTAGAGAGATTAATTTCTATTGGTTCTTTTATCAAGTGTTTTTAAATGAATTAAACTAAATGTACTCTAGCCTAATTCTCATTGGTCCACCTCTATGGCCATCCAATAGGATTTGAATGCACCTTGGGGGCAATTGGGCTAGGGAGCTGACATGTGTCTCCTATTTGCTTTATGTAAAGGGAGCTTGCTAGAGTGTGTGTGTTTCTCTCTCATCCCCTACTAAAAGGGCTCACCCCCTCCAAGATAGGGATGTGGGAAGACTTTTGAGTCTTCCCACAAGCATCCAATTTACCTAGAGTTTGACCATTGAACATAACCTTTGAATTTTGGAACCTTAGCATTTTGGAAGTCTTAATGGGCTGAACCTTAGGGTCTTTCAAGCCCATTGTTGCACATTGCTCTTTTGCAGACGGTCCCCCCTTTGGATCCCTATTTTCCCTCCTTTGGATCCCTATTGTGACCGGTCTGCCAGCTTAACCAATATTCTAGCTTTTTCTCCCCTAGTACTTCCCCTTAAATGATCATTTTAACATGAGAAAATCATTTAGGAGGATTAGATATTAGTTATTATGACATTACCTCTCTCTTGAAATCATAGTCTTCCTCGACTATGGGGTTAAGATAAATCATATTCATTAGTCCTTTTTCTAGCACGTAGAAGATCCCTATCTTACCCTACGACATCATTCCAGAATGGATGACTAATCCAATTGGCGCTTGAGAGCCTAATCTGCTGCAAGCATGTCTGTGCATTAGTCCTATCAATCTTCCATAGTAGAGTGACAAGCTCTACTTGGTGTTTGGAAGACGTCGTCTCCGCAAACTTGATCTTAATCATGCATACTTCTTAACATTTGTGCACAATAAAGAAAAAGAGAGTCTTATAAGACAAAAAATTTGTTCATTTTAAACATTTTTACATTTGATTACTCTAGGGAAAGGATAGTTCTTCAACTTAATAAGATACCGTCGGATAATCTTACTGCCTCTCAATACCTTGTCTTCATGTCGGAGAATGGACTCGGGTTGCAGCACCTCTTCTTGGTCCTCGATCTCCGGTGGGTCTTCAATAGTTGGTTCTTGAGGTGGCTCTCCTTTGTAAGGCTTTAGTAGGCTCACATGAAAAGCATTGTGTATGAGCCAATGACTGGGCAACTTGAGTTGATAGGCCATCTCATTGATTGGTCTAAGAATCTGGAAGGGACCATAGTACCTTTTTGCTAACTTAGCAAAGTACTTTTGGTGTCCCATAGGATTCTTGCCTTGGGAAATTTAAGCAAGACCCAATCATTTTCTTTAAAGGCTTGGTAGTATTATGTGCTTATCAGCAGCAGCCTTTTGCCTTTGCTGTGAGATAGAGATAGCATCCTTAATCATTTGGAAAGATTCTTGTAGGTCTCGGCTATACTTATGTGCAGCAGCGAAGATCTTTCCATGTACCTTAAATAGCAGGGGACTTTTGGATCTTCCCTCAATTACCTCAAAAGGTTCTTTTCTTGTGAAGGTATGTATAGTATTATTGTAGGTATACTCCACTAAGGGTAAGTACTTCTCTCATTGGTACCTTTGATCTACTTTCATTATGTAGGCTTTTAGTAGATCAAGAATTGTTAGTTTAGCTATTTCACTTTGGCCATTTGTTTGCAGGTGATAGGCCGAAGAGAAGTTTAGCCTTGTCCCTAAATTCTCAAAGAGACCGTTCCAGAAATTACTGGTCATTCTAGGATCTCTATCTAACACTATGGACATCGGAAAGCCATGGTACTTGAAGATTTGTGATATGAAGAGGGTTGCCATTTGATGGGCTTTGATAGTCTTTTTGGCAGGTATGAAATGAGCTTGTTTGTTGAACCTGTCTACTATCGTCTATATTCTTGTATTTCCATGGATAGAGTTGGGCAATCCAAAGATAAATTTCATGGATATGCTCTCCCATGGTGAATTAGGGATTCACAAAGGTTGAAGCAATCTAGGTTGCTTCCCGCTATCAAAGTTTGTCTTTTGGCATACCACACATTTAGAAACATACTCTTATATGTTTGCTTTCATGGCAGGCCAATAGAAATATGTTTCAATCCCTTTTAGGGTAGACTGAATTCCTCTATGCCCCGCATAAGGAGGAGCATGAGATTCATACATTACTTTCTCACGTAGTGAGTTAGTAACACATAGTCTATTGCCATAGAGAAGATAACCATCTTGTAAAGTAAATGGTTACTCTTTCTTCCCTAGTGCAAGGGCTGAAATCACATCTCTAAAATTGGGATCAATAGTGCACTCATCTATCATAGAAGATAGATCATTGTGAGTTTCTATGGAAACCGCATTCACTCTCAACCGTCTTGAGAGTGCATCGGCTACTTGATTATGTTTGCCGGCAATGTGAGCAATATGAAAATGAAATTATGAAAGGAAATTTTCCCACGTCATTTGTTTGTCAGAGAGCTTGGTCTGCATCATGAAGTACTTAAGGCTTTGGTGATCCGTCCACAGAATGAAAGGAGTCCCCAATAAATAGTGCTTCCATGAGTCTAAGGCATGTAGAACTGCAAGGAGTTACTTTTCATATATGCCTAAAGCTTTCTCAATAGGGTCGAGCCTTTGACTTTCATAGGCTATGGCGTGCCCTTTTTGGAGAAAAACAGCTCCAAGGTAATCACCACAAGCGTCACATTGGACCTCAAATGGCTTTGAGAGATCCGGCAGTGTAAGCACAGGTGTAGAGATAAGCTTTTCTTTAAGCTTTTTGAAAGCATTGTTCTCCTCGGCAAACCATGTATACCTAACGTTTTTCTTTGTTAGGTCATGTAATGGTCATACAATTTGTGAGAACTTTTCTCTCGGGGAGGTCACCTAATAAAAATGTAACCTATCACGTGAGTTCAACAGAAGGGTATTTAAAGTTCTTGAAACTTACAGAAATATATACACAGAAGGGCATTATTTTTCAAATTTGAAAAAAACATACAGATTTTAAAATAAAAGGGTACATTATATTCCTAACAAAATTCACAGATAAGGGATTTTACAAACATGTCTTGAACGCACGTGATATAGTAGTTTTACACATAGTGAACCCCTCGAGACTTTTCTATGAAGCGTCTATAGTATGCATACATACCTATAAAGCTTCTTAGTTCATGTAGATTCCTTGGATTAGGCCATCCTTTTATTATCTCTAGCTTTGATGGATCCGATTTGGATGCCATCTTGAGAGATAATGTGACCTAAATACTGAATCTCTTGTAAGAAAAACTCACTTTTCTTTCGGTTGATATAGAGTTTTTTCTCTCGTAAGACTTGAAATGTTACCTGGAGGTGTTGCTTGTGTTCGTCTAGTGAATTAGAGTAGATGATTATATCATCAAAGAACACTCCAATAAAGATTCGGTGAGTCCTGAATAGCTTCTCCATCAAGCGGTTAAATGTGGCTGGTGCATTGGTCAAGCCAAAAGGCATGGCAGTGTATTCATAAAGACAAAAGTAGTGCGAAATGCGGTCTTTACAATGTCTTGATCTACTATCCTTATTTGATGGTATCCACTTTTTAGGTCAATCCTACTGAAGTAGGTCGACCCCTGTAGCTTATCAAATAGGTCTTCTACCCGTGGAACGGGAAACCTATTCTTGATAGTGATCCTATTTAGTGCTCTATAGTTGACACACATACGATATGTGTCGTCTTTTGTTTGCACTAATAACGCGGGTGAACAAAATGGAGATGAGCTAGGCCTAACCATGCCCTTCTCAACTAACTCGTGCACTTGCCGCATAATCTCCTCTTGTTGAGCTTGAGAAACTCTATAAGGGGGTTTATTAGGGGGTGAACTTCCTGGAAGAAGTTCAATTGCATGGTCATCATTGCCTTGTTTAGGAGGTAGTTCACAAGGGATGTCGTCAATAAAAACATCTTGAAATCCCTTGAGAAAATTGGATAACTCTAATTCCTTGTGATTGTTTATATTTTCTTTCGCTAAAGCATTAGGTTCATTTTGAGAATCTTTAACAAAAATCATGTACACGGAAATAGATCTCTTTATTGACTTATTGAAAGCTTGCGTATGTACAATGTGTATGGCCTTACCCAACTCCTCAGCATCTATGTACATATCTTTTTCCCTCAATCTAAAGTAGATTTGCCTTTCAGGGAATTTTACATTGGCAGCCATGCGATCAAACCATGGTGCCCCTAGGATTACGTCCTCATTCTTGAGAGGAGAGATAAAGAAGTCATCTTTGTCCACATAGCTTTGGACATGGAGCCTCAATTTCCCAATTAAGGGAGTGACTGAAACTTCTTGCCCCTTGAAAGCACCATCGGCGGGTAGGACATCTCCCATCTCATAGGCTTGGATGCCTAGCTTGGTGGCCAACTCTGTGGATATGAAATTGTGAGTAGAACCAGGGTCAAAGAGAATAAAAGCATCATGTTCTCTTACCTTTCCCCAAGCATGGCATAGAGGAGATCCTTTGTGGTCAGCATCCTCTTCTTGGATTTTGACGAAGGTAGCTCTAGGAGGCTCATTTCGTGTATTCTTGTGGGGACAAGGACGGTAGGCATGCCCTTGCTCCCCGCACTTGAAACAGCGGTTATCTTTACAATAACGCTCAAGCTCTTCAGGAGAGAGTTTATTTTTGCCTTTATAAATTCCTTTCTCCTTAGCTTGGTTGTTGTTGGTGTTGCCTTTAGGAGATTTTTAAATAGTGTCCTTCCCCTTAGGCTCGTTATTATTATGGTCCTTGTTCTCCGTGGGCTTAATATTTCTTTTAGCCCCTTGTTGGAAATTGATTTGTGAAGCCACCATGGGTGTATGACCCCAGATATGGTGCGTGGCCTTTGGGAGTTAACATACTCCGCCATATCTTCAGTTAGACCCGCACAAAATTGTTGTTTTTGCTCTCCAAAATCCATCTTTTTTAAGACATTGGCTTTGAGATGTAAGTCCTAAAACTTGTCAATATATTTGTGGATAGATTCGTAGGGAGAGAGCTTCAAGCTTTGCCATTCGGTGAGTACTTTGTCTTTGGCATCGGTAGCCAAAAAATGCTTCATGATGGAAGCTCTTAAAGCTTTCCATGTTCGTGGAGCTTCACTGTTTGCCCGTAGGCTGGAC
Organism: Adiantum capillus-veneris; assembly: GCF_014529385.1. NCBI lineage: Eukaryota > Viridiplantae > Streptophyta > Polypodiopsida > Polypodiales > Pteridaceae > Adiantum > Adiantum capillus-veneris. Next base: position 150,904,220 of record NC_140931.1, read on the forward strand.
TACCATTGCCTGGCGGACTTTTGAAAATGCATAGCTACATGGCTTAGCTTAGAGGACTCCATGAAGCCCTCATCTCCAAACGCCACATTGAATTGTTGAATAAAGGCCAAGACTTTGTCCGTAGCACCAAAGGTGCCATTGTAGATAAGGAAAGAGATGTTCTTTCCTCCCTCTTTGAACTTTTTGAGCTTTGACAATCTCTTCCATGTGGCATAGGATTTCCTATTGCCTCTTCTTTTGGTGGTTTGAAAGTTGCACCATCACTTTCTTCAGAAGAGGAAGAATTTAAGGAGGATGGAGAAGAGGGTGACCTCTTTCTCGCATTTTTCTTCCCATGTTCATCCTTGTCTGCACCATCACTTTCTTCATAAGAGGAAGAGGATGAAGAAGATGGAGAAGAGGGTGGCCTCTTTATCGCCTTTTTCTTCTCTTGTTTTCTGTCATCCCTCTTTGAATTATGGTGTGGAGAAGTGTCTGATGGTCTTCTCCATTTAGGGGGTGTTGGAGAGCGTTTTTCCCGTCGTCTTCATGGAGCCATCTCTACCGAGGTGGCAAGAGACTCACTTATTTTTCATTCTTTCGGTGGGGGATCTACCATTGAAACTTGAGTTCTCCTTTGAGAAGAACATGCGCCGTCAAGTAGTAATTTTTGAGCCCTTCTTATGGATCCTCTTCTTCTTCCTTTATCGGAGAGAGGCCTCTTTTGGAAGTCTCACAAGGAGGCTTCCTAGGTACTCTCTCTTCTTGGTGGGGAGTTTGGAGAATCCCATGATCACATAGCTGCGGTTGCACTTCATTCTGGAGGGATGTATTGCCCATGGCTTGATGAAGCCTAGAAACAAGGTAGTTAACAAGCATTGGGGAATCATTAGTAGCCTGTTCATTAGCCAAATCAAAGCTATCAACATTAATTTCACTCTCTTTACTATTTTCAGCCATTCTAACAACTTTTAGGTTTAAATTTTTCTAGGTGTACTTTGGCACTTCAAGACCTAGTTGCTACTCCTCTTAACCCCTTTAGAAAAGCACTCAAGCTCATGTATCTGAGGCTCGAATATTATTAATTGCAAGGAATAGAAGAGAGGGTCTTTCAACACCAAAATAGTACTAGCTCCTATCAAGATGCTAAAGAGGTATCACTCTCAGGTAGGTGTGCCTCTTTCTTATCATCGGATGTTACATGCGCTACACCTAACATGTTTACTGGTGCAATGTGTGGTATCTCTTCCCCATCTGGTGTTACCTAGGTTGTTCCTCTAGCTCCCCATGTATCTGTAGTTGCCACTAGGTGTACCCAATCGACATTGTCTGACTCAGCCATTCCGGGTAGGATATCCATATAAGGAGAGTTCTCCCCAATATCCGTGTCTTCGTTACACGTGTAACAATACTGTAATGGAGCTGAGTGAATTGTTGTGTCTGATCGATTATCAATGATGAATTTATTTCCTAGAGGATGCGTTCGACCATTTAAAAGATCAACTCGAATGACATAGTCTTGGAACTGTAAGTAGACGTGGTTTTTGGACCAGTCATGCACCATTTTTGCTTCCCTCATGAATGGACGCCCTAAGATCATCTCAAATGACATAGGATGCTTGGAAAAATCCATAACAATGAAATTCTCCCTTACCTTGTGTCCCAAGACCTTGATCCTGAGATCCTTAAGCATTCCAATAGGCGTAACAACAGATCCATTAGCCATTTTTACCACTACGCTTGTGGCTTCAAGGTGAGGTCGCCCCATAGACTCCCAACAACTCTTTGTCACCATGCTGACTCCCGCACCACCGTCAAGGACTCCCTTTACAGTTAATCCTTTAGTAGTGATTGGCAGAGTAGCATTAGATTCATCACCTTCAAAGTATTGCCCTAACTTGTTAACGGGTACTTCAATTACAGATTCATGTCCGGCTGGGTCAGATGGTGGTGCTAAATGTTCCTCATCATTTATTACCGAGTCAGGTTTGTTCATATGTGCAAACTGTGGTAATCCGGCCTGTAATTCTCCATTGAGTAAGGCTCGAAGAGCTGAGACTAGCTCGGGGTCTTTATATAGTTTGGACATGATGGTGGTTCTAACTTCTGAAGACATGAAATCCATCAATTTGGCAACATTTAACGGCATCTTGTGGGACGTAGAACCCTGACAAGAGAATGGTGAAGATGGAATCTCCACTTCCTCAAGGGGGTCGGGCATTCCCTCACCAAACATTCTCTCTAGTAGGAAAGGTGTGTGTCCACTTTCAGATGTCCTACCCTCACTCTCTTCCCGAATGATATTGGGTATAGCTAACGGCCTGTAGTTCTTGTGAGGTTGAACTTGTGTGGTAAACAATGTTTCCGACATCTGGATATGTTTGGGTTCAGGTTCTAATGTTCGTTGAGTTTCTTCCACCAAACCCCTCAGTTGTTGGACTCGTTCAATTTCCACTGTTGGGTTTGGATAGGTTCCAATCTTTCTCTTGCAATCCTCATTTTTCGTCTCTCGTGGCTTATCTTGGGGGTTCGCAACTGGGTGGTTTAACCTTGAATACTCTTTTGGTGTTCGTCGTAATTCCCTCTCGTGATCCTCCTCACTGGCTTTTTCCTTTGTAGTAACAGTTTTGGTCTCCGTGGTCTCTATCGAATCTAAGTCATCCTCAGGGTCATTCATATACACGGGATCCTCTCCTGTCCCTATGTTAGTCTTTGAACTAGGTTTTGAGCTAGAAGCATTAAGGGATTTCTTTCTTCGTGTTTTCTTCTTTCTCGCTCGGCCAATGGATGCAGCATCTCTCTCTTCGAGGATGTAATTTTGCTTTTGGAGCATCGACCGTGTGAGTGCATTCACTGGTGCTATGTTTATAGTTGGTGGTGTCCCATCAACAATCTCTATTATGTTCAATGGTGTGATTTTCGGTGCGTTTGGATTGTTAGGACACTGTGTGATCAAATGATCTATGCCACAACGATTACAAGTGAGTATTGGCATTGCCAATGCACTCCCTTGACTTGTTTGCATTAGTGCGGCATTCTTTTGCATTCTAATGGGGCACTCAACTACTCGATGTGGTCCACCACATTCGTAGCACTGAAGAGGTGGTCTCTTGGTAAAACTATTAATGTTTTGGCCTCTTGCTGCTAGCGCAGTAGCTTGATATACCGGTTTGATTTGTCCCCAATGGTCTTCCATATAGTACATGGGACATTCCTCAAGCATGTCGACTCCATAGGTGATACTAGAGTCTATGTCCTCTTCGTAATCTACATAAGTACTAGATGACTCGCAACCTATTTGGTTCATAGGTGTAACTCTTGGATGAGGGGGTTGCGGTCCTAGCACTGGAGGTGGTAACGGTGTGGTTTGGACCACATTTTGGGTTCTAGGGACCATGTGCTGTAATGGCAATTGTTGCTCCATGGGTGGGGTAGGCATCAATGCAGGAACTCGAGGTGAGTCTGCCCAAGCTATAGGCGGTCTATTTTCCATGATGCGTTTAAGCATTAGGCAATCCTTCGCTTGATGGCTATACCTACCACACGCGTTACAAGTCCCGTTAAACTTTACTCTGAAAGTAGGGCATTCACTCGTAGTATGTGGGCCCAAGCAAATTGAGCACCATTGTTGCTCCCTTCTTGGATACATATGAGTGTTTTGTGGAGCACGATTACCCCTAAGGCTTTCTTGGATGGCCTTGGTGAGATCTGCCAAAGTCATCTCAGATATCGTTTGCTCTTTCACAATTGGCTTTATCTTCATTGGCCCATTCCCTGATGCTTGCGAGCTACTTGACTTCGGCTCGGTAGACACTCTTTCTCCTGCAATCATTAAATTATCCTCCAATTGGATTGCATTCATGGTGACTGCTTCCCAAGTAGTGATACCTCTAATGACTAGGCCATTATAGATACTTTCATGTCGTAGTCCCCTAATGAATCTATCGAGCAATTGGTTGTTGTTGAATCTCTCATTTGGATTGCATCGAGAATTCAAATTCTTTAGGCGACTAATGAAGTCTCTCACGGATTCACCTTCTTCTCGTTGGGCTTTCTGGAGCTGAGAGGCTACACCCCAAAGTACTCCCTCTCATATGTATTCTTTTAAGAACAGTCTCCTAAGAGTAGAGTAGATCGTTTTCTCTTCTACTCTTAAGGTTCTATACCAATCTCCAGCCTTTCCGCTTATGGTCAAACTCAAAGCCTTACACTTATGTAGCTCATTGTGCTCTTCCAAGGAATCGCACACATGTTCAAATACTTCCATATGCTTTCTAGCATCTCCGTCTCCACTGAATTGTTGTGTGAGCTTAGCTACTTGAACTGCCTTGCTCCTAGGCTCTCTATCAGGTGCACTACGCATGTTTTCCACAATAGAGCGACCGATAGTTTGAGAAAATGCTGCCAAATCTCCTATTTGAGCAGGTATAATGGGTGTATGTGCTCCTAGAACCACATGTGAGATGGGAGTTGGCCTTGGCTTTGGCATACGCACGGCTCTTGGGTCCCAAATTTCGTATGGTGGTGTACCAGACGGTGGTCCAAAGTTTACAGGCGTGGCCCTAGGCATAGGGGATGCTTGATATGGCATGTTATTATTAAATGGCATGGCTCCACTTGTATAAGAGCTTGGATAATTCCATTGTGGATTGTAAGCTCTTGGAATAATCGGAGGTGTAGGAGCTACATGAGGCTGAGGTACGACAGGTGCACATGATTGATACATACATGTAGGTATAGTTGAGGGCACTGTGCTATTAGGCATCGGCGCAGTGTTAACAAATGAACTCCACGGTGTACTTCTTGTCATGCTCAGCATTGGGATATGCATGGTAGCCGTAGTGTCATTAAGAGAAAGATGAGCTAGATCAGGGAAGGTAAAGCTGCCACTTGTGGGCTCAGATTGTATTGAGGCTCCTGGCGAAACAACATATGGAGGATCAATGGGGCTCACTGAGGGAGTCTCCATTTGTGACAGGGTTGGTTGGTTGGCCTTTCCCGTATCCAAGAATCTCATTAGGCTTGTTGAAGGCATGTTGATCCCTCTGTTCTGTCTTTCTAACTCGATAATCCTATGGAGGACATCACAGACTTTCTGTTGTTGCTCATCTATGCTAGTAGCACCCGATGTGGATTGTAGAACATCTAACCAACCCACATGATAGGTGTGTCCTGTGTACCGATCGGTTAAAGCTTCTGCTTGTAGGTCATACTCCCAATTTTCGTTTAGGAATATCCCATCTAGGCCAGGCATGCTGGAGGTTTCCCTTGAAGTGGAAGCATTATTGCTCCCCATAGCTTGCCCCTCCGTGACTGCTACCTTGGGAGCACTCGGTTGCTCGGCTGGCATGATTGTTGTCATAGGAGCCTTTGCTTTCAGGGCTCGACTTTGTTCTAGCTTTCGTAGGTTCTCAATTTCCCTCTCCCTTGTTGCTTGCATATAGTGTTCGATCTCTTGCACTTCGGCAAGACTCCTACCATCGGGTAGTAAAACCTCAGAGGGAGATAGTCCTAAAGGATCAGGAGGTGCAGTGGATGGAACATTCACATGCACACTCTCAAGAAGCATAGGGTCCATTTTAGGCATGAATGACGAATTTACTTCCCTACTCCCTTCATTTATTTCATTAACCGCATGTTCGAAGTGAGTAGCTCTACTAAGGGTCTCTTTTAAGCGGCTAAACACGTTGGACCCGTGCCGTGGGCCCATGGCATGCATGTCTTGACTTGAACTATCAGTGTTTGGTGTAGGATACCCCTCCATGACTTCGTAGTCAGAGGAAGAATCACTAGACGCGATATGAGGATCTTGGGTCGCGCTACCTTGAGTCTCGGCCGAAGGTTTAGAACCTAGGGTGGAGGAATAATGGGTGCCCGCGTAAATGGAGGCACTACCAATATGCTCGTGCTCTAGCACTCGTCCAGAGCGTAGGTTCATATGACTTGGATCCCCTAGAAGTGTTAGTGAGGGCCCGTGAAGGCTGCTCACCTAGTAATTTTGGGTGTTTTGCAACCCAAGTCTTTTCTTATTTATTTATTTTTTGATTTTTTGGTCCTTTTTTTCTGACCCAGCTATATAATAGAACGTATGATAGCTCAAAACGAGTGTCTCGGTCAGAGGGACATGCCGTGCTTTACAGCCCTCTGTTTGGTCACTTTATGCCCTCGGAATCCCTAAAACCGTCAATTTCTAGTAGGGAACTAGACCCAAATTAGAAAGTCTAAAGGTGCAAGTGGGAAGAGAAGGGAGGAGAGTGGAGGACTTGCCCCACATGCTCTCATTCCCTCTTGAGGGGGTAGGGTATATATATAAGAGTGAGTCTAGTATATATCATAAGATTGAGGACTGAGGCTTGGGCTTGGGCTTGGGCTTGGGAAAATGATCCCGATCCCGATCAAAATTTTAGTGTAGCCCCCCAGTCACTCACGCTTAAATTGGGCTTGGGCTTGGGAAAATGATCTACACCCCCAGTCACTCACGCTTAAATATTTTCAATTTTTTTAATTTTTTATTTATTTTATTGTTTTTGGCGATGAACGCGCGCGGTTTAGGTGACCCTTTCTTGGCCACACACACTCTCACCTACCTAACCTCCCAGTCAACAGCTCACAGACAGCTCACTACCTTATCTACTTACTAACAGTGCTGCTAACCACTGACTAATCTGTTAACTGCTTGCTGACAGTGAGCTAATTGTCCACCTACTTCCTCTCTCACTACCTTGCTATGCAAAGACTGTGTGCAGCCAAACCTTGACAAAAAACTGTGTACAGACTGTGTGCAAACAGAAATTGCTAACTGCCTTCCTACTTATTCATTCACTGCAAACAAGCTAACGACTACTAATTGTGCAAAGACTGTGTGCAAACAGAAAACACAACATTATGCAGAAATCACAGAACTTGCAGACAACATAGAAATTAACAGCTTACAGAAAAACAACTCATTCCTCTTCCTCTTCCTCTTCTTTCCTACTACAAACAACTCATAGGAGAAGCACAAAGTGCCTCTTGGGCTTAGTGCAGGGCGATTCCCCGGCAACGGCGCCAAAAATGTGCGCTCCTTGCCGCACTGTCGAAGCAAGGGACTTGCCGATACACCGTGTGCGAGCCACAAATGGCTCCAAGCACACAACAAGACTAATCTAGCAAGCTCAAGAGAGCAAAGGGTGTGTCACTCACCGCTCTGCGCTCGCCTTCGTGGTGGATTCCTCGCCGCGATGAAGAAGAAGCTGCAGTCGTGCCGTGCTCAACCGCTTCGCCGCCGTCGTGCCTTCGTAATGCTCGATCGCACACACACTCTCCCTCTCTCTCTCTCTCACACACATACACACACACACACAAGGAGGTGAAGAATAAGAAGATGGAGATGGAGATGGAGATGGAGCAAGAGCACTCTTCTATTGCACAAATGAGAGAATGAGTGAATTTTAGGTTTAGTTGGCTTTTATATGAGCTCACCCTATTCACACTTGGGCGCCCATGCTTAGCCAACTAATCCCTTGAATGTACCAGTTAGAGTGCGCCTCTCATAGGCGATCACTCTTACCCTTTTCCTATTGGTCCGACAAGCCCGGTACCTGACTCTACCAAATACATAATACACGTCCGTCGTAGGTGATGGGGTGTCCGTGAGCCGTGAGGGTTAACAAGGAAATTAGATCCCTTCGCAACTACTTACACATCTGGAGATAATGCAGGAAGGGATATCCAATGTGATAAAGGGAAGCAACACGAGACAAAGGTTGCACCTGACATGACAAGTGTTGATTGGCAAAGATCATCAAAAGGTTGATTTCATTGTTAATACCTTGCGTGTAGAATGATTTATCATGTTTCTTTGTAGTGTGATATCTTGATTCCGTTCTTCATTAAAAGGCATGGTGCACCACCTCCACTTTATCTTGTTGAGAGCATGCCAACATGGGGGTGATTTCTACATATATGGGGATGATTCCTACATATACCATCATGTGAAACTATTTGCCAGAGTCTATTTACAGTATGGGGATGATTCCTACATATACCACCATGCAAAAGTACTTGCCAGAGTCTACTTACATAGTCATGGATTATGGGCTTGCATGCCACAAATGCATGCAACTTAGATTTCATTCATAGCTAGTCTTGTGGAGCCTTTGTGTTGGCCGAAGGGCCTTTGTTTGGAGCATGGTTGTGGGACTCCTCCTCCACTCAAAGCAGGTCTCTCTTTGGGACGTGATTGTGCATCATTGGATAGTGATGAGTCTTTTATTTCAACATTTATGTTTCCTCTTCTTCATCCCCAGTCTAGAGGGAAAGACAGGCAGGAGGCCACAACTTTTGCAAATGTGGTGGATGAGGAGAATAGACCCATTTGATCATTTGTGGGAATTTTATTTCTTTTAGTCATGGACATGTTATTTTTTGAGTGCCTACCCTAACTTACATTTTGCTTTTGCAAGCTATATATATACATTTGCAATATTTGAGAGGAGTTAGCCGGCTATTGATGTGGTTTTGAATGATTTTGAAAAACGTTGCTTGATTTACTTTGATGTGTAGTTTTTTAATTCATTGAAGTTCCTTGCGCATGCCAGTATACATTGAGGCGAAGGCTAGAAGGATGGTGTGGGATCCATGGTACAATGTCCAAACATGTGACAAACATGTAAAAGACACGCCTTCATCAATGACGAGTGTAATTCATGCTAAAGTATCAGATTTTGTACTTGATGAAACCAAATGTGAGAATTACTTTGTTGTTAAGAAATGATGTTAGTTAGTGTTCACTAAAGTGTCTCTCTCTCTCTCTCTCTCTCTCCTAAATCTTGCTCGGTTTTGTATTCGCTCGATAAAGTTTGCTCGGTTCTTGGTAAGGCTCCCTCATACTTTTAGGCCATTTTCATGTGGAATTATAGTCCATGTCTAGCTTTTGTAGCACCTTTCTTGCATCAGTCCTTGATTCTACCATTGTGTTGGAAAATGACAAGATGCGTTGCTTAAAGAAGCCCATAAAAATAACGTAATTTGGGAACCCTTCAAAGTATGAGGTAATGGCAAAAAACTTCACATGAAAATTTCCATAATGCTAGTGTCATCTTGGATACTTGTCTCCCAAAACAAAATGACAAGAGGGTTGCTTGAGAACCCTCTAAAATATGAGGTAATGGTATATTTGGCGTCTCGTTTGATTCACTCAAAAGAAACATTGCAAAATTGTATCGAACATATTGGCTAAGGCCTTAGCCGACTAGGCTTACCTAAACAATATGTCCTTCAATGGAGAGTCATTTGCTTTTGTAGCACGTCAGTAGGAAAGAAATAGCAAAAGTTCCTATACCAATCAATGTGTGAACAAATATAAGCAGTCCTTCAATGGAGAGTCATGAGCACGACACATTGGTTGAGTTACTATGATGGGCCTTGCATGAGCAAAAGATGGCATTGCAATACTCAAAGTGTCACAGTAGCAATTGCATGATTCTCTCGGGGTTCAAAAACAAAGTTTCTCACCAATTTTCTTTTTCACTTTGAGATATCAAAGTGTAATGAGTAGTGTATAGGATTGGTTATGTATTTTCTAGCTATCTATTTTGTACTCTTGTTTGTTTGGTTTTTATGGTTGAAATTGGCTCTTGCATTGGGCTCGAAGAGCTAGAGTCTCTCTCTCTCTCTCTCTCTCTCTCTCTCTCTCTCTCTCTCTCTCTCTCTCTCTCTCTCTCTCACACACACACACACACACACACACACACATACACACAATCACAGAGAGTACTGTGTGTGTGTGGAGTGCGCACGTGCACATGTGTTCATGTGTATGTATGTGAGTGTGTGTATACACATAATTGGAATTATGTGTATACACATAATTCCACATAGTAATACTCTCTCTCTCTCTCTCTCTCTCTCTCTCTCTCTCTCTCTCTCTCTCTCAATCAGAGAGAGTAGAGAAACACGCCCTTGTTTATCATTCCAAAGATTGATAGATTGGTGAAGGTAGACACAAATATATAAATTGACAAATAGATAAAGAAATATACAATAGATAAATCAAAATATATAGACAAAGATAGAATTTAATAAGATATACAAATATTAAAGTGGAAAATTAGGCTCATAGCTAAAATATATAATCCTTGGCCTCTTTTACATATTGTATAAATTTATCCTCTTAAAGCTTCCTTAAGGTGAGATTTTATAAGAAAAAACATAACTATCATTTTATCATTATTTTTACTAGTGGTTCCAAATTGGCCTACCTGTTGGTTTGACCCCTACCGCCAACTTTGATAGTGGACTGTGGATCTAGGGAGATGCAACCAGTTCCAAATTGGCCTACCTGTCGGTTTGGCCCCCACCGCCAACTTTGATAGTGGAGTGTGGATCTAGGGAGATGCAACCCACCACCCTTAAGATGACAAGTAGAAGTGTTGAGGCTCCATAAAGAAGTAGTAGAGAATCTGTACAATCTTAAGTTTTTTGAGTCTATGATGTAGGGTGAAGTTAGATTGCCATAGAGACAAGGTATACTTGTCTACACATTCGTGTGATGTAGGTGTAAATGTTTCCTTTGTGAGCTCATTGGTTGCCAAGCCTTGCTATCTTGTTGTAGGGACAATGAGAACCACATACATAAATGTCATATCGTGGGATGGAGTCGACTTGACTAGTGCATGGATGCTACAAAAGGTTGTCAGGCTCTTGGAAAACACGCTCAATCCCTATCTACTTGAATCTACACTCGACTGCATGTTAAGAAACAAATACTAACTATGACACTCGCAAGAAAATCTCATCGATTTTCTATGCAATAAAGTCCAAACGCAAACAAACGTATAGGTCAAATAGGTAATAATGCCTAAAGACACATACCTATGCCCTCAAATCCCCCTTTTGACCACTTGTCCAAATCACACTTATTATCTACATGATAGATTGCGCCTAATTGTTTTTTGGCCCCGAATGCAACCTAGAGCTTAGCAATGATGACCCATAGACCTTCTATATAAAAATGCCATTTCATTATGTAAATATTAAGTTATGAGAAGATTTAGGATGCTAGCCACAACAAAAACACAATTTTACTGCAAGATACTTACAATGTCACGAAGAGCATTCATTTGTGAATGTGATGAATCACTACAACATGCCGCACAAAATTGACAATTTTACTGATGCAAATAAACGGGGTCTAATTTTTTTAGATGTCGGTATAAGCGTCAGGCTCAATGCCTATAGCGATGCATACACCGACATCTGTACAGATGCATAAACCATTGTGTATATCAATGCCTATACCAACGTCTGTATAGACGCCTATATCAATGTCTATACAGACCTGTAAAGATGCCTATATAGATGCCCATACCGATGCCTACACCTGCAAATTTATTTTGAGTAGAGAGTAATTCCATTTGTTGATGCATGTATTACAGTAACAAAGGCCAAAACTCTCCGCTCAAAAGAAGAATGCAAAAGTAATCGCACTTTGCATTAAGATAGATTGTTATTACATCCTAAAACAATAAAAAAGTGTTAAGAAAATGACCATAAAAATGAAACACTCAATATAGAAATTGCAATTACCATAACCATAAATTAAAACCATGATAACCATAAGTATTACCATTTCCATAAATAAACCAAACACTATAATTATAATCATAAGAAAAGCCGTTTAAACATAATGATTACCATTGTCATTGCCTTAACCATAAACAACACCATAATCCTTATCAATGCCAATGGTATAATCATAAACAAAATCATAAGCATTGCCAATATCATAACTATAAACATAAACATAAGCATGACCATAAAAGGGTGTCAAAACCATAACCATTTCTACTGACATAATCATAAAATAACCATAACTATAAGCATTGTTAAAACCATAATCGTTGGCACTATCATAAGCATAAACATAAACATAACTATAACCATAAAAGCGTTGTCAAAACCATAACCACAACCACTCTCACTAGCATAACAAAAAAATAAACCATAACCATAATCATTATCAAAATTGTAAATCATTACCTCTGTAATAACAACAAGCATAAGCATAACAATAAAAGTATCCATTATCATAACCATAAACTCAAGCATAACCATAAAGAGTGATTATGTGTCTGTGGTTGTGCATGTACGTGATTATGTGTGGTTATGCATGTGTGTGTAGTTATATAACACCTGTATATTTAAGTATAACATTTAATGGTCTAGTAACTTGTGTGTAGCAGAAAATAACATAGGCATAGTGAGCATTTCATTAGAATAGATTCCCAATGAGCATAGCAAGAGTGCTTGGATAGAGAGAGCAACAAAAGCATAACACCTAGTTAGATAGGCATGAACAATACTTCAAAAAGAGAGAGAAATTAAGCTATTGACAATATTTGAGGACCGGATTTACATGGAGCCGGCCCCCCCTCCAAAAGGCTTTGTATTATAGGTTTCCCCCATCAAGGGAGACATTTTACAATACAATACTTTGTGTTCCTTCAATAACTTGCTGGTGCAATGAAGATGGAAGCTTCAAGCACCAAGATCACACTTATAAAACACAACATCAATTCCCTCACAGTCTCAAACCCAAGACCTCACACACCTTCGAAGATGGTGAGAGCTAGTGGGGTATGAGAGTAGATCAAGAGGAAGAAGGAGTATTCTTACGAGAAAAAAGTATGTCTCCTCACATAATCACTCATAATAGCTTAGCATAGCTTAGTAATTATTAGCATGGTAGAGGATATGAGCATGCATTGCATCTTGGCTCTTGGTTGGATTTGCATCACAAAGCCAAGAGTTGTTGGTGTAGGCCTCCCTTCTCACAAGCTTGGAATAGATGATGAGATTTCCATTAAAGCTTGAGAAGGAGATAGTCTTCTTTACTCCACACATGAGATTGTGTGAGTGTGTGTGTGAATATGCCTTGCCAAAATCAGCTCCCTCGACCCCTCTTGATTTTTACTCATGTTGGCATCCTATTGAACCCTACAAAGCTTAGCCAATGATAATTAAGAAGCATAAGTGATAGCCTTGTGACATGTGTCCTCCTTTCCCCTTTTGTGAGAGCTTTAGGTATTTAATTAATGCAATTAAACTCTCATTGGAGCCCTTAGTCTTCTGGCTAATAGGAATTAGGCAAGCCATTGGGCTGTTGAATGCGCATTGGACCCCTTGGGAGACTATCCAATAGTCTTTTAGAGAGATTAATTTCTATTGGTTCTTTTATCAAGTGTTTTTAAATGAATTAAACTAAATGTACTCTAGCCTAATTCTCATTGGTCCACCTCTATGGCCATCCAATAGGATTTGAATGCACCTTGGGGGCAATTGGGCTAGGGAGCTGACATGTGTCTCCTATTTGCTTTATGTAAAGGGAGCTTGCTAGAGTGTGTGTGTTTCTCTCTCATCCCCTACTAAAAGGGCTCACCCCCTCCAAGATAGGGATGTGGGAAGACTTTTGAGTCTTCCCACAAGCATCCAATTTACCTAGAGTTTGACCATTGAACATAACCTTTGAATTTTGGAACCTTAGCATTTTGGAAGTCTTAATGGGCTGAACCTTAGGGTCTTTCAAGCCCATTGTTGCACATTGCTCTTTTGCAGACGGTCCCCCCTTTGGATCCCTATTTTCCCTCCTTTGGATCCCTATTGTGACCGGTCTGCCAGCTTAACCAATATTCTAGCTTTTTCTCCCCTAGTACTTCCCCTTAAATGATCATTTTAACATGAGAAAATCATTTAGGAGGATTAGATATTAGTTATTATGACATTACCTCTCTCTTGAAATCATAGTCTTCCTCGACTATGGGGTTAAGATAAATCATATTCATTAGTCCTTTTTCTAGCACGTAGAAGATCCCTATCTTACCCTACGACATCATTCCAGAATGGATGACTAATCCAATTGGCGCTTGAGAGCCTAATCTGCTGCAAGCATGTCTGTGCATTAGTCCTATCAATCTTCCATAGTAGAGTGACAAGCTCTACTTGGTGTTTGGAAGACGTCGTCTCCGCAAACTTGATCTTAATCATGCATACTTCTTAACATTTGTGCACAATAAAGAAAAAGAGAGTCTTATAAGACAAAAAATTTGTTCATTTTAAACATTTTTACATTTGATTACTCTAGGGAAAGGATAGTTCTTCAACTTAATAAGATACCGTCGGATAATCTTACTGCCTCTCAATACCTTGTCTTCATGTCGGAGAATGGACTCGGGTTGCAGCACCTCTTCTTGGTCCTCGATCTCCGGTGGGTCTTCAATAGTTGGTTCTTGAGGTGGCTCTCCTTTGTAAGGCTTTAGTAGGCTCACATGAAAAGCATTGTGTATGAGCCAATGACTGGGCAACTTGAGTTGATAGGCCATCTCATTGATTGGTCTAAGAATCTGGAAGGGACCATAGTACCTTTTTGCTAACTTAGCAAAGTACTTTTGGTGTCCCATAGGATTCTTGCCTTGGGAAATTTAAGCAAGACCCAATCATTTTCTTTAAAGGCTTGGTAGTATTATGTGCTTATCAGCAGCAGCCTTTTGCCTTTGCTGTGAGATAGAGATAGCATCCTTAATCATTTGGAAAGATTCTTGTAGGTCTCGGCTATACTTATGTGCAGCAGCGAAGATCTTTCCATGTACCTTAAATAGCAGGGGACTTTTGGATCTTCCCTCAATTACCTCAAAAGGTTCTTTTCTTGTGAAGGTATGTATAGTATTATTGTAGGTATACTCCACTAAGGGTAAGTACTTCTCTCATTGGTACCTTTGATCTACTTTCATTATGTAGGCTTTTAGTAGATCAAGAATTGTTAGTTTAGCTATTTCACTTTGGCCATTTGTTTGCAGGTGATAGGCCGAAGAGAAGTTTAGCCTTGTCCCTAAATTCTCAAAGAGACCGTTCCAGAAATTACTGGTCATTCTAGGATCTCTATCTAACACTATGGACATCGGAAAGCCATGGTACTTGAAGATTTGTGATATGAAGAGGGTTGCCATTTGATGGGCTTTGATAGTCTTTTTGGCAGGTATGAAATGAGCTTGTTTGTTGAACCTGTCTACTATCGTCTATATTCTTGTATTTCCATGGATAGAGTTGGGCAATCCAAAGATAAATTTCATGGATATGCTCTCCCATGGTGAATTAGGGATTCACAAAGGTTGAAGCAATCTAGGTTGCTTCCCGCTATCAAAGTTTGTCTTTTGGCATACCACACATTTAGAAACATACTCTTATATGTTTGCTTTCATGGCAGGCCAATAGAAATATGTTTCAATCCCTTTTAGGGTAGACTGAATTCCTCTATGCCCCGCATAAGGAGGAGCATGAGATTCATACATTACTTTCTCACGTAGTGAGTTAGTAACACATAGTCTATTGCCATAGAGAAGATAACCATCTTGTAAAGTAAATGGTTACTCTTTCTTCCCTAGTGCAAGGGCTGAAATCACATCTCTAAAATTGGGATCAATAGTGCACTCATCTATCATAGAAGATAGATCATTGTGAGTTTCTATGGAAACCGCATTCACTCTCAACCGTCTTGAGAGTGCATCGGCTACTTGATTATGTTTGCCGGCAATGTGAGCAATATGAAAATGAAATTATGAAAGGAAATTTTCCCACGTCATTTGTTTGTCAGAGAGCTTGGTCTGCATCATGAAGTACTTAAGGCTTTGGTGATCCGTCCACAGAATGAAAGGAGTCCCCAATAAATAGTGCTTCCATGAGTCTAAGGCATGTAGAACTGCAAGGAGTTACTTTTCATATATGCCTAAAGCTTTCTCAATAGGGTCGAGCCTTTGACTTTCATAGGCTATGGCGTGCCCTTTTTGGAGAAAAACAGCTCCAAGGTAATCACCACAAGCGTCACATTGGACCTCAAATGGCTTTGAGAGATCCGGCAGTGTAAGCACAGGTGTAGAGATAAGCTTTTCTTTAAGCTTTTTGAAAGCATTGTTCTCCTCGGCAAACCATGTATACCTAACGTTTTTCTTTGTTAGGTCATGTAATGGTCATACAATTTGTGAGAACTTTTCTCTCGGGGAGGTCACCTAATAAAAATGTAACCTATCACGTGAGTTCAACAGAAGGGTATTTAAAGTTCTTGAAACTTACAGAAATATATACACAGAAGGGCATTATTTTTCAAATTTGAAAAAAACATACAGATTTTAAAATAAAAGGGTACATTATATTCCTAACAAAATTCACAGATAAGGGATTTTACAAACATGTCTTGAACGCACGTGATATAGTAGTTTTACACATAGTGAACCCCTCGAGACTTTTCTATGAAGCGTCTATAGTATGCATACATACCTATAAAGCTTCTTAGTTCATGTAGATTCCTTGGATTAGGCCATCCTTTTATTATCTCTAGCTTTGATGGATCCGATTTGGATGCCATCTTGAGAGATAATGTGACCTAAATACTGAATCTCTTGTAAGAAAAACTCACTTTTCTTTCGGTTGATATAGAGTTTTTTCTCTCGTAAGACTTGAAATGTTACCTGGAGGTGTTGCTTGTGTTCGTCTAGTGAATTAGAGTAGATGATTATATCATCAAAGAACACTCCAATAAAGATTCGGTGAGTCCTGAATAGCTTCTCCATCAAGCGGTTAAATGTGGCTGGTGCATTGGTCAAGCCAAAAGGCATGGCAGTGTATTCATAAAGACAAAAGTAGTGCGAAATGCGGTCTTTACAATGTCTTGATCTACTATCCTTATTTGATGGTATCCACTTTTTAGGTCAATCCTACTGAAGTAGGTCGACCCCTGTAGCTTATCAAATAGGTCTTCTACCCGTGGAACGGGAAACCTATTCTTGATAGTGATCCTATTTAGTGCTCTATAGTTGACACACATATGATATGTGTCGTCTTTTGTTTGCACTAATAACGCGGGTGAACAAAATGGAGATGAGCTAGGCCTAACCATGCCCTTCTCAACTAACTCGTGCACTTGCCGCATAATCTCCTCTTGTTGAGCTTGAGAAACTCTATAAGGGGGTTTATTAGGGGGTGAACTTCCTGGAAGAAGTTCAATTGCATGGTCATCATTGCCTTGTTTAGGAGGTAGTTCACAAGGGATGTCGTCAATAAAAACATCTTGAAATCCCTTGAGAAAATTGGATAACTCTAATTCCTTGTGATTGTTTATATTTTCTTTCGCTAAAGCATTAGGTTCATTTTGAGAATCTTTAACAAAAATCATGTACACGGAAATAGATCTCTTTATTGACTTATTGAAAGCTTGCGTATGTACAATGTGTATGGCCTTACCCAACTCCTCAGCATCTATGTACATATCTTTTTCCCTCAATCTAAAGTAGATTTGCCTTTCAGGGAATTTTACATTGGCAGCCATGCGATCAAACCATGGTGCCCCTAGGATTACGTCCTCATTCTTGAGAGGAGAGATAAAGAAGTCATCTTTGTCCACATAGCTTTGGACATGGAGCCTCAATTTCCCAATTAAGGGAGTGACTGAAACTTCTTGCCCCTTGAAAGCACCATCGGCGGGTAGGACATCTCCCATCTCATAGGCTTGGATGCCTAGCTTGGTGGCCAACTCTGTGGATATGAAATTGTGAGTAGAACCAGGGTCAAAGAGAATAAAAGCATCATGTTCTCTTACCTTTCCCCAAGCATGGCATAGAGGAGATCCTTTGTGGTCAGCATCCTCTTCTTGGATTTTGACGAAGGTAGCTCTAGGAGGCTCATTTCGTGTATTCTTGTGGGGACAAGCACGATAGGCATGCCCTTGCTCCCCGCACTTGAAACAGCGGTTATCTTTACAATAACGCTCAAGCTCTTCAGGAGAGAGTTTATTTTTGCCTTTATAAATTCCTTTCTCCTTAGCTTGGTTGTTGTTGGTGTTGCCTTTAGGAGATTTTTAAATAGTGTCCTTCCCCTTAGGCTCGTTATTATTATGGTCCTTGTTCTCCGTGGGCTTAATATTTCTTTTAGCCCCTTGTTGGAAATTGATTTGTGAAGCCACCATGGGTGTATGACCCCAGATATGGTGCGTGGCCTTTGGGAGTTAACATACTCCGCCATATCTTCAGTTAGACCCGCACAAAATTGTTGTTTTTGCTCTCCAAAATCCATCTTTTTTAAGACATTGGCTTTGAGATGTAAGTCCTAAAACTTGTCAATATATTTGTGGATAGATTCGTAGGGAGAGAGCTTCAAGCTTTGCCATTCGGTGAGTACTTTGTCTTTGGCATCGGTAGCCAAAAAATGCTTCATGATGGAAGCTCTTAAAGCTTTCCATGTTCGTGGAGCTTCACTGTTTGCCCGTAGGCTGGACTACCATTGCCTGGCGGACTTTTGAAAATGCATAGCTACATGGCTTAGCTTAGAGGACTCCATGAAGCCCTCATCTCCAAACGCCACATTGAATTGTTGAATAAAGGCCAAGACTTTGTCCGTAGCACCAAAGGTGCCATTGTAGATAAGGAAAGAGATGTTCTTTCCTCCCTCTTTGAACTTTTTGAGCTTTGACAATCTCTTCCATGTGGCATAGGATTTCCTATTGCCTCTTCTTTTGGTGGTTTGAAAGTTGCACCATCACTTTCTTCAGAAGAGGAAGAATTTAAGGAGGATGGAGAAGAGGGTGACCTCTTTCTCGCATTTTTCTTCCCATGTTCATCCTTGTCTGCACCATCACTTTCTTCATAAGAGGAAGAGGATGAAGAAGATGGAGAAGAGGGTGGCCTCTTTATCGCCTTTTTCTTCTCTTGTTTTCTGTCATCCCTCTTTGAATTATGGTGTGGAGAAGTGTCTGATGGTCTTCTCCATTTAGGGGGTGTTGGAGAGCGTTTTTCCCGTCGTCTTCATGGAGCCATCTCTACCGAGGTGGCAAGAGACTCACTTATTTTTCATTCTTTCGGTGGGGGATCTACCATTGAAACTTGAGTTCTCCTTTGAGAAGAACATGCGCCGTCAAGTAGTAATTTTTGAGCCCTTCTTATGGATCCTCTTCTTCTTCCTTTATCGGAGAGAGGCCTCTTTTGGAAGTCTCACAAGGAGGCTTCCTAGGTACTCTCTCTTCTTGGTGGGGAGTTTGGAGAATCCCATGATCACATAGCTGCGGTTGCACTTCATTCTGGAGGGATGTATTGCCCATGGCTTGATGAAGCCTAGAAACAAGGTAGTTAACAAGCATTGGGGAATCATTAGTAGCCTGTTCATTAGCCAAATCAAAGCTATCAACATTAATTTCACTCTCTTTACTATTTTCAGCCATTCTAACAACTTTTAGGTTTAAATTTTTCTAGGTGTACTTTGGCACTTCAAGACCTAGTTGCTACTCCTCTTAACCCCTTTAGAAAAGCACTCAAGCTCATGTATCTGAGGCTCGAATATTATTAATTGCAAGGAATAGAAGAGAGGGTCTTTCAACACCAAAATAGTACTAGCTCCTATCAAGATGCTAATAGCTCAATAGTGGCTAAGCCATAGGCAAGCCCCGTAGGACTCCACTATTAAGACCATAGCTCTCAACGGTGGAGAGGGGGAATGGGGAACACACCCGACACACAAACAGTTGCCCCTATATAGCTCAGGGTATTCACAGCACCCCTCTCCTCTCGAAAACACCTTCAAAATAAGCAACTCACACTAGCAGGGCCTTGCCTGCACTCCACTCAATGCTCCTATCGTCAACAAGATCACCCACCCACATGCACACACCACTACTACTGATCTCGACCCTCTCAACCCACTGGACTCCTCTTACTCACTCTCTCTGTGCACACACACATGTCGTCGGTTCGGGGGCACACACTTCCACGCCGTCGACACCACACGACACGAACGAGAGCCGGAGCAAAAAAAAGGGGGAAAGGGAAATCAACACTTGATAGGGGAAAAGTTGGTTCGATCTCACTTCAAGAAAAACTGATTACAACCTTCAGTACACCATGGCCATGGCTATTCCCAAAAAAAAACCTTTCACTATACATGCACAACCCTCTTTGCAGGAGGCTCCCAAAATGTATCTTCGCTGCTCGCCGAACACTTCTTTTGCGACAAGTCCTTCAACTGCTCTCGCCTTTCCACATTCACCCACACGAAGAGGCACCTTGGCAATTCTTCTTATTTTTCTCTCCTTATCAAGCTTCTATGTGGCGCTCTACAACTGCTTCGATGACTTCTCGCACGTCGCTTCGACCATTGCTTGCACGGGTTGCTTGGTAGCCTTCGTTGGCCCCTTCCTCTGCAAAGTGCTCACTCTTTTGAGCCCCTTCATCGACAAATCGTGTGCCAGCCTCGACCGTCGATCATGAGCGCACGAACCTTGTTTCCTTTTTCCTTCCTCAATTCTCCTTCCTCGCCCAAAGAAAAGCTCTTCCCCTTTTTTCTTCGAAACCCGCTGCCCCTCCTTGTTTTCTTTCCCTTTCTTACTTTCTAAAAAGATCCTTTTTAAACAATATCGCCCGGAGCTATTGCTCTTCTTAGCCTCATCCCAAGCTTTTTTATTTTTACTACCTACTTGGTCCGGCTTTATTAAGTGGAATCTCAGCAGATGCCCTTTCCCCCACGGCGGTGCTCTCTGTGTACCTATGGCCTCAAGGCAGTCGCCGACCTCTGCTGGCCTCCAGCCTCCCAGGAGGACATGAAGAGAGAGAGAGAGAGAGAGAGAGAGAGAGAGAGAGACTATCCCATCGCCCACCCGTCTTGGTCTCAGGACTGGCAACTCAACGCACTCATGTGCCTGCATATTAATCCCCTTGCCGCATCCGTTGCCCTGCTTGTTTGCACCGTGTGCAATGGCAGTTGGTTCTTGCACTGGTGGGCTAATTCTTCGCCTCTGCACCGAGAAGTCACGTTTCCTCCTCTCCCCTTCCACATAGTGATTCCATACCCCTCCTCTCCACACAAATGCGCACCATTCTTCTTTCCTGGTTTCGCCACAGAGAGAGAGAGAGAGAGAGAGAGAGAGAGAGAGAGAGAGAGAGAGAGAGAGAGAGAGAGAGAGAGAGAGAGATTCATTCCCTACGTATAAAGAACAGCGAGAAAGAGACTGTGTGTGTGTGTGTGTGTGTGTGTGTGTGTGTGTGTGTGAGAGAGAGAGAGAGAGAGAGAGAGAGAGAGAGACTGGCTCGATCTCCTGCACCCGACCTCGCCATTACCAGGCAAAGATCTCGAGAGAAAGAGACCTGCACGCGGAAGAGAGGGATGCGTCCAGACTCCACGCTGAAAAGAGAGAGAGAGAGAGAGAGAGAGAGAGAGAGAGAGAGAGAGAGAGAGAGACTCGATGAGTAAAATATCTCCAAAAATTGTAGCTTTTCATACGAAGAATGATTGTCTATCAATACAAGACATTGGTTATGCAGGCTCTGGAAATGGATTGCTTCATCATTTTTTAGACATAATCGTTTTTCTGCGAAGTAAGTTTTGACAAATAACCTCCTAAGAGCTGGATTTCATCCGTGCCAGTGGAGGGAGTGGGATGCTCCGACTCCCGAGTCGCACCCAGCATCACAGCAACGCAGAAAAGACTAGGGCACAAAATATCTAGTAAAGATGCTTCGTTGTCATTGGCTCTAGCTACCTTAAGATCAAAGAGAAAGATTTTATATTGTAACCCCCGTGCGACCTGGCTCTAAACACTCAGAAACAGATCACAATTGTCAAAAAGGAATAAAGATTAGAAAATCTAAAACAATCCAATCAAAATAGATATATGGGTATTTTAAGAGTTTCCAAAATTTTAGGGCCCCCCCAAAAAAAAACCAGGGCTCTAGTTACCCACCCCTGCACTCGTCGATGTGCAAGCCTTGTCTTGCACCCACCCCGCGAGATTGCCCCCCCCTTGTTCAAGGAAAAGTTTCCCTTTTCTTTACTCTATCTCTCAACCTAAAGGATCTTTCTAGATTCCTATTAAAGAGACATGGGTACAGACCTACGGAGGGCTTTTTTTTCCTCTTCCAACTCCAGCCATCTTTCCTTTTTTATTTACAACCAAGAAAAAGTTTGGCACATGTTCCTCCGCACTGTCGGTGCTCTTTGCTCACAACACAACCCGAGCTTGCTATACAAATTTTTCGACTATGTTGCATGGGAGATCCATTTGCCGGCCCTAAAATCCTCGCGCTTCCCCACCATTCCGTACCATGGCGTCCAAGGACAGGGAAAACCACCCGATCCCTTTTCGCCATACTTGCCTATCAATTTGAATTGGGCCTATCTTGATGTCCATGACTCCGATTAGCAGGCCACCAATTTCGGTTGACTCCCCATATCGCATGCAATTGTTTGAGATCTTGGCGAGGTCAAGAAAATCCTTGTCAGCGCGCTTACCAACATGGCCCAGTGAACACATACCCGATCCCCCCGACAAATATTCCATAGGCCATAACTTGCCCGTTTGAGCTTTGAATGGCAATCTGAAAAGACCGGCATGCTTCACAGCTTGAGCTTTACAAGCGTACCCATTGATCCCATTTTTGGCCACCTGTCTATACCTGCCCTGCTCGTCGGGGATCTGCAAAGCATTCCATCTTTGGGCAATCATAACTCACACCGAGACTCCGTTTGACGAGCCGTTTGGACGGGCCCATAGAGCATCTCAAAGACTGCATTTTAGAACACTGACTCGGCATTTTGGGCACCTTTACCTGCTTTTCCACCTGGACTATTCTGGGCCTTTTTGACCCAAAAAACGACATTAGACATACACTTCTTCCACGACATGCTCTCCCAAGGCCTTTGTTAATGGTTTAGCCCTTTGCCATGCGCGTGCTAGCACCCATAGCTCGCCATAGAGCGTGTTCCTACACAAACCAATTTTGGTTGTACCATCATTGCCCACCCCCTGTTGAACATTCATGCTCGACCAAGAGTAGCTTTATTAAACTTGAAACTTGTAACACTTTGCAAACATCCAAGCACGCTGGAAAACACACCACCATATGTACAATATGTATAATATGTACAAAACTGCATGTCTATTACTCCTGAGTCCCCTCAAGTGGGTTGCCCAACCCCCCTGGTCATAATCTGACTTACATCGGGCACCACTCCCCTATCAAAGTAGAGCTTGAGTCATACACCATTTACCCTGTGCCTGAGAAGCTTACCTTTGTCTCTCACCAGTTGATAGGTCCCATTTAAAAAGGCCTTTTGTACTTTGTACGGACCCATCCATTTCTTTTTGAACTTCTTCTGGAAGGTGAAGTCCAAGTAGCTCTCATACTTCATTACTAGGTCCCCTTCTTCTATCTTTTTCTCCGGTAGACTCTCATTGACTTTGGCCATTCTCCTTTCCCGCTGCTTCACATAGTAGTATGTTGCTGCCTCTCTATCCATCTGCAATGCCTCAAGGCCGACAATCCTATCTTGTAAGACATCTTGTGGAGTGGCATTGATGTGCCACATACCTTTCAAAGCACCCAACTGTGCATGCACTGGCATCACTGCCTCCTTACCATAAACCAACTCAAATGGAGTAAAGTTGGTCGCCACTTTGTAGGATGTCTTGTAGGCCCATAGACACTTCTCTAGATTGATCTCCCATTCTGTCTCCTGCTTATACACATACTTCTTGAGCATTTTGATGATTTGTCCATTGGCACTCTCCACAAGACCATTGCATTGGGGATGATAAGGCGAGGAAAATCGATGCTAATCTTTAGTGTTTCCACCAATGCCTACATAAGCTTGCTTCTGAATCCTTGCCCTCTATTAGAAATGAGTACCCATGGCACTCCAAAATGGCAACAAATGTTATCGAAAACAAAGTGGGACACAACCTGTGCATTTACCTCCTTCACAGCTTTGGCCTCCACCCACCTGGTGAGGTAGTCGATGGCAACCACGACATACTTCTTACCACTTGTAGACTTAGGGAGTGGAGCGATGGCATCGAAACCCCACTTCTCAAAAGCATTCTGAGCAATAATGGCTCCCTATGACTCAACTACCAAACGCCTCTCTCCTATAGTCTAACATTCATGGCAAGTCTTGCACCAATAGTGCACATCCTTCACTATTGAAGGCCACCAAAACCCCGCTCTCAATACTCAAAATAGTACTTGACCTTTCCCCTGGTGTCCGCTCTCCTCATGGCATTGCTCCAGTAATCTCTTCTTTATAGAGCACTCTCCTTAGCACCCCGTCTCTGTCGTAAGTCATTAGGTCTTCACCTATTAGCGTAAATTTGCAAGCTTTCTGAACTATCCTCCTCCTTTGCAGTTTAGACAAACCTTGAGGACACTGCCTTGTACCCAAAAAATCTTCCACCTCCTTCAATGACTCCCTACCTGTGTATGTGGCCGGGGCCACATATATACCTGCAACATGTACCTGCACCTTACTGCTTGCTAGCTGGTCTGCCTCTTGGTTGTGCTCTCTCTTCACATGCTTGAACTGGATTTCTCTAAAGAACTTCAACAACTTTTTGATGGCAAAAAACCAATGTTTTAAGGAATCGCGCTTTACTTGCCATTGGCCTAGCAGTTGCTTGATGACCAATAACCCATCACCTTTGACCACCAACCTGGAAATGCCGAACTCGACACATTGTTTCAAACCTAGATGGAGGGCGAGATATTCTGCTTCATTGTTGGTATGGACATCCTCCAAATCATAGGCTTTTGAGAAGATTACCTTGCCGTGTGGATCGTGTATCACCACACCTCCACCACCTTTCTTTATTACCCTTCTATATGCACCATCAAATCACATGGTAAAAGCTCCCAACAGGTCGGGCTCCTCTTTGGCTTCATCTCGTACTACTCTTGGATAAATTGGCAAATCCACTGCTTTGCTGACCAAATGTCCACCAAATGGGACCAACTTGTATGGTCATCTTGAACTCGAACTCGAATTCCTGCAACTCTATCACCCACTTCATGATCTGCTTCCCTGGCTTCAAGTGTAGCACTATTTCTAGCAATAGATTGTTAGCCATCAACACATAGAACTTACGTACAATGAGGTGCACTTTGAACTTTCTACAAGCAAAAACCAATGCCATGACCCACTGCTCCGCTTCAGTGTAAGCCACTTCTCCAGGACTTATCACCCTGCTTTCGAAGTAGATAGGTTTATAGCTCCTTCCTACCTTCTGCAGTAACACCGCCCCAGTAGCCACGGTACCTACCGTCATTGACACATAGAAATCATCCTCTTGGCTTGGAGGGCACACAGTTGGTAGTTGACACAAAATTTCTTTCACCCTGTCAAAAGCTTCTTGAGCATCTTCATCCCATTCAAAACCATGCACCTGTTGAGCCCTCTTTTGGAGAGGATACACATACTGTGACAGCATCCAGAAAAAACGTGACAAGTACTTTAGCTTATGTACAAAGGAGGCCAAGCCTTGCGCACTAGAGGGAGGCTCCATCAAGACTAGCGCCTTGACCTTTTCCAGATCCGTGACACCACATGACCTAGCAATTGCACTTGAGGTTGTGCTAGCTTGCACTTCTTAGGGTTTAATTGACCTCCTTCTTCGTCCAGCCTTTGAAAACATAGCCGGAGCTTTGACAAATGATCCGCCCTTGAGCTATAGCACCCAATGTCATCCATCAAAACCCTAATGAATCTGGCCAAGTAGGGACCAAACACCCTATTCATCCAGTCTTGGAAGGTGGCGTAGGTATTCACTAAACCAAACAGCATTCTGCGCGATAGGCAAAGCATCCCCATGGAGAGATAAATGTCGTCTTCAGCTGGTCTTCAAGAGCAATCCCTTTCTGAAAGTACCCTGAAAATCCATCCATAATAGAGTACCTCTCATGACCTACCACCTGATTTAAGATTTCATCTTGGAACGGAAGTGGGTAGTGGTTTCTCTTGGTCGCCGCATTCAATGGCTTGTAATCGATGCACACCCGCCATTTTCCATTCTTCTTAGGGGTGATAACCACTAGAGAAACCCACTCCGACTCCTTCACGGGGTATATGATACCTGCATCTAGCAACTGGTTAATCTCCTGCCAAAGAGCCTCCTTCACGGGGTATATGATACCTGCATCTAGCAACTGGTTAATCTCCTGCCAAAGAGCCTCCTTCTGAATCTCCCCTAACCTCCTTAGCTTCTGCGCCTTTGGTTTGCACCCTTCTTTAAGAACTATCTTGTGCTTTGCACCCTTCGCTCCTTGTAAATCCTCGTACTTCGTCGCAAATAAATTTGGAAAAGAGGCACACAACTCAACATAGCCTTCTCTCTCTTTCTTGGTCAAATCTTCGCTTAGCATAGTAGTTACCTCCTCCACACCTATGCCACCAACCTACGGTTGCACCTCCCCTTTTGCATGGGAGCCTTCAACAGTAACCCCAAACAAGTCGGCGACTATCTTTAACATATCATCCTCACTTTCCTCTTCCTCAGTAGCTGTGTAGCCCTCATCATAGTTTGTCTCGGTCTCATACTCATATCTTGTCGTATCATCTTTGTCTTTTTCTGCCACAGGGTGAAAATGGCTCTCTTTGGTCTTCAAATCAAGCACCACATGTCTCCCTCTCTCCTTGTCAGTCAAGGTGACCTGCTTATATTGCGAGTAGCCATGGCCTATCCAAGATGATTGGATAAGCATTATCACCCGCTTTCATCACAAAGAAATCGATTAGGCACTCAATGCCCATCACTTTCACTCTTACGTCTTGAGCCACGCCCAAACACCTCGCTTTGGTATGGTTAGCCATCCTCATGCGTACATTTGATTTAGCTACTGCTTTGACCCCTGTTTCCTTCATAGCAGCTTCCATCATGACGCAAACTTGTGCTCCACCATCTATATAGGCCTGAACCTGCATCCTCTTTTCAATGACCGCATCCACAAGAGGAAGGACATCCGTCGGGCTACCCACTCTCAATGCCATGTTTTGTATTGCATGCACATTCCCCTTAGCCTTTGGCAGCCTCGTGCTGACACTTGTAGACCACTATCTTCGTAGCTTGGGATTTAAAGCTAACAACTGACCAAAGGTTATGTTAGCCTTTTGATTTTGAACATCTCTTACCAAGTCATATTCCGGGTAGTCGCGCCCTAGCTGAAAGTCTGCTTGCTTGATTTTGCAACGCCTCCTCTTGTTGCTAGTTTCCGGTTGCTCCTTGCCTTCGTACACTTTCTCTTTACCTTTACGGGTCTTCGTATCCCGCTCGATTTATGTATCTCTTTCCATCCTTGCTCTTTTGTTGGCCAAAACTTCAACATCCTTCTTATCCACTCCGACGATATTCATCCTAGGGACTTCACCACCATCCGGAGGAGCTGGCTGCACTTGATTCTCAACTACCTTCTCCCTTGGGCCATTGAGTTGTGCTTGGCCTCTACCTCTGCCAAACAGTGGATAAATACCGCCTCTTTCTCTTATCGGATGAGGGCAATCCGGTGCATAGTGTCCTTCTTCACCGCAATTGTAACATCGGCCAGGCAGTGGCCTTGCCCTGTCCCTTGGTCCTCTAGGTTGACCCCTATCCATTACGCTTAGCCGCAATTTTTGCATTTTCTCAAACAAATCCTGCACGGTTTGCACCCAATTTTTTGTCACAACAGCTACACCTCGGTTTGCGTGGTTCTCATCATGAACCACATCTCTCAGACCCTGAGGTTGGACCACTGCTTCATAGCCCGACACACCCTATTCTTGATTTTCCTACTTTTTACCTTTGTGATGGCCACCGCACCATTATAGTTTTCTGGGCTCTCAAAATCCACTTTCTCCCTCACTTTAGAATGCAGGCATGCCATGAATTTATCGAGCTTGAAGTAGTCGCCATTGGCCAATTGCATGGCACTCGCTAACTCTGCCGAGCACACTTCAAAACGATCCAAAAACAAATTGAACTCCTCACTTACATCCTGTTTGAGTGCCTTCAGTTTGGCATCCATCTCCACTAGGACGCCTCTTTGCGGAAATCATATACGAAACGCGCCTGCAAAGGCGGCCAAGCATGCCTCGGCTCACCTTCCAAAGCTTCGTACCATAGCTTTGCCTTCCCGCGCATCACCAAAGGAAATGTCTGCATCTTGCTGTCCTCGTTCGGCATACGCAACGACAACATATACAGCTCAAAGTCTGCAACCCACTCATCAGGATTTTCTTCACCTGTAAAAATTGGCCCATAGCTTCGAGACGCCATGTTGACCAACACCAAAAACTGCTTCTCTTCACTTAACTGGGAGCAATCAGTGTGCTCCTCCGTGGGGGCACCAGAAGATGGAGAGGGGGAATGGGGAACACACCCGACACACAAACAGTTGCCCCTATATAGCTCAGGGTATTCACGGCACCCCTGTCCTCTCAAAAACACCTTCAACACAAGCAACTCACACTAGCAGGGCCTTGCCTGCACTCCACTCGATGCTCCCATCGTCAACAAGATCACCCACCGACACGCACACACCACTGCTACTAATCTCGACCCTCTCAACCCACTCGACTCCTCTTACTCATTCTCTATGTGCACACACACATGTCATCGGTTCGGGGGGCATACACTTCCACGAGCCATCGACACCACACGACACGAACGAGAGCCAGAGCAAGAAAAAGGGAAAAGGGGAAATCAACACTTGATAGGGGAAAAGTTGGTTCGATC
Organism: Adiantum capillus-veneris; assembly: GCF_014529385.1. Classification (NCBI taxonomy): domain Eukaryota; kingdom Viridiplantae; phylum Streptophyta; class Polypodiopsida; order Polypodiales; family Pteridaceae; genus Adiantum; species Adiantum capillus-veneris. The sequence goes on from NC_140931.1 coordinate 150,932,748, forward strand.
TCACTTCAAGAAAAACTGATTACAACCTTCAGTACACCATGGCCATGGCTATTCCCAAAAAAAACCCTTTCACTATACATGCACAACCCTCTTTGCAGGAGGCTCCCAAAATGATCTTCACTGCTCGTCGAACACTTCTTTTGCGACAAGTCCTTCAACTGCTCTCGCCTTTCCACATTCGCCCACACGAAGAGGCACCTTGACGATTCTTCTTATTTTTCTCTCCTTCTCAAGTTTCTATGTAGTGCTCTGCAACTGCTTTGATGACTTTCCGCACGTCGCTTCGACCATCACTTGCACGGGTTGCTTGGTAGCCTTCGTTGGCCCCTTCCTCTGCAAAGTGCTCACTCTTTTGAGCCCCTTCACCGACAAATTGTGTGCCGGCCTTGACCTTCGATCGCGAGCGCATGAAGCTTGTTTTCTTTTTTTCCTTCCTCAATTCTCCTTCCTCGCCCAAAGAAAAGCTCTTCCCCTTTTTTCTTCGAAACCTGCTACCCCTCCTTGTTTTCTTTCTTCCTTCTCTTTCTTACTTTCTAAAAAGATCCTTTTTTTTAGCAATAGCGCCGGGTGCTATTGCTCTTCTTAGCCTCATCCCAAGATTTTTAACTTTTGCTTAACTATTGACGGCTTTTTTTCCTCTTCCAACTCCAGCCATCTTTCCTTTTTTATTTACAACCAAGAAAAAGTTTGGCACATGTTCCTCCGCACTGTCGGTGCTCACTGCTCATAACACAACCCGAGCTTGCCATACAAATTTTCTGACTATGTTGCATGGAAGATCCATTTGCCGGCCCTAAAATCCTCGCGCTTCCCCACCGTTCTATACCATGGCGTCCGAAAACACATCCAAGGACAGGGAAAACCACCTGATCCCTTTTCGCCATACTTGCCTATCAATTTGAATTGGGCCTATCTTGATGTCCATGACTCCGATTAGTAGGCCGCCAATTTCGGCTGACTCTCCATATCGCATGCAATTGTTTGAGATCTTGGCGAGGTCAAGAAAATCCCTGTCAGCGCGCTTACCAACATGGCCTGGTGAGCACATACCCGACCCCCCCACAAATTTCCATAGGCCATAACTTGCCCGTCTGAGCTCTGAATGGCAATCCAAAAGGACCGGCATGCTTCATAGCTTGAGCTTTACAAGCGTACCCATTGATCCCATTTTTGGCCACCTGTCTGTACCTGCCCTGCTCGTCGGGGATCTGCAAAGCATTCCATCTTTGGGCAATCATAACTTTCACACTGAGACTCCGTTTGACGAGCTATTTGGACGGGCCTATAGAGCCTCTCAAAGACTACAGTCTAGAACACTGACACGGCATTTCGGGTACCTTTACCTGCTCTTCCACCTGGACCATTCTGGGCCTTTTTGACCAAAAAACCCGCATTAGACATACACTTCTGCCACGACATGCTCTCCCAAGGCCTTCGTTCCTGGTTTAGCCCTTTGCCATGTGCATGCTAGCACCCATAGCTCTCCATAGAGCGTGTTCCTACAAAAACCCCAACTTTGGCTGTACCAATGGTGATGCTCCATTATCTGCAGAAAGCAGGCGCACTACAAGGCCGAAAATTCTCTATTCTACTTCCTCAATTGCAATTAATAATACCAACCATTTATAGTTAGCTTCAAAACCTCTCCTCTTCAGCAAGAAAAGAGAAAACTTGTGGTCTGATACCAATGTAACATTTAATGGTCTAATAACTTGTGTGTAGCGGAAAATAACATAGACATAGTGAGCATTTCATTAGAATAGATTCCTAATGAGCATAGCAAGAGTTCTTGGATGGAGAGAGCAACAAAAGCATAACACCTAGTTACATAGGCATGAACAATACTTCAAAAAGAGAGAGAAATTAAGCTATTGACAATAGTTGAGGACCGAATTTACATGGAGCCGGTCCCCCCTCCAAAGCGCTTTTTATTATAGGTTTCCCCCATCAAGGGAGATATTTTACAATACAATACTTTGTGTTCCTTCAATAACTTGCTGGTGCAATGAAGATAGAAGCTTCAAGCACCAAGCTCACACTTATAAAACACAACATTAATTCCCTCACAGTCTCAGACCCAAGACCACACACACCTTCCAAGATGGTGAGAGCTAGTGGGATATGAGAGTAGATCGAGAGCAAAGAGGAGTATTCTTACGAGAAAGAAGTATGTCTCCTCACATAATCGTTTAGTAATTAGCATGGTAGAGGAGATGAGCATGCATTGGAGCTTGGCTCTTGGTTGGATTTGCATCACAAAGCCAAGAGTTGTTGGTGTATGCCTCCCTTCTCACAAGCTTGGAGTAGATTATGAGCTTTCCATTAAAGCTTGAGAAGGAGATAGTCTTCTTTACTCCACACATGAGACTGTGTGAGTGTATGTGTGATTATGCCTTGCCAAAATCATCCCCCTCCCTCTCTTGGTCGACCCCTCTTGCTTTTTACTCGTGTTGGCATCCTATTGGACCCTGCAAAGCTTAGCCAATGATAATTAAGAAGCATAAGTGATACCCTTCCCCTTTTGTGAGAGCTTTAGGTATTTAATTAATGCAATTAAAGTCTCATTGGAGCCCTTAGTCTTCTGGCCAATAGGAATCAGGCAAGCCATTGGGCTGTTGAATGCTCATTGGACCCCTTGGGAGACTGTCCAATAGTCTTTTAGAGAGCTTAATTTCTATTATTTCTTTTATCAAGTATTTTTAAATGAATTAAACTAAATGTACTCTAGTCTAATTCTCATTGGTCCACCTCTATGGCCATCCAATAGGATTTGAATGCACCTTGGGGGCAATTGGGCTAGGGAGCTGACATGTGCCCCCTATTTTGTTTGTGTAAAGGGAGCTTGCTAGAGTATGTGTGTGTGTGTGTGTGTGTGTGTGTGTGTGTGTGTGTGTGTGTGTGTGTGTGTGTGTGTGTGTGTGTTTCTTTCTCATCCCCTACTAAAAGGGCTCGCCCTCTCCAAGATAGGGATGCGGGAAGACTTTTGACTCTTCCCACAAGCATCCAATTTACCTAGAGTTTGAGCATTGAACATAACCTTTGAATTTTGTAACCTTAGCATTTTGGAAGTCTTAATGGGCTAAACCTTAGGGTCTTTGAAGTCCATTGTTGCACATTTCTCTTTTGCAGATGGCCCCCCCTTTGGATCCCTACTGTGACTGGTCTGCCAACTTAACCAATATTCTAGGTTTTTCTCCCCTGGTACTTCCCCATATTAAATTATCAGTTTAACATGAGAAAATCATTTAGGAGGATTAGATATTAGTTATTATGATAGCATGCATGCATGAAAGAAAAAGAAAGAGCACTCACATTTTAAAAATGCAAGTGTGAGAGGAGTACGAATGCATGAAAGAAAAAGAAAGAGCATTCACATTTTAAAAATGAAAGTGTGAGAGGAGTACGAATGTCATAATCACTAATATCTAATTCTCTTAAATGATTTTCTCATGTTAAACTGATCATTTAATATGGAAAAGTACCAAGGGAGAAAAAGCTAGAATATTGGTAAGGCTAGCAGACTCTCAGAGTAGGGATCCAAAGGAGGGAAAATAAGGATCCAAAGGGGGCCATGTGCAAAAGAGCAATGTGCATGAATGGTTCTTCAAAGACCTTAGGGTTTATCCCATTAAGACTTCCAAAATGCTAAGGTCCCAAAATTCAAAGGTAAAGTCCAAATGGTGAAGCTTAGCAGAATTGGATTCTTTTGTGAAGACCATAAAGTCTTCACATATCCCTAGATGGGAGGGGGCGAGCCCTAAAGGTAGGGGAAGAGCGAGAATAGTTGAGAGAACACACACACACACACACACTGTCGAGGCTTCCCTTTACATAAAGGGCATAGTGGACACATGTCAAATTCCTAGCCCGGTTGCTCCCAAAGTGCATTCATATCCTTTTGGATGGCCATAGAGGTGTACCAATGAGAATTAGGCTGGAGTACATTTAGATTAATTCATTTAAAACACTTGATAAAAGAACCAATAGAAATTAAGCTCTCTAGAATACTATTGGATAGTCTACCGAGGGGTCCAATGAGCATTCAGCAGCCCAATGCCTTGCCTGATTCCTATTGGCCAGAAGACTAAGAGGTCCAATGAGAGTTAGTTGAATTATTTAAATACCTAAAGCTCTCACAAAAGGGAAAGGGAGACACATGTCACAAGACTAGAAATTATGCTTCTAATTTCCTATTGTCTAAGCTTGGCATGAGCCAATGAGGGGCTAGCACAAGGAAATAGCAAGAGTGATTGACCAAGAGAGAGAGAGGGGGGATGATTTTTTCAAGGTATTATCACACACATGCTCATGTGTGAACACGTAAGCCCATGGAAAGCAAGGACCGTAACGAACCTAAGGGGAAGGACAATGTCCAAAAGTCTCCTAAAGGCAACACCAACAACAACAAAGCAAAGGACAAGGGAGTTTATAAAGGAAAAAATAAAAATCTCTCCTGAAGAGCTAGACCGTTATCGTAAAAATAACCGTTGTTTTAAGTGCGGGGAGCAAGGGCATGCCTATCGTGCTTGTCCCCACAAGAACACACGAAATGAGCCTCCTAGAGCTACCTTTGTCGAAATCCAAGAAGAGGATGCTCACCACAAAGGATCTCCTCTATACCATGCTTGGGGATAGGTAAGAGAACATGATGCTTTCATTCTCTTTGACCTTGGTTCTACTCACAATTTCATATCCACAAAGTTGGCCACCAAGCTAGGCATCCAAGCCTATGAAATGGGAGATGTCCTACCTGTCGATGGTGGTCTCAAGGGGCAAGAAGCCTCAGTCACTCCCTTAATTGGGAAATTGAGGCTCCATGTCCAAATCTATGTGGACAAGGAGGACTTCTTTATCTCTCCTCTCAAGCACGAGGATGTAATCCTAGGGGCACCATGGTTTGATCGCATGGCTACCAATGTTAAATTCCCTGAAAGGAAAATCTACTATAGGTTTAGGGAAAAAGATATGCACATAGATACACCTTTATATAATTTTCATCATACAATTTCCAATATACATCAAAGTTGCGGAAGCATTTACATAGGGTAGGAGTTCTCAACGTCCGACCTAGCATGGAGTTTAGTCCATGAGTCGGACTGCATCCAGAGGCACCTAGCGAGAAGTGCTACCTCTGAATGGTTGTTATGAATGAAAGCATACTCAAGAAAAATAACATTGTGGAGGGTAAATATAGGTGTACACTGCATTGCGAGAGAGAGAGAGAGAGAGAGAGAGAGAGAGAGAGAGAGAGAGAGAGAGAGAGAGAGTGAGTGAGTGTTGGAGGGTGCAGTAGAGTGCAGAGAGACACAAGAGAATGACAAAAGAGAATTTTTAAAAGCCCCGTCTAAATGAAACCATGTATTAATGAAATAACAAAAATTTGGGTATACCATAACATAAAAAAAAGTATAACAAAATAACTAGCAGAAGAGTCGGAAGAGGGGAAGGGTGTGTAAATTTGGTCGGAGGATGTCGATTGAGGGTTGCTTCCGAAAGGAGGATTAAGAGAGAGAACTATCGACAACATTGGCACCAAAGCCATGTTGTGTGTCGAGAGGGAGAGTCTCCATTTGCAGACGAATTCGAGCTGTGAGAGGGTGTGAATAGGAACTTAAGAAAGATTTCTTTAAATGAATAAAGAGGGTGCTTTATTTATTTTTAATGAGTTAATGAAGGGGTGGCGAGCCAGGCGGAGAGTTGATTGAAGAGAGAGAGGTAGGGCCGTTTGCAGAGAAAGAGAGAGAGAAGCAAGCAGGGTCGACCTGGCAGAGGAGGGCATGAGATGAGGGAGATCACAAGGTCTTTTAGGCCATAGCCATGAGCAAGCGAGAGAGGGGCATGGCCATGAAATGCGAGGCTGTCGCGAGTGAGCGAGAGAAGCTCTTGCTACAAAAGGGAGTTAGATCTAAAGAAAGGGGGGGGGGGGGGGGGGGGGGGGGGGGGTTGGAGGGCACCACCCATTTAGGAGGGAGACGAGGGCTTATGCAGGCTAGCCGAGGGGGCTAAGATGATGAGGAGGTCACGAGCCGAGGAGGGCCGTTAATGAGAGAAAACGGTCTGTGTGGCGTTGATATATATATATATATATATGTATATATATATATATATATGTATATATATATATATATATATATATATATATATATATATATAGAGAGAGAGAGAGAGAGAGAGAGAGAGAGCGATTCTCTACTGTTGTAATTAGAGAGAGAGACCCCTTCTATGGAAACGAAGAGAGAGAGAGAGAGAGAGAGAGATTTACTCTCTAATTAAGAGATAGAATCAAGGATAGAGGGAGAGTTCCTTTGTATGGTTAAAAATCAAAGAGAGAGTGAAAAAAAGGGCACTTGCCCAGGTTGCAGAAGAGAGAAAGAGGGTGTATTCCCTTGTTGAAAGTCAACACGATGTAGAATGAGAGAGAGAGAGAGAGAGAGAGAGAGAGAGAGATTCTCTCTCATCGTTTGGGTGTGCATAGCCAAGGGAAACCGAAACAAAGAGAATGTGGGCACTCACTTGGGACCCTGTATGAGAGAGAGAGAGAGAGAGAGAGAGAGAGAGAGAGAGAGAGTAAATTTTCCATAAGGCTATTGTGTGTGTGTGTGTGTGTGTGTGAGAGAGAGAGAGAGAGAAGAAAGAAGTAAACGTGTTGCCTTATAGGGTGTAAGCCAAACTGCTTAGCCCATCGATATCCATCATTCAAAATTTCTCAAAACCTAGAGCCTACGAAGCTGCCTCGACAAAAGTTTTTGAAAATGAATAAAGATAAGTTTTGTTAAGCTTGTTGTAAAAATAGTTACAATACTCATAATTGCACGATACTTTCACAGTGTCTCGTGCTCGTCTCGTCTTTCTCTCTCTTTTGAAATAAAGACAACATTAAATTCTTCTCTCTCTCTCTCTTTTGATGAATGGTGAAGTATTTGTCTTTGTGGATATTAGTTGATGAGATCTAATATTGCGAATGCATTGCACATTCATGGGAAGGAGATTTTAGTAGCACACCTTCGAGCCATAGGGTCCTTGGGTTTTTGTTGGTAGGCTTGGGTTGGGGGTTTGAGTATTATCCTTGCTTCATTTTTCTTGTTTGGGTCTGCTCCATGGCCCAGTCCTAGAAAAACATCCATCACCCCCTTAACCTATTTAATGGTCAAAAAAACATTTTTTGACCTCCAAAAGTCAAAACATGCACCCAAAAACCCTAAAATTCTTTTTTTTTTTAACTTTTGAAACGTAATTTTTTACTATCCAAAGCCCCCCCAAAACTATACCTCGTCAAAAAGTGATATTCTCTCTCTAGAACACTTTTTCCAACCCCTCCTTGGTTGCAACCATCACACTCACCCTCTACTCCAACACTCTCTCTCTACACCATCTCCATTGTTGTAGCAAGGAAGCTCCTCTTTCCTCCCCTCCCACCTCCCATCGCCACACCATGCAAGGGTTATCCACCTTCTCCTATCTCGATTGCCACAATACTCCTCCCCCCCTCTGTCACTACCACCTCCCATTGGCACACAAAAAAAGTCATTCACTTTCTCCCACCTACATTGTAGCAACAATCAGGGTCCTCCTCCTCCTCCTAATTTTCTTTGTTCACCCATGGCCAGCTCTACTCCACAAAGGCTGCCAAAGGATGAGGTCACAACACTTGCATGCCACAACACAAGAGGTACAGATGATGAGTGGGTGCCACAAGAGTTCACCAAAGGTGCTTGGGTATACATGTAGCCATGTGCTATTGGCCCTCATCGTACAAGAAATTGTGCAAACTTGGATCATCATTGGAAAGGAAAGCTCCTTGGCTTCAAGAATCGCAAAGACAAGGGGACCGTAGCCATTGTGCAACATGTTTCCTCAATGTCAAGCATGCAATTGCAATAACCAGCTCGATTTCCAACACGTTGTAAGTAGACTTTGAATATAATTTTTTCACTCTGCAATGGCCGTCTTCCAACTTGTTTTAGAACCATCTTTAGTTATTATTAAAATCTAACCGTCACATTGAGATGAAAGTTCATTTTTGGTGAAAGTGCCTTTTTTTTAATTTGGAAAAGTGCCTTCTTTAAAAAAGGGACCATTATAAAAGGGGGGCTACATAACTCATTCAAAACTTTCACTTGGTTGGTATCTTCCAACGTCGAGATAATGTGGGCCTCTGCAGCTTATTGAATAGCCTCCACTGCTATTGCTTGCATTCTATATTGATTGTCATAGATTTGGAGCACCTCATTCACCGTGCGAGAAAAGGGGGCTCGTCGAATTAGAAGCTCGGTAGTCTTCTGGTAGTGCGGGATTTTCTTGCTATTTTATGATGCCGTTGAGATTGTCTAGGGGGCACTTTCATGTTTGCTAGTGGGTGAAATTTGGGATTCTTGAAAAAATAAGATTTGTGCATGTTTACATGCTTTGGCGTTGGATCTTCTGTCTCTTTTGAGTCATCCTCTCCCCTTTCCTCCCAATCTTGTGTTGTGTGGGGAGAGCTCCTTGGCCACGGGGCAGTGTCTTCCCCCCCACTAGCACCCGGTGTGTGCGGGGTATCTAAGCACGCTGCCATGGTGGCTCTATCTCTGATTCAGTATATGTATGGACCACCCGAGCTCTGGATGGTCTTGCTTGAGATTGGTGGTGTGGCGGCACCTCCCTGTCAGACTCTAATGTTTGACGGCCCTCCTCTTCTTGCCAGCACTCGGCACGTTGCTAAACTCTATGTCGAGGTGTTTGTTGTTGCGGATGTGAAGAATCTTCTACCCTCGATGACTCCTGACCCGAGTACCATGCCCACTGCTTGAAGAGTGCCTAGAACAACAAGGTGTTCACGGCTGTTTTCTTGTGTCTTTAAGCCATGCCGGCTTCTCACATCCTTGGAGGGTGTTTATGTTGGCATGCGGATTCTCTTTGGTGGTTTTTTTGGCACGCACCATTGGGTATGGTAAGACATGTGCTGAAGAAATAAGTGGTTTATGAGTGGATCCAATATTTATAAGGGCCCATTTTAAAAGAGCCCAATTTAAAAGGACCATCTTCACACTAAGTTTTGCAAAAAACTGTTATAGAGTTCTTGTGTGGTTTTTGTCTGCTAGGTTTGTACCCTTGAGTGCAAAATAGACAAGGCATGAGAGAAGAAGCCCCTTGTTTGTAGCCAAGTAAACACTTTATGGTCTTCAAGTCCCCACCTAGATTCCACTCCACATCAAAGCTACCAAAATCCTCAACTTCCAACTTCTCACCTGAAATTTGGGAGTGTATTACTTCTGTGATCCATGGATATCTCTCAAAACTCCATGCAAGTACTCCATTGGTCTCTTTGGGAACCTCAATAGCACCCAACCACCAAACGTCTTTCTCTGATTGCATACTAAAAGACAGGGTGGGAGATGGCACGACTGAATCCCTTCGCTTGGTTTGCAAAAGGGCCTCATTCATTAGAGTGACACTTAGCCTCTCTAACCTTTGGCATTTCACTATTTGACACTCATCGAGTTTCAATACAAAAGTGACCTTTGTGCCAAGCACTGCAAAATAAATAGTGGCAAGACATTAAACTTTAAAGTCTATGATAAGAACACGACCAAAAGAAAGAAGTATAGTATGTCACCTTCTTCAGGTAACCACATTTCTCAATTTGTGCATAAGGTCCTTGGTGACTACATCCTGAATGTGCTTTTCCCCAGGTGATTGTAAGATAGAAATCACATCATGGCTATTGAGACAACTAGTGAGAAGGTTAACTTGATCATCTTGGCTTGTTCTACGCCGCCTGGATGAAGTTTCTAGTAACCAATAAGATAAATGTTAGAAAATAGTGTGAAGTAAAAATGTATCTTGCAAGTAAAGAATAAACCACTTTGTGGTTGTCACTCGTCGTTTGCGTGCTCCACCCGAATGTGCAAGGGTTTCAATGGATAAAAATGTGCGCTTGCGCTCCCTTGCACCAAGGGGTGTTTCTTTCAAATATGTGATGGTGTTGGCAAGCTTCATAATGTGGCCATCGTTTTCTTGTATTTGTTGTTGAAGAGTTTTAACCTTCCTCTCCAAAGAGGCAATACTTTTTTGTAATGCGATCATCTTGAGTTGAAGAGCTTGACATTCGTGCATCCACGAATGCAAAGAAGCACATGCACCCATACACAACCGCTTGCAATAGCCTAACAGGCATGCTTCTCCCCTCCCAAGATATTGAAGAAATGTCAAAAGGCTATTAAGGATGGATGGAAGCGGCTTATAGGATCGTAAGGGTACAAATCTCCGTCCACCCAAATGTCAACATTTAGGTGGACGATGGCATGACATTCTTGTGATGACCTTTCATCACCCTCACGTGTGGCTTTCAATGCAAACATCGTGGTCAAGCAAATATGTACGCTTTTGGTGTGTGGAGTACATGGTGGTGGAAGCAAACAATTTGTGATGTTCGTAAGCCCCATGGCAGCTATTGCATGAGGAAGCAAAAGATGAAAAGAGAGAGGGGGAGGGAGAGGGAGGAAGATGGGAGGAGAGAAGGGGACAAGGGGGGGAGAGAGAGAGAGAGAGAGAGAGAGAGAGAGAGGGAGAAAGATTTTGAAAAAATGGACTTTCAGTGCTTGTAGGTTTAAAAAATGGTCAAAAAATAATTTTTGGATATGTATATATATTGGGTGAGAGATTTAAGCCAAAAATAAGTAAAAATAAGTTTTTTGAAAAAAAAAGTCAAAATTTGGCTCTTATGACCCACATTTTTGCTGATGTGGCCACACCTCTTTACTCCCTTCACTTTCAAAAAGCTAGAGAGAGAAAGTAACCTCTTAGGTCCACATCCTACATGTGTCTAAAATAGGGCTAGAAAAGCTTACTCAAAGCTAGCTTCTTAAATGCCCTTGTCTCCTAAACCCTACACAACATTAGACTTAATCCCTGAAAATTATGATTCCTTACAAGGCCCATGAAAAGTCCATATCTCTCCTAATGTGGCAGGAGATTAACCAATTATTAGGTGCAGGTAACATATACTCGGTGAAGGAGTCGGAGTGGGTTTCTCCAATGGTTATCACCCCTAAGAACAATGAGAAATGGCGGGTGTGCGTCGACCACAAACCATTGAATGCAAAAACCAAGAGAAACCACTACCCGCTGCCATTCCACGACAATATCTTAAATCAGGTGGCAGATTATGAGAGGCACTCTATTATGGATGGATTTTTAGGGTACTTTCAGATAGGGATTGCTCTTAAAGACCAACTGAAGATGTCGTTTTCATTAGATTTTCATGGATGACATTGGATGTTATAGCTCAAGGACGGATCATTTGTCAAAGTTGTGGCTATGTTTTCAAAGACTTGATGAAGAAGGATGTTAGTTGAACCCTAAGAAGTGCAAGCTAGCCTAACCTCGAGCTCAGTTGCTAGGCCATGTGGTGTCACAAAACGGAATTGAGGAAGATCCGGAGAAGGTCAAGGCTCTAGTCTTGATGGACCCTCCCTCTAATGCGCAAGGTTTGGCCTCCTTTGTACATAAGCTAAAGTATTTTTCCCGTTTTTTTTATGTTGTTTCAAAATGTGTATCCTCTCCAAAAGAGGGCTCAGCAGGTGCATGGCTTTCAGTGCGATGAAGATGCTCAAGAAGCTTTTGACAGGGTAAAAGAAATTTTGTGTCAACTGCCAATGGTGCGTCCTCCAAGCCAAGAGGATGACTTCTATGTGACGATGACGGTAGGTACCGTGGCTATTGGAGCGGTGTTACTGCAAAAAGTAGGAAGGAGCTGTAAGCCTATCTACTTTGAAAGCAAGGTGATAAGTCCTAGAGAAGTGACTTACACTGAAGCGGAGCAGTGGGTCATGGCATTGGTTTTTGCTTGCAAGAAGTTCAAAGTTCACCTTATTGTGCGTAAGTTTTATGTGTTGATGGCTAATAATTTATTGTCGGAGGTAGTGCTACACTTGAATCCAGGGAAGCGGATCATGAAGTGGGTGATAGAGTTGCAGGAGTTTGAGTTTGAATTGAGGATTGACCATACAAGTCGATCCCATTTGGTGGATATTTTGGTCAGTAAGGCCGTAGATTTTCCAATATATCCAACAGTGGTACGAGATGAAGCCAAAGAGGAGCCAGACTTGGTGGAAATTTTTACCATGTGGTTTGATGGTGTGTATAAGAGGGTGATGGAAAAAGCAGGTGGAGGTGTGGTGACACACGATCCACATGGCAAGGTAATCTTCTCAAAATCCTATGATTTGGAGGATGTCCATATGAACAATTGAGCAGAATATCTCGCCCTCCATCTAGGTTTGAAACAATGCTTCGAGTTTAGCATATCGAGGTTGGTGGTCAAAGGTGATGTGTTATTGGTCATCCAAAAATTGTTAGGCCAATGGCAGGTAAAGTGCAATTTCTTCTTTGCCATCAAAAAGATGTTGAAGTTCTTTAGGGAGATCTAGTTCAAGCATGTGAAGAGAGAGCAGAACCAAAAGGCGGACTAGCTAGCGAGCAGCAAGGTGCGGGTACATGTCACAGGCATATATGTGGCCCCGGACACATACACAAGTAGGGAGTCATTGAAGGAGATGGAAGATTTTTGAGTATTAGGCAATGTCCTCAAAGTTTGTCCAAACTATAGAGGAGGAGGATAGTTCAGAAAGCTCGCAAATTTACATTAGTTGGTGAAGACCTAATGACCTATGGTAGAGATGGGTTGCTGAGGAGAGTGCTCTATGAAGAAGAAATTAACTTGGTACTGGAGCAATGTCATGAGGAGAGTGGACACCAAGAGAAAGATTAAGTACTATTTGGAGTGTTGAGAGTGGGTTTTTGGTGGCCTTCAGTAGTGAAGGATGTGCATTATTGGCACAAGACCTGCCATGAATGCCAAACTATGGGAGAGAGGCGTTTGGTAGCCGAGTCACAGGGGAACATTGTTGCTCAAAAATCTTTCGAGAAGTGGGGTTTGGATGCCATTAGTCCACTCCCTAAGTCTACAAGTGGTAATAAGTATGTTGTGGTAGCCATCAACTACCTCACCAGGTGGGTCGAGGCCAAATCTATGAAGGAGGTAAATGCACAGGATATAGCCCAGTTTGTTTTTTATAACATCTGTTGCTGTTTTGGAGTGTTGTGGGTACTCATTTTTTATAGAGGCCAAGGATTCAGAAGCAAGCTTATGCAGGCATTGGTGGAAATTCAGCATCAATTTTCCTCGCCTCAATGCAATGGTCTTGTGGAGAGTACCAATGGACAAATCATCAAGATGATGATGAAGTATGTGTATAAGCAGGAGACAGAATGGGAGATCAATCTAGAGAAGTGTCTATGGGCATATCGGACGTCCTACAAAGTGGCGAACAACTTTACTCCATTTGAGTTGGTTATGGTAAGGAGGCAGTGCATGCGCAATTGGGTGCTTTGAAAGGTATGTGGCACATCTGTGCCACTCCACATGAGGTCTTACAAGATAGGATTGTCGGCCTTGAGGCATTGCGACTGGATAGGGAAGCAGCAGTAGACTACTACGTGAAACAGCACAAAAGACGAGTCGCCAAACTCAATGAGAGTCTGTCAAACAAGAAGATAGAAGAAGGAGACATGGTGATGAAATACAAGAGCTACTTGGACTTCACCTTCCATAATAAGTTCAAGAAGAAATGGATGGGTCTGTACAAAGTGCAAAAGGCCTTTCTGAATGGGAATTATCATCTGGTGAGATCCAATGGTAAGCTTCTCAGACAAAGGGTAGATGGTGTGCAACTCAAGTTGTACTTTGGTAGAGGAGTGGTGCCCGATGTGAATCAGATTGTTACTAGGAGGGTTGTGAAGGTGCCAAGGGAAGCATGTGCGAGTGCAAGTGCGAGAGCGCAGAGAGAGAGGGACCTGCTTTGGGTGGAGCATGCAGCAACGTTATCCTGTTGCATCTCCTTATTCAGTTGTATTAAAGAATAAGTATTTGTATGGTTAAGTTAGTAGATGGGTTAGTAGTAAGTGGGATATCCGACCAGTTGGCCTAAATCGCAACAAACTCCCACTTGAAGGCCAACGCAGCCCAAGTGACTTGGTATGTACAACCGTGAAGCAATCTAGTGGCTTCAACCTATACCCATGAACTCACTGCAATGTGTAAACCGATCCAAAGCTAAGCCTTTCGTCAAAGCATTTGCTGGGTTGTCGTCAGTGTGTACCTTGACCAAATCAATGAGCTTTTTGGCCAAGAAATCTCTCATGAGATGATACCTGACTTCAATGTGTTTCGATTTGGAGTGAAACACGAGATTCCTTTCCAATGCAAGAGCACTCTGACTATCACAATATATCATTGGAGTCTCATCAATGCCAAGATTTCTGACCAAGCGAGATAACCATACAACCTCTTTACTTGCATCCGACAATGCAACTACTCTGCTTCCATAGTGGAAGACGACGTACAATCTTGAAGACACGATCTCCAAGATATGCTGCTCCAGCAAATATGAAGACATAGCCAGATATCGATCTCCTATTGTCGACACAACCCACATAGTTTGCATCCGCATAACCTACGATGGATGCACCATTGTTCCCAAAGCGTAAACACCTGCCGATCGTACCTTTGCGGTACCTAAGAATGTGCTTCACTGCTTCCCAATGCTTGCTGCTAGGATTTGCCATATATCGGCTCACCACTCCCACTGCAAAAGCAATGTCTGGTCTTGTGGCCACCATAGCATACATGAGACTGCCCACTGCTGAAGAATATGGTACCTTAGCCATTTCAACTCCCTCAGCATCAGATTTGGGTGCATCTTCCTTGCTGAGTTTCAAAAATGTTTGCATTTTTTCCCCCCTTGCATATTGAAATGCTGCAAAACTTTCTCAATGTATGTTTCCTAAGATAACTCAAGAATACGACGTTTGCGATCTCTTTTGATTCGCATGCCAAGAAAGTGTGTAGCATCCCCCAAATATTTCATTGCAAAATTATTGCTAAGTGTTTTCTTCAAGTTGGCAATTTCCGCAATGGATTTCCCAGCTATAAGCATGTCATCAACATACAAAACTAGAATGATCATCGAGCCATGATCTAGCTTTCTTGTGTACAAGCAGTGATCTTCTTAGCTCCTTTTATATCCTTGAGACCCCATACATGCATCAAATTTATGATACCACTACCTTGAACCCTGCTTTAAGCCATAAAGTGCCTTTTTGAGCTTACATACTAGCTCCTCACGAGATGCATTCTCCTGAACAAACCCTTCAGGCTGCTGCATGTAAACATCCTCATCGAGATCCTCGTGAAGAAATGTTGTCTTCACATCCATTTGGACAAGTTCTGTGTCCTCAATCTCTACAAGACCAAGTACGGTTCTAAGTGTTGTCATCTTGACCACAGGCGAGAAAATTTCATCAAAATCAACACCCTTTTGCTGTTTGAACCCTTTGGCAACAAGTCTAGCCTTGTACTTTGGATTTGGATCACCTGAGGTAAATTTCTTCTTGTAAACCCATTTGCAAGGTAAAGCTTTCGCATCATTTGGCAGTTCTACCAAGTCCCAAGCCAGAATCGAGTTATACTCACATTCCATAGCCTGCTCCCACTTCACCACATCATCCGTCATCATGGCTTCTTGGTAACAGCTTGGGTCCCCGCAATCGGTCAACATGATGTAATCAAGACCTGGCTCAAAACGCGCAAGTGGACGAGAGACTCTAGTAGACCATCTCACTCCTTGACCATTGCTATCCGCTCCCTCTGGAGCATTGCTAGTGGAAGGTACATCACTAGCCCGCTGAGTTGATTTCACTATCTCTAAGGCAACATCCTCAAAAGTGACTCTCCGAATCTCTATTTCCTTGATAGGTTGTTTATGCATCTTCAACTCATTGAAGATCACATCTGAACTACGGATGACTCGACAAGATTTTGGGTGCCAGAGACGATATCCCATCTCTCCATCTTCACCATACCCAATGAAAATACATTTGTGTGACTTTGGCTGTAACTTCTATTGAAGTTGTTTAGGCACGTGAGCATAAGCTTCACAACCAAAAACACATAAATGGTCATAGTGGGGCTTACGTTTAGACCATAACTCTTTTGGAATCTCATAATTCAATGGCGTACTAGGCAAACGACTTATAATGTGCATTGCAGTCAAGACCGCTTCTGCCCAAAAGCCTTGTGTGAGATATTCCCTAGAAAGCATGGCTGTTACTCTTTCCTAAATCGTATGATTCATGTGCTCAGCAACCCATTCAAAGCTGGTGTGTATGGTGCAGTAAACTGCCTTTTAATCCCCCTTTTAGCATAGAAATTGTCAAACTCCTTGGAGACATACTCTCAACCATTGTCATTCCGCAACCTCTTGAGTTTCTTGCCAGACTGATTCTTAACGAGTGCTAAAAATTTCTCGAACACAGGAGGAACTTGATCCTTATGTTTCAAAGGATATGCCCACACCTTTCGAGTAGAGTCATCTATGAACGTCACAAAATAGCTAGTCCCCCCTAGAGATTTGGTTGATATAGGACCACAAACATCACTATGCACTAAATCTAGAGGTTCAGCTCGCTTTTGACCCAATGGTAAGTGCACGGACCTAGTCTGTTTTCCATAGATACAGTGCTCACAAACAGGAAAGTCAACATAAGACAAGATAGGTAAGAAGCCAAAATGAGTCTTAGTTCTTATTCCTTTTTGGCTAATATGACCTAGCCGACAATGTCACAACTCAGTAGACAGCAGCTCGGCTATAGATATGTAATCATGACCAACATCTGACACATGCATGGAATACAAGGTACCATGCTTCTGACCTCTAAGTACAACAAGATTACCTTTGCGTACTATCCACGAACCATTGCCAAATGTAGTGTTGTAGCCCAAATCATCAAACTGACCAATAGAAATCAAGCTTTTAGTCAACTTGGGTACATGTCTGACATTACATAAAGTAAAGTGCATGCCATTCTTTAGATGCAATTTGACGTTTCCAAAATCCTCAATGTCTAGTTCATAAGCATCACCAAGTCTCACTTTTCCACAAGAGTGAGAATAAGTAGAGAACCACTCTCTATGTGGTGTCACATGGAAACTCGCACCAGAATCTACTATCCAATTTTGTGCATACTGCGCATCTTCTGTAACAAGAGCCTCGACAGGTAGATCTGCTGTGAACACCAATACGTCAAAGGTAAGTGGCATAACAACCGCTGGAAGAGTCTCTACAATAGGAGCATTCGAGGACTCTAGCACATTGATCTCCTCTAACTTTGCTTTTCCCTTGTTTGAATCATCAGACTTAGAAGTTTCAAAGGATTGTTTATCCTTCTTGCTTTGCTGCCATTTCTTGCAATCCTTTCTTCACATGCCCTTTTTTATGGCAGTGATAGCACTCGACATTACGCAAAGAGCCCCGAGACTTACTGCGTGAGCCCCCACGTTCCTTGCTTTTGGCACAACTTTGAGTGCAACCCCTCTGTCTATCACTAGCAACATACGCATCACCATCCTTCTTGCCTTCAAGAGATTTCCTGCGAATCTCCTTGGTAAACAGACTCCCAAGGACGTCATTGTACACTAGACCGGTACCAGGTGCTGAGTTGCTAATTGCAGTACAGAACGTATCCCAAGACAAGGTTAAACTGCATAGCAAGAATATACATTTGATTTTCTCATCGAAGACCAAACCCTGAGTGGTCAACTGAGTGAAAATGATATTGAACTCATTAATGTGAGTAGAAATAGTGCCCTCTTCCTTCATACAAAGGTCAAACAGCTTCTTCATCAAGAAAACCCTATTAGTGGCACTTTTGTTCTCATAACTGGAACACAACTTATCCCATACATCTTTGGCAGTTCTTTCTCCAACTATAGTAAAGTACACAGATTCGGCCAAATGCAAACGGAGGGTAGATTTGGCCTTAGCATCAAGTTTCTCCCACTCAACATCTGTATACTCGCCCTTTGGGCGCTCCATGATAGGATCCAACTAGCCTTTTTGTATAAGAACATCTTGAATCTGCTCTTTCCAGATAGCAAAATTCGTCCCATCAAATTTTTGGATATTATAAATATCCTTTTCACCACTAGATGACATGGCTGCAAGCTAAAGATAATATGGCGATAAACACTGGTAATTCTGGAAAAAATTCGGCAGAGTTTCCCCAAAAAAACTGACAGAATCTCAATCCAAAACTATCACAAGAGATCAGTAACCCGCATAAAAAGTAATGCTCTCATAGCATAAGACAAGTGCATCAACCACTAACTGTGCATAAAAAGTCAAAAGCTGACCAAGATTGCCAACACGACGTCAAATGCACCTAGCCCTCTCTATACATGTCCTATGGCGAGGCCACCAAAAAGGGGTACTCCAGCAACCTGTATCACCGAAAGGATCTCAACATTTGAGAATCCCCCAGGTCAAGAAAACCTCACGCTATCAACCCTCACAAAAGGTTATGCAGACAAGAAAGCAACCGAGTCTCAGAAAGGGCCTCCGAACCGAGTCTCAGAAACGGTCGGGACTACCAGAAAGAAGCCAAATTGGCTCCACAAAAGGTACATATGGCAGTTTCCGCAACTCAACGTACATCCACTGTCAACAATACTGCAAGCTGCAGTATATGCGCCTAAACAGGCACCAAACAAAATGTGCAAGCAATAAACAAATCCCAGCAGGGAGTAAAATCGCTCTCAAAAGAGCTCAAGCACTATCAAAAGTGCCAAAACAATGCATACGCGCATCAAGTACTCCCACTGAAATCTGTGCTGATGCTAAACACTGCAACTTGTAAGAAACCTGGATGTCCTATATGTATGCAAGAACCTATGAGGAGATGGATGCCTGAAAAATCCGAGACAATGTCAATGCCGAAAAGTGCTCCTAATCAGCCCATAAACACCGTCTCAATAGCACATAATAGCCATAAAGCAGCTATATACCATCCCAAAATAGTCTTTGAACAGCCTTCACATGTGTCATGTACCTATATCTATATCTGTAGCAAAAGTGGAGTTGAAAAAATACAACTCCTGAAGCGTAGCTCTAATGAAGCTTTCGACTCCACAAACAGCTTCGAAAGGGGGGTAAAACTCCAGGACACCTAATGGAAACACTCTTGGAACGCCTAATTTGCCAATGCCGAAATCGGAAACCTGTTTGCACTTTTAAAAGTGTGCGCCCGCATGGACGCGAACACGGCAAGCACAAACCCTGCTATGATACCAGTTGAAGGTGCCAAGGGAAGCGTATGCGAGAGCAGAGAGAGAGAGACCTACTTTGGGTGGAGCGTGCAGCAACGTTATCCTGTTGCAACTCCTTATTCTGTTGTATTAAAGAATAAGTATTTGTATGGTTAAGTTAGTAGATGGGTTAGTAGTAAGTGGGATGTCTGGCCAGTTGGCCTAAATCCCAACAGGTTGGGCAACCCATTTGAAGAGATTCAAGAGTAACAAACATAATATTTTGTACATATATACATATTTTACATATGGTTGTGCATTTTCCAATGTGCTTGGGTGTTTGCAGAGTGTTTCGAGTTTCAAGTTCAATAAAGTTACTTTTGGTTGAACATGAGTGTTCAACAGGAGGGTGGGCAATGATGGTGTAGTCGAAGTTGGTGGTCTGTGCACGAAAGTGCTCTATGCCAAGGTATGGGTCTAGCAGGTGCAAAACAAAGGGTTAAGGCCAGTGTGGAGGATCTGGGTAGACAAATGATAGTGGAAATGTATGTCTAATGCGCGTTTTTTTGGTCAAAAAGGCTCCAAATTGATCCAGTTGGGGTGATAGGTAAAGATGCCCAAGATGCTGAGTTGCTGCACCAGAATATGGTCCTCAAGATGTTGTGCAAACTGGTCCAGACTTCAGGCTTAAAGTTAGAAGGTGTTGCAGATCTTGGCCGAATCGGACGAGTGCGGAAAAATAGTCAGAGCTGATCCCTATGGGTAGACATGGAGTACTCGAGCTGTGAGGCATGACGATCTCTTCGAATTGTCAATCGAGATCCAAATGTGCAAGTTTTGGGCTGATGAACATTTTTCGGGAGGGCAATTTTGGCATGGTTTGACTGTCTCAGTGGGCGTGCCATCTAGAGGTTTCTTATCCTCGCCAAGGTTTTAGAAGCGAGTTTTCACTGAGTGGGGCCAGCCAAAAGTGACGGCTCAACGACCGAATGTACATTTAGTGAGATACGGCTCGACAAGGTTGGGTGTAGTTTGCGAGGAGGTGTGCACAAATGATTCGGTCCCATTTTTTCCTCGTTTTGGTTTTGCGAACCTAGAGTAGTCAAAGCATGGTCAAGATGCGTCCGAGCTCTGCAAAGGGAAATAGTGGGGGCAAAGGAAGATTGGAAGTGAACTTCCAAGTTAAGGAGGCAAAAGGGGAAAAAAAGGTGGGTGGAGAGCCAAAAGGCAGTGGCGTCATGCGCTACTGTGGCGTCATGCGCTACTGCAAAAGGGTTTTTTTTTTAATGTTTGGGATAAAAAAGAGAAGGGGAGAAGAAAATGGAAGAGGAAGGTTTCGTGAAGTCTTTGGGGCTGGAAAAGGAGGAGAATTGGGGGAGAAAGGAAAAAAGAGCTTCGTGCGCGGTGGTCGAGGCAGCACGGGTGAAGTCGCCAAAGTTGTTGTGGAGGGCCACGTAGCAGCTTGGAAAGGAAAAGGCCGAAAAAAATCACCAGGGTGCCTCCTCGGATGGGAGAAGGAGGAAGGACGAAAGCAGTTGAGGAAATAGTTGGTGGCTTCGGGGCAGAGAGAGAATGGTTCATCGAGTGGCAAAAAGAACCCTGGGAGCCTCCTGCATAGAGGGTTGCACCTGTGGAGTGAAACGAAGTTTTTGCTTTGGGGGATAGCATGGCTATGGTGTCTCCAAGGATGTACTTAGATTTTTGGAATTAAGATTGCACCCATCTTTTCCCCCGCATGTGGTGTTGATTTCCTCTTCCCCTTCTCTCTTTGTCTTGCTCTCGTTTGTGATGTAAGGTGTTGGCGATGTGGAAGTGTGTCTCCCACCGAACCAACGACGTATGTGTGTGCACATAGAGAGTGAGTAAGAGGTGTCATGTGTGTTGATAGAGTCGAAGTCAGCCACGGTGGTACATACATGTGGATAGGTGATCTTGTCAGCGATAGGTGCATTGTGAAGTGTGCACGTGAGGCCCTGTTCGGGTGAATTCCCATTTTCGAAGGTGTTTTTTGAGAGGACACGGGTGTTGTGAATACCCCGAGCTATACAGGGGCAGTTTTTTGTGTGCTGGGTGTGTTGCTCATTCCCCCTCTCCAATGTTGCTTTTTAAAAACACCGATAAGCACGAAAAGCTAGAAATAGCGTAAAAGCCAAAAAAACAATATTTTTTGAAATTGAACTTCGTGTTCCTTTCGTCCACTGGAATAAGAAAGCGGACTCGTTTTTCACTAAAAGACACTAAAAATCATGAAAAGCTAAAAATAGTGTAAAAAGCACTGGAAAAGCAGATTTTTACAAAATTGAACCATAGCTTCCTTGGAACTCGTAGATTAAGGATCCTGCTTTTTGCAAAAAAGCACCGAAAAGCATAAAAAACATAAAAACGCTAAAAATATCGGATTTTTTTAAAAGTAAATTAAACATTTTTCTGACCTACTGGAACATGGAAACGACCTTGCTTTTCACTTTAGAACCTTACAATACTGTCAAACAAGCATTTTAAACTGAAATCTGGCAAAATAGACATTGGAATCTATTTTTCTTATTTTTAAAAGAGACCCAAAATTTGGGGATCTTACATCCTCCCACACTTGAAGAATTCGAGGTATCTTCACCTCGACATAAATAACAAATAAGTAATTCTAAAACCGTTTATAAATATAAGCTAAACTGACTATTATGATCATGTCCTGGAGAGATTTTGGTTGCCATAGTATTAAATAATGTTGGAGTAGGGGAGCGGAGGGAGCTTTGAAGGGAAAATGGACCGATTGGCAAATTTATTGAAAAAGCTACCTCCATGAACTTTGTGATGGATTCCCTAATCTTATGCAAAAAACTCCCTCCATCAAATGTTGGTTAATGTCGCAGCCCGTCACTCAAAACTGTGCCGCCCCATCAACAAACACCACTATAGAAGGCCAAGTTGGGTGATTGGAGATCTTATGTGCACTTCTAAGAATGTGCTTGCACACAAGCTACATTACATATGAAGATAAATGTATATGTTTCACACGCAAGAGCATTATATGACTCTTGATTCCACAAAAGAAGCATCAAAGTAAATGGTGTTGGAAAAAGACTTCTCTAAAGTAGCATTTGGTCCATTGTAGAGGTTATCCAAAGACAAAGCATGCGTGCATGTTTCAATCATCCAAGGATGCAATGCACACAGCGGGGGAGGGGGAGATGTACTTAACAATTCAAGAGAGAAAAACAAACCTCAATTGGCATGATGTTGCCGATGTGAGTGTTAGTAAGATTGTACATGATCTATCTGCTATTGAGAGAGATAGCGGGGAATGAGGGTAGGGAAGAGGAAGAAGAAAGCTTCGTCATGAAAAGTAGAGTTATGGCTTCCTTGCTTGTCAAAAATATGACAAGAGAGGGAGAAAGAGAACTCAACAATCCGAGGGACAACACGGTGGTGGTAGAGATGGAGTTGGAGATAGAGAGAGCTTAAGGGAGAGAAGACAACTCCGACGTCAAAGCAAGAGAGCTTTTGCTTTTGAGAACTTTTGTGTGTGTCTTGAAAGTGAGGGGAGAGGGGTCTTTATATAGGCTCTCAAGGCCAAAAGAAAAAGCAAAGAATAGCAAAAAGTAGAAAGATAAGTTTGTGCATGTTTGCAGTTGTATAATTTTTTTTAGAAAAAAATACAGACACGCATCTCGATCCGTGATTTTGAGACTCTAATTTTAGGAGAAGCTTGGCTTCCAAGAAAAGAAACTCTAAACTTGACTTACTTCTCTAAAAGTACTATTTCTTTCCTAAAAATACTCTTTCAACTCCTTTCCTAAAAATACTATTCCTTTCCTAAAATTACTCTCTCTTTCCTTAAGGGTCAACTCTTATCTCTAGATATAGTTTTGAGGCTTACGTTTTCCATATCAACCCATTGTTTCCAAGTAAATAAGGGTCATAATTAATAGTTTCAGAGTTCAATTTTTTATCCGACTGTTTTGATAAAACTCTCTGTGACTCAACAAAATGCGAACCTTAAATACTTTGCAAAGTAAATTAAATAGTTTTTATTGAAAAATATTGGGTACGTTACAATCTTCCCAACTTAGGGATTCGAGATGTCCTCATCTTGAGAAAAAGTGAGGATAGTCCTACTCTTATTGTTAGGAAATAAGACGTAGCTAAATAGATAATTGAGTAGATTACTTTATGGAGAGAGACAAATTTACATACATGAGATTATAGAGTAGAGAGAGAGAGAGAGAGAGTACACACGATATATGTGGTTCACCCAATGTGGGCTACGTCCACGGGAAAGCAGCCACTCAATGGCTTTAGTACTTCAAAACAAGAAGTAGTTTACAAAGGGATTATACCCTTAATGGAGCTCCCGCCTTGCTTCACTCTCACCACCTCACACTCACCTTGTTGCATCAACTTCACACTATGAAATGTGTGTAGAAATGGCCTCCTTTTATAGGCCAAAAGGGCTGCCCTCTCTCATGAGAGGCAGCCACGTGTAGCCGCCCTTGTGTAGATAAGTCCAGATCGGACCCTCCAATCTGCCCATGTGTGGCCGCCCTTGAGAAGACAAGTCCGCTTTTGAATTCGGCCACCAGCCATTGAATTCAACCACCACCGACCACCGGCCATTGACTTCCAACCACCGGCCCACCGGCCATTGACTACCGGCCCCGACCAACCGACCGGTTGTTTTTCGATCACTTTCCGGCCGTCGGCGGGCCATAATATTCCAGCGAGGGAAAGAAAAGTCTCGGGGGCGGAAGGCCCCTAAAGTTGCCCCTGATTTCTTGCCGTGAAAATTTTGGTTTCCGACGACTGATTTTCCTTCACACACGATGGCTTCATAATGGGGGCCTTACAAATGTATACTTTTACCACAGAAAATTACAAGGGTAAATCAGGCTCCATACTTAACACTTATTACCAGCTCATCCATCAACACGTCCAAGCAGGGTAGTTTCTTCAGTGTACTTCAATTGCTACTACTGCTCTATTAGCCAACTCTCCACATTCAAAAGCATCGAACATTCAAGCATGGAGGGTCTTGCACATTAGCGATATAAGATCTTTGTGATTGTCTATCATTGAAGTTCTGATTTTGTTCAATTCTTCTTGTAATCCCTTGTTCTTTCATTTACGATTTAGCTCATAGTAAAGCATCTTGTACATTGATAGGTTTCAGGGCTTCTAATTGCGAGCTAATTGGTTCTCTTAAACCTTGACAGAAACGGGCTAGCTGCTGCTCTATGGTCATTGGTGGAGCGTGACACCTAAGCATTACAAACTGCAAGTAGTACTCTTCTAGGGATAAATTGTATTGTTTCAAGCTAAAAAATTCATTCATCTTTAATGTTTCATGGGCAGAAGGTAAGTATCTTTCCTTCACTGTTTTATTTGATTTTCCTCCAACTTTGGGAGTTTTTCAATTCTCCCATGTCACTACAATGTTGTTCCCACCATAATTTTGCTTCCCCTGAGAGGTGAAACATCCTCCCTAGTATTTCTTGATTTGCAGGTGCAATTCTTGCAGCTAAGAAGTAATTATCCATAGCTTCAATTTATACTTCTGCATCTTTCCCAATATCATCATGCTCTTCTTTAAAAGAAGGTGGTTGCATTTGTTTGAGAAACAAGTTATTTTGTTGAATTTTTTGTATAAATAACATCGTTCAGAGAGCTTTCCAACATAGGAGTGATTTGAGGATCCTCCTGAGTGTACGCATATATTAACATCAATATTCATTATAACTCAAAACACTAAGGTAATTTTTAAAGTTAGACTTATCTAGTCCATTAAAAGCTCAATCGAATGATTTAACCAATCATTACTTATCCAGTCCATCAAAACTCAGTGACATGACTTAATCAGTCATGACTTATCACATGACTTAACCAATCAAGACTTATCCAGTCCATTAAAACTCAATCACATGACTTAACCAGTCATAGCTTATCCGATCCACTCACTTACATGACTTCACCAGTCAAACAATTATTTTTTTTGAAGAAAAACAACTCAATCTTCTATTCATAAAGTCATCAAAATGTCATATAAAGATCTCAAAAAAGAATATCCATGAGAAAATATAATAGAAGTTTTAATCATAATTGTGATACACATCAACTGCCATGTTGTAGTATTTCAGTAGGTTAACACCCTGGGTTTAGAAAACGATACACACGATAAAGTTTGGAGTAGCCAATCATAACATTTAACCTAAGCTTTGATACCAATTGTGATCTCCCCATCCCCAGAAGATTGGGGCAACTTGATAGATGGACTTCCTTTATTCTCAAGTCCTGTTGACGACACCCTACTCTGTTTCCACGAAGCCAAGATACGAGCAATAGAAGAGAGAAAGTCCTCTATCCATCATGATCATGGTTGTAAGTGTCATACGCCGCAGGCCAAGTAGATAATCAAAGGATTTCAATGGGAGCTCATTCCTATATCACAAAGATAAAATCTCATTGACATACTTAGGATCTATAAACAACACCTTTTTTCCCACGTTTAAGAGGCACGGATGCCATTTATAAATCTTAATTGTGATATGAGATTTATTTTTAACTAATTAATAGTCTTATGAAAAGTACTCAACTAATCGGGTCCACCCGTTCATAGACATAGATCCGTTAGGATACTAGTCTCCCACTTTTCACACCACACCCACTCGTTCTTCTTGTTTTTTAATTACTACCACACTATTTTACAAATATAAACAAGGTTCTTTCATACAACAATTCCAAAAACACCATAACAATTCAAACAAGGCCTAATAAAAACAATCATATATTTTAACAAAAAAAGAATTATGCAATTTCTTTTTTAGTTGTCACTACTCACGGACTCACTCTGTCTAACCAACAAAGCCTTTGCAAGTTATTTATTTATTTGCTAACCGCAACTTGCACAACCTTCTTATATGGCTAACCGTGAGGTATCTTGCTAACCGCTAGGCATCTTGCTAATCGCAAGGGATAAAACGAGATCCGATAACATCACGTTAATCTTCGGTAACCGTGAGACATCTCGTCAACTGCAAGGTAAATTTCTACCCACAAATAATAAAAGATATTCTTTCAATAAATCTTCTTCTTAAATGATTCTTCAAGCATGATCAACCAACTCTTCATATCAAACAATAAAAATTTATCAAAGAATAACAGTTTATCTTGCAATAACAATTTATCAAACACTAACAATTTATCAAACAATTCTTTCACTATTCTACAAAAACATATGCTTGTTTCTTGTGAAAGAATCGCGTTTTTTGGACGGTTTAAGAGATTCCCTATGTTTGGCTTCCCAAGTCAACATGAATGGCAATACAGAATTATAAATTTATCTTATCGGATTAATGACATTTTTTACTACCTTCTATGTTGGAGGTTGGACGGCTTCAATGTCTTCCACTATTGATACCTTCCTTTGCACTTTCCTTGGAGGTGGAAGGAGCAACCTTGGAGATTCGAGTCACTTTCTTTGGGGCCATCATATACTGATAGAGAAAAGCAAAGCTTTGTCATGAAAAATAGAGTTATGGCTTCCTTGCTTGCCGAGAAGATGACAAGAGAGAGAGACAAAGAGAACTCAACAATCCTAGGAACAACACGATGGTGGTAGAGATGGAGTTGGAGAAGGAGATAGATTGAGAGAGAGCTTGAGGGAGAAAAGGTAACTCTGACGTCAAAGCAAGAGATCTTCTGCTTCTGAGAACTTTTGTGTGCGTGTTGAAAGTGAGGGAAGAGGGTCTTTTTGTAGACTCTCAAGGCCAAAAGCAAGAGCTAAGAATAGCAAAAAGTAGGAAGATAAGTTTGCCGGCATTTGGGGTTGTATAACTTATAAAAGAAAGTTAACAAAATTATGAACATGCATCTCAATGCATGATTTTGAAACTTTAATTTTAGAAGAAGATTGGCTTCCAAGAAAATAAGCTCTAAACTTGACTTACTTCTCTTGCTTCTCTAAAAATACTTATGCCTTCCTAAAAATACTCTTCCTTTTATAAAAATTACTCTCTCTTTCCTTAAGGTTCAACTCTTATCTTTAGATATAGTTTTGAGGCTTAAGTTTCCTATATCAACCTATTGTTCCAAGTGAATAAGGGGCCATAATTAATAATTTCAAAGTCAGAATTTTAAATCCGATTGTTTCAATAAAACTCTCTATGACTCAACAAAATGCAAATGTAATGAAAAAGGCCTATGAACTTTGAGAATAGCGGATTTAAGAGAATTAGAATGAGCATTTTTGTGAGACTACTTTAAGAACATAGAGGGTGAACTTAATTAGGAGTAGCAATATAACCATAATAATTAATTAACTTGACATGAATAATACTTTTGCAAGAGAGAGAGAGAGAGAGAGAGAGAGAGAGAGAGTTTAGAGAACTTGACAACAGTTGAGGACCAGATTTATGTGCAGCCAATCCCCCCTCCAATAGGCTTTTGTATTATAGATTCTCCCATCAAGAGAGACTTGGTACGATACAATCTTTGTGCAGGCTTGTGACCTAGGTGATGCAATGAATATGGAAAACTTCATGCATCACGAGCATAACATAATCTTTGTAAAAGAATTAACCATCCCTGGCTAACGGGGAATGAAGGTAGGGAACAGGTGTTGGGGTATAAAGCCCAATGTGGTCACCCAGGTAAGTGGATGGGCCGCCAGGTATGTACACATATTCTTTTGTAAAAACCTAATAAGAACTCACTATGCTCTACACATTACAGTAGAGCGAGTTCACCATATCGTTGTGCTCTTCTTCTCACACTCTCTCTCGCGTCGCACTTCCGCTCGTACTCCTTCAACTGGTATCAGAGCTCAGATCGAGGCTCGAGGCAGCACTGCAGGAGGCTAGAGTCACCAGCTCAGATTGGAGTGAAATTCGACAGGCGAAGACACTGCCCCAAATCTCGTGGGGTCGTCCGAAGGGCTTGGTGTTGTCAGAATTTCATTCTGAGGTCATCTCGGCCACCGTTCGACTTCGACAAAGGTCTGCGCAGGCCATTTTCGACTACGTGGTCTCAGCGGGTGCAGATCCGACTCTGCAAATTTGGGGTTTTTGGCCTACGATTGCGGGTGCTGAGGATATCGACACTCCCAGAGTGTTGATTTGTGGTTGTCTACACATCGAAGGACGGCTCATAGTTCTTGGAGGCGTGTCACATATGACACGGGCGCGTCTACACACAGACTGTAGGCGACATCCACTAGTTCATCAGGTAGCTTGTGTTTGCTGCTTGATATTCCCGATTTCATCCTGACATTGCAGGTACTTCCACATGGGATGTATTGTCAGAGATGATGTATGTTTGTTGAGGGTTTGCTGGCTGTGACTCACGCAGCAAACAACCTCTGCAGCGGTTACAGCATATAGTGGGAAATTTGTGGATGTATGACTTTGTGGGAAGTCTATGTACTGTCAGATTTATTGCAGCCTTTGTTGAGGGTCGAGTGAGGTTTTATTGAGCTGGGGGATTCTCGAATGTTGAGATCCTTTCGGTGATACAGGTCTTGGAGCGATCCCTCGAGCACCCTTAGATAGGAAGCTAGGATGTATTGACTGTGAGTTAGACAGTTGGGATTGCATCTTTGCTTTATTGCCGTTGAGGCATTGTCACAGTCTATGCTTACAGAACACTGACAGGACAATGACAGACAGTACAGATGAAGGACAGGTTTACCCGCAGATTATAGTGTCAGAGAGACAGTGTTTTTTGAGCTGTTTTTTGGTCTGTTTTTAGTACACCAGAGCCATTTTACAAAGGAGACTCTGCCAAAATTTTTGCAGAATCTGAAGCTTTCTTGGTTCATTTGACAGGTTGATATTGGTTCAGAGGTCAGTTTACAGGGGAAACTCTGCCGAATTTTTCCCAGAAAAGTAAACTACTGTGAAGCGTAGCTATGGCTGGATCACAGGACACTGCTCTTTACAATATCAAGAAGCTGGATGGAACCAATTTCCCATTGTGGAAGAAGCAAATTTGGCACGTGTTGGTACAAAAGAAGCAGATAAAACCTATAAAGCTCAAGGGGATAAAACCAGAAGATATGGACGAAGATGAATGGAGCGAAATGGATGAATTGGCACTTTCTACCATTATGCTGACTTTGGCAGAAAGTGTTTACTTCAATGTAGCAGACGAGATGTCGGCTTATCAAGCATGGTTAAAGCTGAGTGATCTTTATGAGAAGCAGAGTGCAGCTTCACAGGTATACTGGCTCAAGAAGCTTGTTGACTTGAAGATGAAAGAAGAGACACCTATGTCGAATCATCTGAATGAATTCAACACAATCTATAGTCAGTTGTCAGCTCAAGGTGTCAAGTTTGATGAACCTGTTAGAGCTATGTTCCTGTTGATCACATTGCCGGAAAGTTGGGACACTTTTCACACAGCTTTGAGTAATTCTGCACCTCCAGATGGTTTGAACATAGCAAGTGTAGAAGGAAGTCTGCTTACTGAAGAAACCAATAGAAAGACAATGGACAAAGGCAAAGGAACAGCCTTAGTTGTCAGGGGAAGGACCAAAGAAAATTACAAAGGTGGAAAGAGGAATCAGTCTCGTAGCAAGTCCCGCGGTGCTAAAGGCAAGAGTGACATAGAATGCTACCATTGTGGCAAGAAGGGTCACATGAAAAGAGACTGCAGAGAATGGAAAGCAGAAAAAGGCAAAGAGAAAGCTGAAGACCATGGTGAGAAGAACAAGTCCTCAGTGAAGATTCAAGAAATAAATGTGACAAACACTGTTGCAGAGGATGACAATCTAGTGTCAGGAGACATCTACTTCTTGAAGAATACAATGGACTCAGCTCTTCTTACAGCATATGATGGAAATGCACTGAGTGACTGGATTATAGACTCAGGGGCATCACTTCATGTGTCTCCAAACAAGGAGTGGTTTACCTCTTATGTGACCACTAAAGATCATGTTCAGCTAGGCAATGGGCAGACATGTGAGATCTTA
The DNA here is from genome assembly GCF_014529385.1 of Adiantum capillus-veneris. Taxonomy (NCBI): domain Eukaryota; kingdom Viridiplantae; phylum Streptophyta; class Polypodiopsida; order Polypodiales; family Pteridaceae; genus Adiantum; species Adiantum capillus-veneris. The sequence goes on from NC_140931.1 coordinate 150,962,831, forward strand.
GGTGTTGGAGATGTTCAATTGAAGTTTCAGAATGGCTCTTCTTTCACGCTGAAGAATGTGAGACATGTTCCCGCAATTACAAAGAGCTTGATCAACACAGCTTTACCTGATGATGCTGGCTACGTCACCACTTTTGGACAGAACATGTGGAAGATATCCAAGGGTTCTATGACAGTAGCACATGGAGTAAAGAGTGGAGGACTTTACATGATTTATGTATCAAATGTCTCTAAAAATGTAATCAATGTAACCGAGCAGCCGAACGTTTCTATGTGGCATAGCCGGTTAGGACATATATCCAAGAAGGGAATGGAAATCTTGTCTCGTTCTGGTTATTTGCCTGGCTTTTCATTTAATGATTTTGAATTCTGTGAACATTGTCTGTATGGTAAGCAAACACAGCAGCCACATAAGCATAGAAGCAGTAGAAGAGATACACAGTTGGCACTTGTTCATAGTGATTTGTGTGGACCTATGCCTAACCTATCTCTAGGGGGAGCTTCTTACTTTATGACATTTATAGATGATTACTCGAGGAAAGTATGGGTTTACTTTCTCAAGCACAAGGATGAAGCGTTTAGTGTTTTCAAAACGTTTGTGACACTTGTGGAGAATCACAGTGGCAAGAAGCTTAAATGCTTACGCACTGACAATGGTGGAGAGTATGTTTCAAAGGCCTTTCAGGACTTTTGTGAGTCAAAAGGTATAAAACGTGCACTTACTGCTCCTTACAATCCTCCTCAAAATGGTGTTGTTGAGAGGAGGAATAGGACCATACAAGAGAAGGTCAAAGTATGTTGTCTAATGCACAGCTGCCAAATGGGTTTTGGGTTGAAGCTGTATCAACAGCTGTTCATCTTGTAAATAGATCTCCTAGCAAGGTTTTGTAGAAGGATTCAGTGCCACAGATGGTATGGTCAGGCAAAATGCCCTCATACAGCATCTCAGAGTCTTTGGTTGTGCGGCATATACTCACGTTCCAAAGGAATTTAGGAACAAACTTGAGCCAAAGAGTAGAAAGTGCATCTTTCTAGGCTATGGTAATTCTGGTGAGATGGGGTACAGACTTTGGGATCCCGAATCCATAAAGATTGTCCGCAGCAATGATGTTCACTTTAATGAATCCAAATATCATTCTAAACCAGAGAGGGTTGAGGAGATTAGAAGAGTTGTCTTCCAAGAAGATGGACCTGCACGTGCAAGACAAAATGTCAGGGCTCAAGAGGAGCAAGGACAGGATAGAGTGGAACCATCGGTTGTGGCTGAGCCTGAGTCACCTATTGTTTGTAGATCTGGACATGTCACGCGACCTCCTGATAGGCTTGTTCCACCTATGAACTATGTCATGTTGACTGATTGCAATGAGCCTTCATGTTACAAGGAAGCAGTGCAAATGAAGGACTCCGGGAATTGGCAATTGGCCATGCAGTCAGAGATGAGAGCTCAGCATAAAAACAAGACATGGAAGCTAGTTAAATTACCACAGGGCAAAAAGGCTCTACCTTGTAAATGGGTTTATAGGTATAAGATCACCGTTCATGATAGTCAGCCAAAGTACAAAGCAAGGCTTGTTGCCAAGGGCTTTAAGCAAGAACAAGGCATTGACTTTGATGAAGTATTCTCTCCGGTGGTCAAGATGACTACATTGAGATGCTTTCTTGCATTGGTTGCCATATTAGATTTGGTGTTGCACCAAATGGATGTCAAGACAGCGTTCTTGCATGGTGATTTAGATGTGGAAATTTACATGCCGCAGCCAGAAGGGTTTGTTGAGAAAGGCAAGGAAGATTGGGTATGCCAGTTGTTAAAGAGTCTTTATGGCTTAAAACAATCACCGAGGGCATGGTACCATAAATTCCACAAGTTTATGCTTTCTCAAGGCTACAAACGTAGTGAGTTCAATCACTGTCTATATACAAAGAAGGCTAAGGATGGCAGTTGGCTGATCCTTATTTTGTATGTGGATGACATGTTGATTGCTGGCAAGCACTTGGAAGAAATTTCAGCTTTGAAGTCAAAGATGGCAAAATCGTTTGACATGAAAGACATGGGTGAGGCAAGTCATATACTTGGTATGCGCATTGAGAGAGACAGATCAAAGAAGTTGATTTGGTTATCTCAAACAGAGTATATTGACAAGGTTTTGCACCGTTTCAATATGGAGAAGGGAAAGGCATTGAGTGTTCCATTGCCACCATATGTGAAACTTAGCAAACAAGATTGTCCTGTGTCTGAGGAAGAACAGGCTGAAATGGATAAGATTCCATATGCGTCTGCAGTGGGTAGTTTGATGTATGCAATGATTGCTACTCGCCCAGACATTGCATTTGCAGTGGGAGTAGTAAGTCGATACATGTCAAACCCAGGCAAGAAACATTGGGAGGCAGTGAAAGGAATATTGAGATACCTGAAAGCTACAAAAGAGTATGCGTATCTGCTATGGGAGTCAGGAGCTAAGTGTAAAGGGTTTTACAGACTCAGATTATGCAGGTGACTTAGACAACCGAAGGTCTATGTCAGGGTATGTCTTTACATTGGCTGGTGGAGCAGTATCATGGCGTTCTAGATTACAAGATTGTGTTACTCAGTCTACTACAGAGGCTGAATATGTTGCAGCATCAGAGGCATGCAAAGAATCAATTTGGCTTAATCGACTAGTAACAGATCTGGGAATCAAAGAAGAGATGCCTGTGTTATATTGTGATAGTCAAAGTGCTATACAATTGGCTCGCAATCCAGTTTATCACTCAAAGACAAAGCATGTGGATGTGAAGTATCATTTCATCAGGGAAATGCTCGAGGATAAGCAACTTCAGCTTGTCAAAGTTCACACCACAGAAAATCCTGTTGATCTACTTACAAAAGGACTTCCCTTAGAGAGCTTTGCGCATTTTTGCAAGCAGTTAGGTGTAGGGTAGTACATCACTTCTCTACATCTCTTGTATATTAGCTTGTATAGTAGCTTCTCTCACACTTAAAGTACCACATTGGACTTTAAGTGGGAGGTTGTTGGGGTATAAAGCCCAATGTGGTCGCCCAGGTAAGTGGGCGGGCCGCCAGGTATGTACACATATTCTTTTGTAAAAACCTAATAAGAACTCACTATGCTCTACACATTACAGTAGAGCGAGTTCACCATATCGTCGTGCTCTTCTTCTCGCACTCTCTCTCGCGTCGCACTTCCGCTCGTACTCCTTCAAGAGGAAGAAGAAAAATTCATAGGAGAAAGAAAATAGTTCCTCACTTATCATCACTCTTCTTGCTTAGCATACATAATAGCATAGTAATGAAGATGGAGAAGATGGAAGGCTTAAGCATTGGAGCATGGATCTTGGTTGGATTTGCATTCCATAGCCAAGAGTGTTGAAGTAGGCTCTTAACTTCTCTACAAGCTTGAAGAAGGAGATGGAGCTCTTGCACTTTTCACTTCACACAATGAGAAAGTGTGAGTGTGTGAGTGTGTGTGTGTGTGTGGGAGAGTATACCCCCCAAGCTATCCCCCTCCTGGCTTTGGTCGACCCCCTCATTGGATCCCTTCAAGCCTAGCCAATCACATGAAAAGTGCATATCAAGCAAGCATGCTAGCCTTGGGACAAGTGTGCCCCTTTTCCCTTTGAGAGAGAGGACTTGATAATTGCAGAAACAATTAACTTAATTAACTAAATTATCATTGGACCCCTTTAGAGGCCTCAATAGGCTTTAGGAACACCATGATGGTAACATGAAGAAGAACTTGACAAGTGTCCTAGTTGCTTTCTCTAGACAAGGCTTGCCTTGTGCGAGGGTGTGTGTGTTCTCTCTCTAGCTCCTACAATGAGGGATCGCTCCCCCTTGTGTAGAGATTTGCTTTGACTTTTTAAACACCCTAATCCCTCAAGCACCTTAGTCAGCAAGCACGAGAAGCACCTCAAGCTTAGGCCAGATTCCCACCTCAAGCACAGCCCTAGCTTACCTAAGGTCAAAGGACTTTTAACACTAATCTTTGGAGGTCTTTAATCAATCCAACCCTAAGGTCTTTCAAGCTCCATTTACCTAGCATTGCTCTTTGATCGATCATCTCTCATTTGGTCCCATTAACTTTGGCCCCGTATCGAGATAGATCCATAAGCACATGTCTATATTCTAACCCTTGTTCCCATTTATTCTCCCATATTAAATGATCTATTTAATATGATAAAAACATTTGTGTTGGTTAGATATTAGATTTCATGACATTACCTCTCTCTTGAAATCATAGTCGTCCTCGACTATGAGGTAGAAGAGATAAAGCCTTAATCATTAGTCGATGTTTCTTAGCGGGTAAAGAATCCCTTTTTATCACCCTACAACATCATTCCAAGATGGATGACTAATCCATTTGGTGCTTGGGAGACGTAGCTGCCACAAGCATGTCTGCTCTTTAGTCCATTTCATTCTCCCAAAGTAGAGTGACAAATTCTACTTGGTGTTTGAGAGACATCATCATCACAAACATGATTTTAAGCATGCATACTATTTAAATTTGTGCACAATGAAAAGAGGATTAGTCTTATAAAACAAAAACATGGATCATTTAAAAGAAACATGTAGATTTATTTACTCTAATGTAGCATTGTAAGCATTGACAAGGTTCATACTATCCTTAAATTGTATTCCCATGGATAGACTTGGATAATTACACCATATTAGTGAATTTGGGAATTTCCCAATTTCCACTTTCAAAAGAAGCTTAAGATTTGACCACATGGCCAAATTTTAGCCAAAGTTTTGAGAGCATGGCTTAGAAGAGCTTTTCAAGTACTACCTCATGGAAGGATTTGGCCTTAAAAAACAATTTGAGATTTATCTCTATGTTCAAATCTTCAAGACATTGGTGATTCCCAAATTAGCTCTAAAGTCTCAAACTCTCTAATATGGTGTTAATTATTATTATTAAATCCATGGATATAATCTCCCATGGTGAATTAGGGATTGGCAATGGCCGGAGTAATCCAGGTTGCTTCCCTATATCATACTTAATCTTTTGGCATACCACACATTTTGAAACATACTCTTGTATGTCTATTTCATGGTAGGCCAATAGAAGTACGTCTCTACTCCTCGAAGAGTGGGTTGAATGCCTCTATGTCCCACATAGGGAGGAACATAGGATTCATACATAATTGTCTCACGAAGGGAGTGGGTAACACATAGCATATTTCCATGGAGAAGATAACCATCCTACAAGGTGAATGGTTCCTCTTTCTTACCCAAAGCAAGGGCTGACATTATGTCTTTATAGTCAGGGTTAGTAGCATATTCATCTATCTTAGAAGATAGATCATTGTGAGTTGCTATAGACACAGCATTAACTTTTGGTCATCGTGAAAGAGCATCGGCCACTTCATTATGCTTACCACCAATGTGAGCAATATGAAAATAAAATTGCAAAAGAAAATTTGCCCACCTCATTTGTTTGTTAAAAAGCTTGGTTTGCGTCATGAAGTACTTGAGACTTTGGTGGTCTGTTCGTAAAATAAATGGAGTCCCCAATAAATAATGCTTCCATGTGTTTAATGAATGTAGAACAACTAAAAGCTCTTTTTCTTATATACCCAAGACTCGTCGTTCATTGGCATTGAACCTTTGCCTCTCATATGCTATGGCATTCTCTTCTTGAAGCAAGACTGCTCCAAGGAAATCACCACAAGCATGAAAAATTGCTTCAAGAAGGGCATGATATGGCATGCCCTTTTTGAAGCAAGACTGCTCCAAGGAAATCACCACAAGCATCACATTCGACCTAAAATGGATTTGAGAGATCCGGAAGCATAAGGACTGGTTGGGAAATAAGCTCTTTGAGTTTGTCAAAAGCATTTTGCTCCTTAGCAGTCCATAAGTACTTAACGTTCTTCTTTGTTAAGTCATGCAATGATCCTGCTATTTGAGAGAATTTTGCTTTGAAGCATCTATAGTATGCACACATACCAATAAAGCTTCTTTGTAATGGTCCTTCTATTTGAGAGAATTTTGCTATGAAGCGTCTATAGTATGCACACATACAAATAAAGCTTTGTAGCTCATGTAGATTCCTTGGATTAGGCCACGATTTTATTACCTCCAACTTTGATGGATCCATATGGATACCATCTTGAGAGATAATATGACCTAAGTATTGAATCTCTTGAAAGAAAACTTTTCTCTTATTTTGATTGATAAAAAGCTTGTTCTCCCTCAAAGCTTGAAAAATTACCTGAAGGTGTTGCTGGTGTTCCTCCAAAGACTTGGAGTAGATGATAATATAATCAAACATTGAATTTACTATAGGGTCTAAAGATTTTCACCATTAAACAATTGAACGTGGCTGGTGCATTAGTGAAGCCAAAAGGCATGACTAAATATACATAAAGACCAAACGTCGTGCGGAACGTGGTCTTTAGGATCTTCATTCACTATCTTTATTTGATGGTAGCCACTTTTAAGGTCAATCCTACTGAAGTAGTTAGAGCCTTGTAGATTATCAAACAGATCTTCCCACGTGGTACGAAAATTTTGTTTTCGATAGTGATATGGTTTAGTGCTTGATAGTCCACACACATGTGGTATGTACCTTCTTTCTTTTGCACTAAAAGGACTGGAGAACAAAAGGGAGAGGAGCTAGACCTCACCATCCCTTTGTCTACCAATTCTTGTACTTGTCTCATGATCTCCTCTTGTTGAGCTTGGGAAACTCGATAAGGAGGCTTGTTAGGTGGTGAGCTTCCTGGTAGGAGCTCAATTCAATGGCCATCATCCCCTCGTTTTGGATGTAAGTCCATAGGGATATCATCGATAAACACATCTTGGAATTCCTTGATGAAATACACCTTCATCTCCAAGATCATACTACAACAAAGCTACACCTTTTAAAGCAAAGACAGAATTCTCAATTGCATCCATATAGACAAGACAATAGATTTTGTTAGCCTTGACTACATATGGCAGGTATCAAAGAGCCTATCAATTGTTATCCATGTATTACTTAAAAATTATTAGATTAACTATTGTCTTAACTGTGAAAAAGGTAACTCTAGTACAAATGTAAATGATTTACATGTGATTTCCCACTTTAAACACCTAAACAATTGCTCAAAGATTTTCATTTTACTTCAAAAGTATAGTTTTGTTTTGAATCCGTTTTTCACCTGCATGACTATAGTGAGAAAACCAATGAGTTCCATTCGTGAAACATTTAAAATCATTTTAGTCATGAAGTGCTAGGGACTAGTCATAACAATGGTTAGCAACCTGAAAATTAAAAAACAAAGCTTAGTCAAAAATGTTTTTAGTGTTAAACCAACACTCCAAACTATTTTGGGTTTGTTTTAGATGACCTAATATTCCATCTTCTTTAGCGACATGGAGTTATTGTAACCGAATTCAGCCACCATTCATCCAAGTAGTACTTTCAGGGTTAAGATAGGGTTATGTTATATACCAACATGGTCATTAGGAAGAGGATGAGATCTAGGAGGGCCTCTTTATTTGCCATGAGATTATGGAGGTGATTAACATTTTGACGAATAGGTGCACGCATGTGTTCAAGAATGGTGGGTGTGTAAGAGAGGTGTAAGAATGGTCAAAGGATGCACTTGTTGCCCCAAAAAAGGGAGGGATCACTTTATGATTTTTGGCCTTCAGTAACTCCTGCATATAATCTCCGATTTGATCGGAGATTATTGATCTGTAATCTATACGCCGAGCTCTTTCCGTAGATATGTTACATGATATAATTTTGCCCGCTAGATTTTGAATTTCATTTTGGGGGGAAAATTGAATTGAAATAAACTAGCCGTTTTACCTATTTGAATTCCAAATCTTTCCTTTGATTGCTTTCTTTATACTAGAGCTTTGACTCCCTTAAATTGCCAAATAAAGAGGCCCTCCTAGACCCCATTCTCTTCCTAATGTTTTACAGAGCCTTGATGAGGAAATCCCCGATAAAGTTCAAAAGCAAAAATGTTTCAATTCATTTTTCCTTTTTAACCCTTATAGGATGAAAAATTTACCAAATTCAAATGCCAAACCAGTAGTAAGTAGCCTCATTGAAATAATACCAATACAAAAACACTTTACATCCAACAGCCCAACACACAACTCTTCCATAAAAGGCTAGAACCCTTAGTTTAGCAATCATGTTCCAAGTTGAGAACTAAACCCTAACAAAGCCTAAGTTTTGTAGAGTTTTCCAAACAAATTAGTATTAGAAGCAAGTCAAAGTCGCAAAACATATGAAAAGTTATGGTTTCCTCAGCCCAACCAGTGACATGGATAAAAACAAAGGCATTGATCAAGTCATATGTTGGAAAAATAAATCCAGCTAGGATTCTCAATAAGACATTAGTCTGTGAGTCAATACTCTCTCAAATCCAACATAAGGAGCATCATTCATGATGAGTAATACATACCTCAATCAAATCATATTAGATGAGTACAAACTTAGGTAGACCATATCAGAGAAAATGCTCAGGCAAAGCCAGAAAAGTGTATGCCAAACAGTCATAACAAAGCATAGCATCAAAAACTTTTAATATCACTAGAGTAGATCAAAGTTAGTATTGCAGCAAGGTCACTATAGCAAGTGATAGACACACATCTCAATCCTAGCCAAAAAAAAAAAAGACAAATCAATAATCAATTAGGAAAGAGAGGCCAAACAGTAGCTAAAGCCCCACCTCTCATTTTCTTATAAAAATCAAAAGTGCTTAGGACTATAATCAAAAGCACCACTAGGTGTTTAAAAGCAACCGTTGTTAAAATCCATTCAAAGGCAGCTAGTCTTGGAAAAAATAGAAAGATCAAAGCCAGTTGGTGGGGTCAAGGTTAAGCACCCTAATAAGTGTAGAGAGCGTGAAAAGCACATCATATGAATTAAAGTTGTCACACTTAGGTGTATATCAAGTACTTTAAGAGAATATGAGCAAATCAATCATAAACTACAAAACAATAATCAAACTTCATGAGTTAGTGGAACTCGAAGAAGCTGCAAAATGAAAAACAGAAGTAAGTTCAATTATGAGCCAGGCACAAATCATCATTTAAATCTTCAAAATTTCAATTAGACTAGAAATCCAAGACTGATTTAGGTAAGGCAATCCATCTATAGTGAACTATAAACCAAGGCAGTGTTCTCCATAATCTGCATAGTACCCACAGAAGGCACCTAAATAAGTCCCATGTTCTTATAAAAAGCCACACTACCTAGAGAAGGCACTCCAAGAGGCAAGTATGGAGAACCAAAAAAATGAAAGAAAAATGCACCTATCAAAACCACATGGAATTAAGTTATCTGAGTCCATCCCCAAAATTTCACAAAAATAAGTGTAAGGGCATTCAAACTCAGCATCAATAGAGCAAAGCCAACAACAAGAACATTTTTAGTCAATAGATTAGTACTCAGGCTCTAAGAGTCAGAATAATAAGTAAAGGTGATCCCCACAAAATAAAGCTCCTCGTCTAAGCTCAATAATAACTCAATACTAGTATGGAGTCCAAAATAAGCAAGAATCAAAGAATCAATATGATTAGTTATCAATACTCCTATATGTATATCCTAGCCAAAGTGTTTGGAGATGAAAGTAGTCAGCCAAAGCCCAAGTGAGGTAGCCAGTAGATAGTTCAAAATATTAGTTAAGAACAAGCCACCGGGTTTTGCTTCATTTTTTTAACAATCAACATAGTATAGCCATAAAAACATGCAAAGAGTACAAATATATTTGTGAATCCTTCTTATCACATAGTTTTTCATAAACCCCATAAGCTTCTTGTTCTGATTTATTCCAAATTTTCTCAAGCATCATGGATTAAGGATATATCTAAAAGTACAAAATTTCAAAGCATTCCATATTAGCCTGAAAGCTTGTAACATTCAATATATCCATTCTGACAAAGTCAATCAATAAGTGTACCAATATCAATCTTTGAGCCAAAAAGGGTTGTCAACTTACTCAATATAATATTAATGAGCAGTATTGCATACTCTTAATTTAGAAAGCTTTTAAAAATGAGGCTATATTTTCTAATTGCAAAGTTTATATTAGCTAAATGAAGTCCTAAGTGCATTAGTAGTAGAGGGAAACCTGAGATGGAGACAATTCAACCATCTTTGACATAGCAAAGCTCAAACGGTTGAACCTTCATAGAATACTACCACTCCACTGACGAGGACAAGACAACAAACATACACCAAGGCTAAGTGAGGGATAGGACCCTCACCTTGTATAGAAAAAGGAGAGATGATTCTCAGAGACATCTTGAAGCAAGACGAAGCTAGTGGACCTTCCCAACCAAGTCTAGTACCAACAATCCACCATGTACATTTCAGTAAAGTTGTAATCCACTAGTCAAGTACTACTTGAAAATCCAAAGTATTGAAGGGATTTTAGTAGCAACATCATCAGCCCATCAGATGTGTTAATGCATGTCAAAACCAAAAGAGGTGATGCCAATTCTCTTTATGCATAGCCAATAGTCATAGAAAATCCATGAATGCCAAACTACATGATCGAAGTTCTTTGGAGGCCCCCAATGTTAGGAGAGGGGATGTTCATAATCCTTATTGTTGTGTGTGTGTGTGTGTGTGTGTGTGTGTGTGTGTGTGTGTGTGTGTGTGTGTGTGTGTGTGTGTGTGTGTGTGTGTGTGTGTGTGCGCGCGCGCGCGCGCGCAGACAATCAAGCCCTAACTATAAGTAACAAGCGTGTAGCAATGCGTGATCAAAGGTAGTGCTAATATTTGCATAGTAAAAAAGTGTATAAGGTATGATATAGAAAGCACCCAAGTTCTCAAGGACATACCAGTGAATGCTAGAAGAAAAAATCAATGCAAGCAATAAAGAATTCATGTAGGTAATTTCAATAGATGTTTGAGCCTATCCGTAAATCAGAAGGGAGGGGAGATGTTTGTAAGGGGCAGAGATGGAAAGTAGGGCCAAAAGTAAAGGGGCGAGAGAGGGCATCGATTGTGGCTTATCACATGGTGTGCAAGGAAGGGAGCCCGCTTTCGGAAAGAGAGAATACTAGACCAAAAAATGTCCCATACTTAGCCTCTTTCAGCCCAATAAGTGGGGAGGGTCCCATTGGGGTTGAGGAAAGTGCAAGGTAAAGCTCATGGTAATCACCCACAAGACAATATACCCATTAGCTCCATCATGCATAGTAAAATCTAGATCCACCCATTGAGGAAGGTGCAAGGTACATACTCATGGTAATCACCCATAAGACACTATAACCATTAGCTCAATCATGCATAAGAGCCAACATAGACAAAGATCATTTGAAGCAGTTATAAGGCCCCAATGTAGAGGTAGCTAGGTGAAGTCTAACTTAATATTATAATGACATAAGTGTGTAGGAACCTCCCACACCATCAAACCCCAATTGGAGGAAGGCTATAAGGTACACTTAGATGAATCTAGGAAAAACCTAGATTCACTCATTGAAGAAAGTGCAAGAAAAAGACTCATGATAATCACCCACAAGACAATATAACCATCAGCTCCATCATACGTAGTATAAGCCACATACACCCATTGACGAAAGTGCAAGGTAAAGACTCATAAGGTAATCACCCCCAAGACAATATAACTATCAGCTCCATCATGCATGGTATAAGCCAACTACCATAAACAGATGAAGGTTAGCAAGCTGAAGAAGCTAGTAGCCAAAGTAAAATGATAAAAGAGTGTGTGTTCCTTAAAAGAAACCATGCAATGGCTGCCAAAAGATTGTAGCTAGAAGAAGCAATCATATCCAAGTAAAATGATTGGGTGGGTGGGTGGGTGGGTGGGTGGGTGGGTGTGTGTGTGTGTGTTTTGATGTATTAAAGATGATACTTATACACAAAAGAACGTATTTTTAGAAGACAATTGGCTTTAAACAAAAGGAAGATATTTGCACAAAAACAACGCTATACTCACCTCATTTCTATAAAATATGGTCAAAATGAAGTATCATTCTAGTTTTCCTATACATCAAGAGTATAGTAGAATATGTGGATGAAATAAGCCTTCATCTCCAAAGTTGGAAGCTAAAGTTATATAAGTAAACATATAATTATCACATGCATCTATAGAAACAAAACAAAAGATTTGTTACCCTTGGATACATTTTACAGGTGTCAAAGAACCTATTAATTGTGACTTTGTTGCACTTAAAAGCTCCAAATTAGTAGTTATCCTAAAAATAAAGTTTTTGAAGTATGACTTTTTTCAAAAAAAATCTAAGTTTGAAAATTGTATTTTAAGGAAATGTGTAAATTTCCAATACAAGGCCATCATCCCTTGTAATAAAGATGTTTTAAAAGCTTCATAGTGTTCAAAAGCATTTTTATAGATTCAAAAAGAGTTCTATTGTAAAGCCCATCAGAGGGTAGCTTTGTTAGATAAAGAAAGGTCAACATTTTTGCAAGAGTTTAGTGACTATTTCTCTTATTCATTACCATCGCAGTTGCCGCGGAGAGGTCTGCGGATCATGCAATAGATTTGGTGTCACGTTGTAGCCCGTCAAATAGACCTACTACTACACGGTTAGTGTGGCCAGTAGAAAGAGATTATGAGCCAAGTAACTGATCTGTTAGAAAAAGGGTTGATTCAACCTGGTTCTTCACCCTTTTGCTCACTAGTTCTCTTAGTGCAGAAGAAAGATGGCTCTTGGCACATGTATATTGATTGCCGTGTGTTGAATAAGAATACTATCAAGAATAGATTTCCTATTATAAGGATTAATGATATTCTTCATTGCTTAGAGGGTGCATCAATTTTCAACAAGATACATCTCAAGAGTGGATACCATCATATTTGTATTAGGACAGAGGGTGTGCCCTTTGGTCTTACAAATGCTCCTGCTACATTCAATAGGATGATGAATTGAATTTTATGTCCACATCAAAAGCTTGTTGACACATTCTTTGATGACATAATAGCCTATTTGAAGAATGAAGAGGAGCATAGGCATCATTTGACCATTGTGTTCGAAGAGTTACACAGTAATAGGTTTCTCATCAACGGCAAGAAAAGTGAATTCTTCTTAGAAGAGATCCCATAGTGTCCAAGGCTGGTGTCCAAATGGATACTGCCAAGGTTAAAGCAATCAAGAATGGCCAACTTTGAAGATTGTGCATGATGTCTGTAGCTTCTTGGGATTATGTTCCTATTATAGAAGGTTCATCCAAAATTTTGTCCAGATTGCTTCACCACTACATGCTTTACAAAAGAAAGAGGTCACTTTCAAGTGGACGCAAAAAGAGATTTCATTTTTAGTCTCTTGAAGGAAAAGATGACTTCGGATCCAGTAATCCTTTTACAAGATCTCAAGAAGTCATTTGTGGTCAAGTGTGACATCTATGGCAGTGGCATTGGTGCAATACTAATGCAGGATGGTCAGGTAGCAACCTATGAAAGCAAAATCTTACATGGGCTAGAAAAGACTATGCAAGTCTATGAGAAAGAGCTATTGGTTGTGATTCATGCGCTTTCAAGTTTGAAACACTACCTACTAGGTCCTCATTTTGTGTCCAAACAGATCATCAAACCTTGTAATACTCCTTGACATGTTCAAAGTTATTTGAAAAGCATATGCGATGGACCAACATTTTGTCTCTGTTCCACTTTCAAATTGTGCATGTTGGAAGGAAAAAAGAATATTGTGGCTGATGCATTGTCAAGAAAGCCACAAATTTCAGCTGTGTCAATTCCTTATGATCATGAGCTTGATGATATGAAGGAACAGTATGCTAATGATGAAGATTTGCAAGGATCTTTGAACGGTAGTTAGATGGACAACGCCATGAACACAAACTTCTCAAGGATGGTTAATGGAAGATTAATGTCACTAGGCCATTGCGACATAAGGTTATAAAGAAATTCATGGTCCCCTTGTATGCAGGGTATCGTGGCATAGATGCAATAATGAAAGTGGTTGAGACATTCTTTTATTGGCCTGCTGAGAGGAGAGATGTAGACACCTTTGTGCAAGCATACGTAATTTGCCAAAAGGTCAAGTTTGATAGGCAAAAGGCACCAAGGTTGTTACCTCCATTGCCTATTCCAGATAAGCCATGGGAAAGTATTGCTATAAATGCAAACAAGGAAAGATGGTATATGGACCATTATTTGCAAGTTTAGAAAATGGGCCCATTTTATTCCTATCAAGAAGAAGATAATATATGATCGAATGGCACGATTTGTTCATGTACAATGTGTTTAAGTACCATGGTATGCCACAATCAATCGTCAAAGATCGTGATCCTCGCATGACAAGTTCATTTTGGAGAGGATTGTTTGAAAACATGGGCACTCCGCATAAGTTTTGCATCCACAAACTGATGGACAATCTGAGAAGGCCAATTCTATTGTCCTAGACCTGCATGTGTCAAACAATAAGGGCAAGTGGGAACAATATTTACCTTTGCTGGAGTATTCATACAACACGTAAAGCACCTTTTGAAATTGTTGAGGGTGGCAAAAAGATTCCTCCCATTTTACGCACACAAGATTTTTGAAGCAGATTGATATGTAGAAAATATATATGAAATGTAGAAAATTAAGCTTGCCTAGGAGAAGACTCAAGCAAAGCGGAAAAGAGTTGTTGATCATCACTGACGTAATTGCTTGTTTTCACTTGATGATTGGTTCTATTGCGACTTGAAAAGGCAAAATTAAAGAAGATGAAGATGAAGGAAAGGTTGTTTCCAAAGCTAAGTATGTGCTACTATGACCTTTTCAAGTAAGTGACAAGATTAACGATGTTGCATATAGGCTGAAATTGCCAGACAGTTGGAAAATTCATAATGTGTTTCACGTGAGTCTTCTAAGACCTTTTGTGGGAGATGTGCCGAAACATATGCCATATGAAGACCAAACTGAAATTGAGAAACTTGATGAGATCTTGATACTTGAGCAAATTTTGGCACATAAAGAAAGAAAGTTAAGGGCAACATAGTGTTCGATACAAATTCGGTTCATAAGCTACGTAGTAAATAATGGATTGCGTTTTTAGGTACGTAAAAATTCGTACTTTTTTTCACAAAGCCTCAAACTGAGAGTACTTCATACATTTTTTATACATGCATTCACCAAGACTTAAAATAAAGAGTAGCAAATCAACAATATACCATTACAAATGCCAAAAACTAGAGTCCACGACTCTAACCAAACAATGCAAACACAAGGTTGAGCTTAGCTAACCAATGTCTATAGCCAAATAGTGTCGGATGTCTGCTGCCCTTGTCAAATTAAACTAAGAGCATCAAAATAAATACATAATGAATCATGATAATCCAAGACTGAAAAAGTTCAAAAACTATCCACCTATGGATGCAAAGTGGATGGAAGAAAGTGAAGTCTTAGAGTCACCAAATGTATTGCAGCCTTACCTTGAAGCCTTTGATTTACAACCCACATATTCCTCAGCTCAGATCACTTCAGTAGAGCAAAGGTCAAAGGTTTTGCCCGTTGCTCAAAAGGATGGTGATCTTGGAGCTAGCACTTCTTACATACATGCAAATTCAGTGCAATAGAAGTGTACATTTCTTGACAAGAGTAACAAGCACATCACTCGATTCTATGGCAGACAAAAATTGCAAAAGTGTGAAGATTTCATTAAGCCATGTTTGCTCATATTTGATAATCTTCCTTGCGGATACATGCAATGATAAAAGGGTGCTAATCACATTAAATCATCTATGGCATGTATGGCATTCATGCAATCGAGGATGTTTGCATTTTCAAGAGAGCGGTATGTCACGAGACTGTGACAAACACTAACTTTATTTCATAGTTTCCTTCCCTTGATTTTTATTTAATTTTTAGGACTCCATTTTCGAAATCACAAATGCTCGGACATTGCATGGCCAGTCTGAAATGGTCATTGGCCAAGAGTTACACCTACAAAAGTTAAGGCCGAGCACCCACAAGATGGTTGGCCCAACCGGCGCTGGAATCTGACTACTAAAGAAGTGGCTAGGCTTATTTAAAGTCTTTTAGGGCCCTCGGCAAGACTTTATAAGTTGGTGGGTACTAGGAAATTAAATCAAATGGGCAAACTGAGTGTAGGAGAGCAGCCTGCAAGCCAACACACCATCCAAAAGCTCTCATCCCAAGAGGAGCGCCCAACTATGAGAAGGGAGGCTGAATTTCGATTTTGTTAGTGAATTTTCATGGTTTGAAGCTTTAATGGAAAGCTTGCCTTCTTCCCTTGTCTCCGTAGCACGATGATTTGCTCTCGTGTATCTCTCTCTCCCCTTTGCACATATGGTAATGCCCCACTCGTTGGGCTTCTCAAATGACCATGTACAATTTTGTGGATTTTATGCGCGTTTGCCGAGGCAAGAACCATTGAACAGGAACCGAGGTAAAGATTAGCTAATTGTTAAAATCCCCCACAAGTACGCACGGTTCCATCACAACAAATTGCAAAAATGGAGAGTTTTCTTACGTGAAAACTGGTCCAAACCACATGAGAACTATCCCATTGTATGCAGGAGCTCTTGAGACACCCGTAGACGTGTTTGCTTTGCTTAAAACGATCCAAAATAGAAAGCTACAGCTTGCAGTGTTTATTTGCAGGTTTACGGTTTCACACCTGAACTGCAAGATAGCACCAAGGGATCCTTGGGGAAGCCATGGGGTGCTTATACAAGGCTTTTGGCACCTGACAGTGACTTAAACAAGAAATTACAACATTCTAGAATTGACCTACAGCTCACTAAAAAGCTTCTAGAATGGAAGGGATATGTCCTAAACGTGTACTTTTGACATATAGAAGTTTTGGTGCCATTATGCTCCCAAAATTGGATCAAAAACCTGCAATTTCAGTCCTTGAGAGGTTTGGATAGCTTGGTCATAGTTTGGTGAACGAGTTCGGGTCATTTATTTGCAATTAAATAAAGAAATACCCAAAGGGGCGCCAGTCTTTGGGGCCTACAGGGTGTCTTTGTTTACTTGGGAGCACACTAGCTACCAAGTCGTGGATTGTTTGAAGTGGTGAATTCCAATTACATGTTTATTTGTGAAGTTACTTTGTGTTGTATAATACAAGGAAAGTTAGACCGTTTATTTACAGGTGAAAGCTACAATTTACCGCTCTTTAGTAAGGCTACAGACTTGTTTCAAAGTGTTTCATTTGCGAGCAACCTGGTCACTTTGTTGCCGAGTGTCCAAAGAAGAAAAGGCCAATTGACTCAGATGACAGAGAGGACAGGAAAGGAAAGAAGGCCAAACCCACAACCAGTTTAGTGCCAAGTATGGTGGGGGAATAGGCCAAATTCTTATGCAAGTGAACCATGCAGAGCATGGGGTAAAGAAAAGTATCAAACTAAAGCTTGCTTTCTTTCATCAAGGTGCAAAGGCAAACTTTATCTCACCAGAGTTGGCTATCAAGTTGTGCATTAAAGCTGAAGAGATAGGATACACAGCTAAGGAAGTTTTGCATGTCCTAGCCATTCATTATGTGTAACTCTCATCATTGGAAAGATGTGCCTGCATATTCAGTTGTATGTGGACATAGAAGTGCCTTTGGAAGGATGCGATGCTTTGTTGGGAATCCCAAATGTAAAGCTAAAAGGAGGGTCTGTCCCTATTGTAGCAGCTTCTGCTACTATCACTTCTGTAATTAAAAATCATATTTCTGCGTACTTGATTTTTGAGCGTGATGTTTCAGATAATTGTCCATCAAATTTATCTTTGTTAAATAAAGAAAGGTTCGCATTTTTGCAAGAGTTTAGTGATTGTTCTTTGATTCATTACCATCTCAATTGCTACCGGAGAGGTTTGAGGATCATGTGATAGATTTGGTGCCAGGTTGTAGCCCACCAAATAGACCTCCCTACAAAGGTAGTGCAGCCCAGCAGAAAGAGATTATGAGCCAAGTAGAGGAGCTCTTAGAAAACAGAATCGATTCAACCTGATTCTTCACCCTTTTTTGCTCACAAATGATCTTACTACATTCTTGGTGCATGTGTATTGATTAGCGTGCGCTGAACAAGAATATCATCAAGAACAGATTTCCTATTCCAAGGAATGATGATACTCTTGATCACTTAAGAGAGTGCCACTATTTTCAGTAGGATAGATCTTAAGAGTGGATACCATCAGACGCGTATCAAGCCAGAGGATGTGCATAAGAATACATATAGAACAAGATTTGGTCTATATGAGTTCTCACTGATGCCATTTGGTCTTACAAATGATGATGGATAGGATTTTTCATCCATATCAAAAATTTGTTAGCACATTCTTTGATGACACGATAGTCTATTCATAGAATAAAGAGGAGTATAGACATCATTTTAACATTGTGTTCAAAGAGTTATGCAATAACAGGTTGCTCATCAACAATAAGAAAAGTGAATTCTTTCTGGAAAAGATCCACTTTCTAGGGTACACAGTGTCAAAGGATGGTGTCTGAATGGAACCTATCAAGGTTGGAGCAGTGAAGACATGGCCAGCTTTGATTGTGCATGATGTTCGTAGCTTCTTGGAACTATGTTTCTATTACAGAAGATTCATTCATAATTTTGTCGAGATTGCTTCACCCCTACATGCTTTACAAAAGAAAGGGGTCACTTTCAAACGGACTCAAAACATTTAATCTCTTGAAGAAAAAGATGACTTCGGACCCAATAATCATTTTGCTAGATCTCAAGAAGTCATTTGTGGTCCAGTGTGATGCATGTGGCAATAGTATTGGTGTAGTACTAATGCAAGATGATCAGGTAGTAGCCTATGAAGGCAGAATCTTGCAAGGGCCAAAAAAGAGTATGCAAGTCTATGTGAAAGAGACTGGCTGTGATTCATGCGCTTTCCAATTGGAAACACTACCTGCTAGGTGTTGATTCTGTTATCCAAACAGACCATCAGACCTTGCAATACTTCTTGACACAATCATAGCTACCTGAAAAGCATATGCGATGGGCCTTTTCAAGGGATTGACAACATCAACAATGTTGCATACAGGTTGAAATTGCCAAAAAATTGGAAGATTTATAATGCGTTTCATTTGAGTTTTCTAAGACCTTTTGTGGGAGATGTGCCATAAGATATTTCAATCGAAGATCAACCTAAAGTTGAGGAACTTGATGAGATCTTGATACCTGAGCAGATTTTAAGGAAAATGTTGCAAGACATTATTTGGTGGAGTTCAAGAACTATCCACCTATGGATGCAAAGTGGATGAAAGAAAGTGACTTCCTAGAGTTACCAAATGTATTGCAACTTTACCTTGAAGACTTTGGTTTACAACCCACGTATTCTCCAACTCGGATCACTTCAATAGAGCAAAGGTCAAAGGTTTTGGCACATGTTGAAAAGGGGGTGATGTTGGCGCTAGCACTTCTCATGTACACACAGATTCTGTGCAATAGAAGTACACATTGCTTGACAAATGTTAATGGTACAATGTTCACTTCTATGATAGATAGTAATGACAAAAGTGTGAAGATTTTATTAAGTCATTTGTACTCCTATTTGAAAGCCTTTCTTGTGGATATATGCGATGATAAGAGGGTGCTAATCACATCAAATCATTTGTGACATGTATAGCATGCATGCAATCAAGGACATTTGTGATTTCAAGAGGGGGGCTATGTGATGAGACTGTGACAAACACTAGCCTTATTTGTTGGTTTCCTTCCCTTGATTTTTATTTAATTTATGGGGTCCGCTTTTTGAATCACAAATGCCCGA
This sequence comes from Adiantum capillus-veneris, assembly GCF_014529385.1. NCBI lineage: Eukaryota > Viridiplantae > Streptophyta > Polypodiopsida > Polypodiales > Pteridaceae > Adiantum > Adiantum capillus-veneris. Next base: position 150,982,507 of record NC_140931.1, read on the forward strand.
GCATTTCATGGTTGGTGAAACGATCGTTGGCTAAGAGTTTCACCCACAAGAGTCAAGGCCAAGCAACCATGAGATGGTTGGGCCAATCGGCACTGGAATCTCACTAGTAAAGAAGTCGCTAGGCTCAGTTGAAGTCTTTTAGGCCCCTCGATTGGACTTTATAAGTTGGTGGGTACTAGGAAATTAAACCAAATGGGCAAACCCCAAGTAGGAGAGCAACCTACATGCCAACACACCATCCAAAAGCTTTCATCGCAAGAGTGGGAATCCAAAAATGAGAAGGGAGATTGAATTAAAGTTTTGTGAGTGGATTTTCAAGTTTGAAGCTTTAATGGAAAGGTTGCCTTATTCCCTTGTCTCATGTAGCGCGATGACTTGCTCTCATGCATCTCTCTCCCCCCTTTGCACATATGGTAATGCCCCACTAGTTGGGCTACTCAGATGACCATGTACAATTCTGTGGGTTTTATGTCTGTTCGCCAAGGCAAGAGCCTTCTGAACAGGAACCGGATTAGCTAATTGTTAATCCCCCACAGGTATGCACAGTTCCATCGTGACAAATTGCAAAAACAAAGAGTTTTATTGCGTGAAAACTAGTTCAAACCACAGGGGGACTGTCCCATTGCATGCGGGAGCTCCTGAGACACATGAAGTCGTGTTTGCTCCGCTCAAAACCTGCAATTTCAAGCCTTGACAGGTTTGGACTGTTTGGAGAGCTTGGTGAGAGTTTGGTGTGAGAGTTCAGGTCGTTTATTTGCAATTAAATAAAGAAATACCAAAAGGGGCGCCAACCTTTGGGCTAACAGAGTGTCTATCTACTTGGGAGCACTCCATCTACCAAGTCATTGATTTTTTTGAAGTGGTGAATCCAAAAGCTAAAGTTTACCTCCCTCTAGTAAGGCTACATGCGCACACACGCGCGCGTGCACACACACACACACACGTACACAACCTCAAAAAAGAATGTTTTGAATTTTCTATGGACACTTGATTCGATCCCCGTTTCACCAGCAGGTTACAGGCTGCAGGTGGCAGCGACCGCCTAAAAAGTAGCCCATAGGGGGGTTTTCTTTTGACGCATTAGTGGCCTCCGGCATACCAGTAGCCCTTCTGAGCAGCCAGCACCCCTCATGGCAAAGCCAGATAGGTACCAATTGGGGTGTACAATTGCCGGCTAGGCCCGGTGCTTGTCAAACTCCTAGGGCAAGTTTTCTTTGAGCTCTTTAATGGTGGGTTGGAATGCTAACCTCTGCAGCACTCAATTATGTTCATGTATTGGCTCTTCTCGCCCGGCTTAGGTCTGCCATTCAGCAGCCTTTGGGGCAGCCTCATCAGGGCAGTCATGCCCTCTTCAAATACTTTCAGCTGCTAGTGCAGCACCACCACCCTAAGATTTGAGGCATTATGGGTGGGACTCACATACCTTTGAGGGGCAGCCGATGGTTATTTTCTTTAGGACCAGCTGCAGGTGTGTACCTACCTCTCTCAAGGCGGCTACAGGCATCCTGCACCCCTCCTCTTTGGGAATGCTGAGTGCAATGCCAAGTGACACCTCTTATGGTGTCAAAACTGCACCAAAGAAGCAGTAGGCCCAAGTGATCTTATGGCACTCTCTTACTGCACATTATCCTTTCTTTAATTGTTTCTTGCATAGAAAAGTTCCTAGGCCCCTTCCTTGAGGCACCAACATATCAATGAATGAATGGGAAGCCTATAGAGTGCAGCATTACTCAAATGTGGCTCAGTTTCGTTGGCAGCACATGGGATGCATTATTGGGCAGATATGTGGCTCAGTTTGGGCAGCACATAGATGATAGGATGCATCATTCCGCAGTTTGGGCCGCCTATAAGGTGCAGCATTAGGAAGATATGTGGCGCAGCTTCTAGGAAGATTCCCACAAGTGGAGGTTATGAGGCTTCCTTGCTCCTTTACCTCCAAGAGGCAACTTCCTAGAACCTTACTCTACCTCCTTGTGGCAACTCCATGGAAGGTTCCACCTACTTAAGACAGCCACATGGCAGAGCCACATGCGCGATCCATGTGGATGGTGCCACATGGCCGTGCCACATGGCAATGCCACTACCTCCGTAGTTCACATGGCGAGTGCCACATAGGCAATAACACATGGCAATGCCGCATGCACATCGCCAAACAGGCAGTGCCACACCTCCATTCCACATGGGCAGTTCATATGGACAATGCCACATGGCAGTACCCATGGTGGTCTTCATGGGCGATGCCACGTAGGCAGCCCCACATATATATATATATACCTGAATGAATCCAAGATAAGCCCAGATTCACCCTTGAAGGAAAGTGCAAGGTATAGACCCATGGTAGTCACGCACAAGACAATATAACCATCAGCTCCATCATGCATAGTATTGACTAAATACCACGACATCCCCACTAACGTCGTCAGTGCCCAATAGTGGGTGTAGAACTCAGAGTTACCCGGAACGCGGAACGCGGAACGGGAACGGCGACGGGGACCCTCGCGGAACGGGGGAACGGCCAAGGGTCCGGAACGGGAACGGCGCGGAACGGGAGGCATAAAAAACACCCAAATAATGCTTGAGAAGGGAATGGGTGTGAGGGGGTGCATTTTAATTTTTGAGTCCTTGCACACTAAAAAAACACCTAATGTTCATTGCAAATTTGCAAAAAACTGCCTATTTCTTCTCATTTTTGAGAGTTGGCCGTTCCGGAGCCGTTCCGGTATCAGGTGGTCACCCGGAACGACAAAACGTTCCGGGGCGTTCCAGCTTGGCAGAGGGGGAGGGAACGGCGTTCCGGCCTTCTAGGGCCTGCGGAACGCGTTCCCCGGTAACTATGGTAGAACTAGGTAGTAACATAGGTTCCCCAACACGACACACACCACATGCACACACAAATGAGCACAATCAACACAAAGTTCAACGTACTGAGTTTCTGTCATGACTCCGGAGATCAAGGGCAAACTCAGTCATAATGAAGCCTAGCACTAAAAGAAGCAAGATCAAAAAAATTAGCACAAATGAGATAGTCCACATAGGCAGTCCACATGGGTGGTACTATAACTGGCTTGTACATAATAGAGGGCAGTACTATTCAATTACCTGTTAACTTTACACAGAGCGCTGAGAGGAAAAGAGAGCGCAGATGCGTCCAGCGACTAGATCGTCACTGCGCACACGAAGACCAACGCCCTGTAGGCCCCAAAGATTGGCGCCCCTTTTGTTATTTCTTTATTCAATTGAAAATAGACAAACCGAACACTTAGATCAAACTCTCACCAAGCTGTCCAAACCTGTCAAGGGCTGAAATCACATGCTTCCGACCTGATTCCGGCAACATAACGACGCCAAAACCCGTAAAGGTCAAAAGTACATGTAACAGACTTGGACACTCCAAGTCAAGAATCAACCGCGACAGCACCAAATAACCACTTCAAAACAATTCACAGATCACAATAGATTTGCACTGGCCCAACGGAGTTCCGTGCCTAGAGATATTGGCCCCAAAGACTGGCGCCCCTTTCGGTATTTCTTTTTATATTAATCAATCATCAAAATACAAGAGAGCGGTTAGGGTTTCACTCTCAGACTCTGCGTCCAGATGCTCTGAGAAGTGAGGCCCTCACCACTAATTTAAAGGTTACAAGGGATGCCCAAAAGCACAGCCCCAAAAGCTTCAAATCAAACGCAATTGCTCTCTCTCTCTCACAGAGAGTCAAAACATGAAAGCAAAAGCATTCTCTCTCTCTTTCTCATTTAAGTAGAGAAAAAGCGAAATTTGCGTCGCTCATCATTTTCTCAAAAAAAAATAATAATAATAATCCGCCTCCGCGATTTTCGGAAATTAGGGTTTTTGGCAGAAATTAGGGTTTCTGTTGTCCGCCACGTCATCACTTTGTGACATACCCCCCTCTTGAAAGCATTGTAATCGACCGCGATTACACCTGCAAAACCGACAAAAGCCATAAACCGTCTTAGCAGACACTGATTGTTAGTACCTACGTACTAGGAACACACATCTAGCACATGTACAAAATCGACAGTCACATCACACGACATCACAGGACATCACAGGACATCACATGACATTCAACATTCATTCGGATCTTAGACCATGATTTATCGGCAATGTAGCTAGCAATCACATCTAGGTCCAATCGGGACCTCATCGATGTCCAATTGACTAACCCCTATTGCAACCATGTCTATTCGAGATCAATCAGACCAAAATGCTGCAGTCATTTCGGCTATCAGTTTCTGCAGTCACAAGAAGTCAAGAACAAATGAGTATCATAATCAGGAATTCCATTTCATAAAGTCATCCAGCAGAATACTGTCAGCTCTCAGTATCCCTGAAGCTCAAAGAGACATCAGTGACTTTAGTATCAAAATCGAGGCATCTGTTGACAAAGGAGCGGAGTAACTCCCCTCTTGTGCATCCCATTACACCAGATCTTCGGCCAAGCTGAGTTTCTGGGTTCCGTTTGGAGTAGACTATGCTAAACCAAAACATCGAGGTAAAGTTTCACAATCCGAGGAGTATCTGCTAGGTCCTCCTCCTCCATCCACTTCGCATCAAATGCAGGAAAGTTCTTGAACTTAACCAAGAACCGCCTTCGGACTTTACCTTTCTTCCTATCATTATGTGCCAAAATCTGTTCAGGAACAAGGATCTCCTCGTTTTCTTCCACTTTGATTTGCTCATCACGCTCCCCATCATCATGCACATCACCCTTAACAGGTTTCAAGAGACTCACATGCAATGCATTGTGAATCCTCCAAGTATCTGGCAGTTTCAATCGGAAGGAGACATCATTTATCTTGTCAGTGATCTGGAAAGGTCCGTAGTATCACATACTAAGCTTTGGAAAAAGCCTCTCCTTTCCATTTTTCTTTCTTAGGCGTGCCTTCTCAAAAGTAAGAGCACCCAATCATCCTCCTTCAGTTTCCAGTCGCGACGATGGCGATCCGCTGCCTTTTTCTGTCGTTCTTGAGACTTCTGCAAAGTCTCGCGAACCTTGGCAAAAGCCGTATCCAAGTCTCGCGAATATTCATCCGCTTCAAATTTCTAATCTTTCGTGCTCAGGAAGGATGGAACCTTCGCAGCACTTTCAACAATCTCACATGGCGTCTTCCCCGTCGAAGAGTGTATCGTGTTATTGTAGGCAAATTCCACCAAAGGTAAGTTCTTTTCCCATTGAGTCTTCTGATGCGAGATACAAGACTTCAATAAATCTAAAATCACTGAATTGGCAATCTCAGATTGCTCGTCAGTCTGCAAGTGGAACAATGACGAGAACTGCAACCGCGTGCCAATGTTCTCCCAAATTGCCTTCCAAAACAAACTCATAAATCTGGGGTCTCTGTCGGAGACAATCGTCTCAGACGTGCCATGTAATCGGAAAATCATCGTGATCATTCTGTATTCTCGGGAGATCAAAAAAAATGAAATCCATTTCAATATTTTCCCAGGGGCGGGTGGGTATGGGTAAAGGCTGTAACAATCCCTGTGCCTTATGCCTGTCAAACTTGACCTTCTGGCATACCAAGCAACTGCGCACAAACTCTTCCACATCCTTCTTCAGTCTCCGCCAAAAGAAATCTCTCTCTCTACCCCTTTCATGGTGGTAGCAATGCCGCGGTGACCCGTAAAAGGTGGACAGTGGCAATCAGTCATAACCTTTTCCCTCAACGGCTGTGTAACGCACAACATAGTCTTTTTCATCAAGTAGCCTTCCCGAAGGGAGTATCCAGCTACTGTCTCCCCATCCCGTATCCGTGTGAAAATATCTGCAAAATCTGTATCTGTGGCACACTGATCGACCATATCCTCGAAGCTCCTATGATGTATCGCGGAAATAGCCAGAACCAACGGTTTTCGAGACAAAACATCTGCCACCATTTTCTCCTGTCCCTGCACATGGACAATCTCGAAGTGGAACTGTGACAAGATGTTCACCCACCGCATCTGCTTTTCCGAAAGTTGCTTCTGTGACAAGAAGTAGCGCAAACTCTGATGGTCTCTAAAGACAGTAAAATCCGCTCCGAGTAGGTAATGCCGCCACTGAGTAAGAGCATGGATAACCGCCAATAGCTCTTTCTCATAAATCTGTGCTGTCATCTCCGGCCTAGAGAACAAACGGCTCTCGTAAGCTATGACATGGCCTTCTTGCATCAAGACCGCACCCAGACTACGACCAAAAGCATCATAATACACTTCAAATGACTTCTGCAAGTCCGGCAAAGTCAAAACAGGTCCCGTAGTCAATTTCTCTTTCAATGTCCGAAAGGCAGTCACCTCTGTGGGTCCCCACGAAAAAGGTACTCCTTTCTGTGTCAAGATATGCAAAGGGGAAGCAACCTCTGCAAACTTTCGTATGAACCCCCTGTAGTACGAACACAGTCCCAAGAAGCTTCTAACTTCATGGACATTCCTCAAATCGGGCCAATCACGGATAGTCTCTATCTTGGCCGGGTCCATCTGCACTCCTGTTGCTGACACAATGTGTCCCAAAAAGTGTATCTCTGGTAGGAAAAATTCACTTTTCTTTGCATTAATCACTAACGTGTGATCTCGTAATGCCTGAAAGACTTGATGCAAATGATCTCTGTGTTCTGCCTCATTCTTGGAGAAAACAATGATGTCGTCAAAGAAAGTGCCAACAAATAGCCTGTACTCTCGAAAAATCTTGTCCATCATCTGGTTAAAGGTCGCAGGAGCATTGGTTAAGCCAAAAGGCATCACCAAAAACTAAAATAACCCAAAAGTCGTCCGAAAAGTTGTCTTGTAGACATCTCTTGGCGCTATCCTGATCTGATGATATCCACTCTTCAAGTCAATCCTGCTAAAGCACGAGGATCCCTGTAACTGTCGAGTATATCATCGATCCTAGGAATCGAAAATCTGTTCTTGATGGTGATTTTGTTGAGAGCTCTATAATCGATGCACATTCTCCAAGATCTGTCTTTCTTCAAAACCAACAACACTGGAGAGCAATACGGTGAAGTACTAGGCTGGACAAGACCCTTTTCCAAGAGGTGTTTCACTAAGTTCATAATCTTTTCATTCTGTACTCGGCTCACACGATAAGGTGGCCGATTCGGTGGCGTGCTTCCAGATATCAGATCAATGGTATGATCTTTAGGCCCTCTCAAAAGCAATCGACATGAGCGTGGAGAAAAAAAAATCTTGGCGTTCTTTTCTTCAGGTCAAAACATATTCAACTTTTATCCATCGTTCAGTTCTCCCAAAAGAATGAGTAAGAAAACTGAAGTTCATCAAGTACAATTTCTAAGCCCTTCATTTATCAAAGTCGCTTTCTCGTCCCGGTAGTCAACCACGGCGTAGTTCTTGTGGTACCAAGGGATCCCGAGTAGAACGTCACTCGCGTGCCCTGAACACCGCTGTCATTGCAAACGAAGTTTGCCAATGCTCGGTGTAATGGCAACATCCCATCCGGGTGCCAGTCGAACTACCTCCGCCTGTGGCGTGAGTCTGTCGGGCGTAGTTCCAAATCGAGCCGCCAATTCCAAGTGAAAAGAAGTTGGCCTCGGCTCCTTCAAAAGAGCTTCCTGATCCTTCACTTTGCCCCAAAAAAAAGCGGCAAAGTTTTTACTTTCATTCATTTGATTTGGTGCAAGTCCCACGCCATGTGGTACCAGTTCTACTTTTCTATCTGCCTTTTTTGCCACATTCCTCAGCTACTCTCAAACTCTTAGGCCTGTCGTCGTCTTTATCATTCTGTTCTTTCTATGCCTTTTTTAGGGCACTTCGCGGAGATATGTCCATGTTCCCCGCATCCAAAGCACTTCCCCTCTCTGATGAGGCGAGCTCTCTCCTCAGGAGTAAGCTTGGGTCGTGCATCCTTTTTTTTTTCTCTGGGTTGCTCTTTTTTATTCTACTTTCATTCCCAGAAGTCTGTTCGGCTCGTTGTGTCATGACCTCATCTGTGGGGTAGGTCAGACTGCCAGAGTGAATGGCAAAGCCCCGCTTCGCATGACTCATCAACTCCTGAATAGAAGCTGACTTCTGTTCCAAGCAGTGATCTCGGATCTCTGTAGGTAGACTCAAGGTAAACCGCACAATCTGTTCTCTGAACGAGATCTTCTTGAATGAAGAGGCGGGTAGAAAAGAGTTCCAGAATCTTTCACAATAAGCATTGATTGTATCTTTCTTGGTCATCCGAAGATGGTTCCAAGCAGCTCGTACATCTCGTTCATATTCTTGCGTCAACCAAGAAGAAATAAAAAGCTTCTTAAATTTCAGTCATTTAACTGGCGCAGTCTTGTTTAAAAGAAGCGTGGACCACCAAGTACGAGCATTCTCCTTAAAGTAAGAGGCAGCTCTCCGAATCTTGGAGTGCTCTGAATAGCGTCCTCCCGCGAAAGCGATGTCAAACTGCTGAAAAAAGACAAAGCCTTCGAAGCATCTGAGTATCCTGAAAAGTATCAAACTTGATCGAGTGGCCACCTTCCTTAAACTCTCGGACTTTCTTGCTTTTATCTTCGAGAAAGTCATACTGGTTGGCTTTGTAAAAATTCTTCTTGTTCGCATAAAACTTTCCGTCATCGGAATCTGAGCTGTCTGTAGACGAGTCCTCAGTAGAACTGTCAGTCTCTGGGCGAGATTTAGCCTTCTTTGTCTTTCTCTTGCCCTTTCCAAAGCATTGCTTCTTGCTTTGCTTTTTACCTTTTCTGTCTTCTTCGCTCGAATCCGAGGAGCTAGAAGAACTGTCAGAAGAAGAAGAAGAACTGGGTAGGTCTTCAAACTTGACGCGCTTCTTCAATTTCTTTGCCTTGTCAAATGTTGACCGACGACCCAAATATCCCGAGAAGTTAGTGCCTTTCTTCTGCTTTTTGCCGTGCTTTTTGGCTTTCTTTTGCGTGTCAAAAAGCTGAGCAATCCGTGCATCAACCACGTTCTCCAGTTCCTGCTCCGTATATTTTCTTGGAGGCAGAAGGTTTCTTGAGAGCGGGTTTCGGGAGTGGTGTTGTGGTTCTCTCCCACTCCATCTGTACCTCTTCCAAAGAGGTCTGGTTCATATATTTTGCCATCTTCGGGTCCTTGGCAAAATTGAGCATCATCTTTGTTGCATCGCTGATCAACTGGCGACGCTCTATCTCTCGCCGCTCCGTCTAAGTAGGCCAAGGCGGGCCATACTCTCTGCCTGAATCTTCGTAGTGATCCCAGCCCGCATCTCCAGATGCAGAAGGAGTCGACTGATCATTGCCTGAAGCCATAGGTGCCGCGGAAAAAAAAATTCGGGGATCGGATTTCCCGTAAAAGAGAAATCGGCCGTGCTCTGATACCACTGTAACAGACTTGACACTCCAAGTCAAGAATCAACCACGACAGCACCAAATAACCACTTCAAAACAATTCACAGATCACAATAGATTTGCACTGGCCCAGCGGAGTTCCGTGCCTAGAGATATTGGCCCCAAAGACTGGCGCCCCTTTCGGTATTTCTTTTGATATTAATCAATCATCAAAGTACAAGAGAGCGGTTAGGGTTTCACTCTAAGACTCTGCGTCCAGATGCTCTGAGAAGTGAGGCCCTCACCACTAATTTAAAGGTTACAAGGGATGCCCAAAAGCAGAGCCCCAAAAGCTTCAAATCAAAAGCAATTGCTCTCTCTCTCTCTCACAGAGAGTCAAAACATGAAAGCAAAAGCATTCTCTCTCTCTTTCTCATTTAAGTAGAGAAAAAGCGAAATTTGCGTCGCTCATCATTTTCCACAAAAAAAAAAAAGAATTATAATCCGCCTCCGCGATTTCCGGAAATTAGGGTTTCTGGCAGAAATTAGGGTTTGCAGGAATTTTAGGGTTTCTGGCAGAAATTAGGGTTTCTGCTGTCCGCCACGTCATCACTTTGTGACAGTACACGTCAAGGACACTTTCCCTTGCATTTTGAAAGCTTTCCGATGAGCTGTAAGTTAATTTCAAAGTGCTGTAACTCTCTGTTTTTCCACTGTTGGGTGCCCAAAATCTTGTACACGCGTCCCAAGGCTTTCCCGAGGCTCCCTTGACGATTTCTTGCAGTTTAGGTGCGAAACCTTAAACCTGCAGAAAAACACAGCAGGCTGTAATTTTCTGTTTTGGATCGTTTTGAGCGGAGCGAACACGCCTATGACGTGTCTTGGTGCTCCCGCACGCAATTGGACAGTTCCCCTTTGAATCGGACGAGTACCTATTCAGAAGGCTCTTGCCTTAGCAACCGCGCATAAAACCCCCAGAATTTTACATGGTCAATTGAGAAGCGCAACTAGTGGGGCATTACCATATGTGCCAAGGAGAGAGAGAGAGAAGCGCGACAGCAAATCGTCACTCTACATGAGACAAGGGAGAAGGCAAGCTTTCCATTAAAGGTGCGGAACCAAAAAATCCACCACAAAAACTAAAAATCAATCTCCTCTCTCGTATTTGGGCGCCCCTTCTTGGGATGAGAGCTTTTGGAAGAGTGTGTTGCCCTATAGGTTGCTCTCCTACTGCCATGTGTCCAGTTTGCCCCTTAGGTTTAATTTCCTAGTACACACCAACTTATAAAGTTGTGACTTGCCGAGTGGCCCAAATTCCACTTTGGTGCACTCAAACTTCCATATTCATCAAAATTCACTCCTAACTGGCCCGACCAGTTTCTGACTGACCGACCAAGATTCGCTATAACAGACTTGGACACTCCAAGTCAAGAATCAATCGCGACAGCACCAAATAACCACTTCAAACAATTCACAGATCACAATAGATTTGCACTGGCCCGGCGGAGTTCCGTGCCTAGAGATATTAGCCCCAAAGACTGGCGCCCCTTTCAGTATTTCTTTTTGTATTAATCGATTCAAAGTACAAGAGAGTGGGTCGGGATTCACTCTCAGACTCTGTGTCCAGATGCCCTAAGAAGTGAAGCCCTCACCACGTATTTAAAGGTACAAGGGATGCCCAAAAGCAGAGCCCCAAAAGCAGAGCCCCAAAAGCTTTTAAAATAAAAAGCATCAGTTCTCTCTCTCTCTTAGACAGTCTTTTCTCTTTTTCTTATAAAAAAAGCAAAATTCCCGTCGCTCATCATTTCTATTAAAAAATAAATTAAAAAATCAACCTCCACGAAATTCAAAAATTAGGGTTTGTTGCAGAAATTAGGGTTTTTGTTGTCCGCCACGTCATCACTTTGTGACATTCCCGATGTAAGAAACCCATTCGGCCGCAGCTGTTTCACACTGGCCATGCAATGTCCACTTGTATCTTTTCAAAGGTTTCACGGAAAACAAGTAAAAATAAAATCAATAAAAATATGTAGTACTTAAAGAAGGCAACTCGAAAAATACACCTCCTGGTGACATACCCCACCCTTGAAATATTGCAAGCGATCTCGCTTGTATGCCAATAATACATGTTGATATCTCCTGATATCACATGTCTGCACTGTGAAGGGCCTCCGAGAAGAGGAAAGGCGAGACCAATCTGTCTGCATCGTCTTGCCTGTATCTCCTGCCTCCAATCCTCCGAAGTCAACCAAAACAGAATCCATGCCAACAACGCCACCAAACCACCTGTCGGTGTGGCTCTCAATGTGAACGAGCTGGAAGTGGCCTACTGCCTAGGTCGGGGGATATGTCTGCTGTAAGGTTACGGAGGGCGAGTGTAAGCAACTCTGAAGGTAGCAATCCAAATGATCAGGAGTGTAGAACCATCCAAGCCAAGCTCCGGGTGACTCCGGATGTAGTCGCGGGATGCCTGATCTCCTGCATCTGGCGGGTAAACTCTCCAAAAGAGTCTAAAGCACTGAAGTCCGACTCCAGTCTGTAGATCCAAGCAATGAACCTATCCAAGAAGAGATCCAAGATCCTCTCCCTAAGTCCATGTAGATACTCTTGTGTAAGCAAGTGATCTGACGTGTCGAGGTCAAGTGGTAAGTGTCTGTCCACCAAGATGGTGATGTCCTCTTTGGGAATGTCGTAATCCCATATGCCATGAGCATAGCCATATCTCGTGTGAACTCCTTTGATGAGTGCATAAGTGTGTCCATAGCAAGCCACAAGTCACCACCCCCTCTGGAGTTCGCAACCGCCGAATGATGGCTGGAATGAATGGATCTCCCAAGGATCGTACACCCGTAGATGATCAAGCCGATGTCGAAGATACCATGTACTCCAACAGTCACTGAGAGACCACACGGACCACCACCAGATGGTGTCCTGACAGGAGGTAACTTCATCCTCTGTGAAAAACACAAGCCATGTGGCTGCTGTCCACCTAAAAACGCAACTGCGAGGTGATGAAAACGCTGCTGTCCAGCGATTTTCAGCGTGCTCGTACGCTCTCGGCATGGTCCGGAGCAGTGCAAAGGAGTATGGGAAGGGTGGTGAATCACTGTCACTGCCCCAGATGGGCTGCAAACAGAGGAAACAACAAGGGGTAATGGCTCAAATCTAATGAAGACAGAGAGGATACTCGCCGGCAATGCACCAGATGCAAATCTGGGTAGGTGGCAAGATCCGGGGGTTCAGAAGCTGAGTGCTACCCTCCTGTTGCAAAAACGCAGGTCAATTTGCAGTCCACTTTTGCTGCACTTGTTGGCACCAAAAACCCTCTGTTTGCTGGAGAAACAAGGAGTGATGGGTACCCTAGGTGCCCAACAACTTGTGGAAGGTGCCAACGACACAAAGTGACCAATAAAACCGCCGAAAATGGGCTGAAAACCCAAAAACGCAGATTTGGCTCAAAAACACAGATGGAGCAGAGGAGGTTTCCAGCGATGAAATGATCCCACAAGTGAAGCGCTAGCAGCCTGATGCAAAAAAACTGACCTGATCTGCAAAAACGCAGGTGGAGGGGGATCCTCCACGACAAAAAACGCAGATCTCATCGCGCGCCTAGTTGTTTGCAAAACGCTAGTAGATTTTTCATGAAAATGTTGGTTATGCTGATCTTGGGAGGAGAACCTGATGCGGAGATGCGCTGTCCCAACCTCCAAGCCATGGAAAGCCTAAGCTGTTGATACCATGTGAATTGGCGTCTGATACCATGTGAGAGTGCGCGTGTGTGGAAGTGTGTGTGTGTGTGTGTGTGTGTGTGTGAGAGAGAGAGAGAGAGAGAGAGAGAGAGAGAGAGAGAGAGAGAGACCACAAACGCTATGTGTCCGGAAAGGGGCAATCAGCCCCCCATTGACTACCAGAGCACGAGACCCAATACAATCAAATGTGTGATCTCTATGAGATATGGAATTGGGTACAACCCTGGCCCCATAAATAGGTGCCCAAGGGGAGGTAGGACAATGCCTGGAAAAATCTCCCACAACCCAACAAGAAATAAATGAAATATGAGGGCACCCAACAAGGTGGGTAGCCGGCCCCAAACTCGAGCGGCCGAACCAGGTACAACCTAGACTATGGGTGGCCAGCCCGGAGACATACTAGCAATAGACCTATGAAGCAGTAGAGTGGTGTAAGTCTAACAAGAAAAAATCGCTCTTCTTTGCATTGATAACCAATCTATGTGCTCGTAGTGCTTGAAAAACCTGTAGCAAATGTTGTCGATGTTCTACCTCGTTCTTGGAGACGACAATAATGTCATCAAAGAAAGTGCCGGTACTCTCTAAAAATCCTATCCATCATGGGGTTGAATGTCACTGGAGCATTTGTGAGACCAAATAGCATCACCAAACATTCGTACAAGCAGAAAGTCGTTGTGAAAGCTGTCTTGTAGACATCCCCAGGAGCAATTCGGATCTGATGATATCCACTCTTCAAATCAATTCTGTTGAAACAAGTGGATCCCTGAAGTCTCTCAAGTATATCATCGATCCTAGGGAGAGGGAATCTGTTCTTGATGGTGATTTTATTGAGAGCCTTGTAGTCAATGCACATTCTCCACGATCCGTCTCAAGGTTGGATCAAAACGTACGTACTGATCCATTCCGTACCGTACGGACATTATGTACAGATCCGTACCGTACGGAACAATCCATACGTCTTTTTTTTTCTTTTTTTTTTTTTTTTGGGGGGGGGGGGGGGGGGGAGGGGGGGGAGGTTTTTGTGGGTGTGGGAAGCCCGTACAGTGCTGATTTAAAATAAAAATCTCTCTTGCAATAGTTACACAGTATATGATTGTCTTGTAAAACGTATCTTTGAATATCTCTATAAGTTGTTGGATTCTCTCTTGTTTTTTTATTGGAAATGTCCTAAAAAATTTAGTACTTTGCAGTTTTTTTACAAGAGTACGTATTTTTACGTACGTAAAAATTTTTCCTGTACGGAACAACGTACAGTACGTACAAATACCCCACGTACAATACGTTTGGTACCACCTTGATCCGTCTTTCTTTAATACTAGCAATACCAGAGAGGAGAAAGGTGAAGTGCTAGATTGGATGAGACCCTTTTCTAGAAATTCCTTTACTTGGTTCATTATTTCTTCATTCTGGGCTCGGCTAACTCGATAAGGTGGCCGGTTCAGTGGTGTACTTTTGGGAATCAAATCAATCGTATGGTCCTCAGGACGAGGTGGAGGTAACTCGCCCGGTAGGCCTTCAGAGAAACAATCAGCCTATGTGTGTAGAAATTATTGTCGTTCCTTTTCTAATTCAGACATATTGGTTCGTTGTTCATCATTCAGTTCTTTCAAGAAGATTGAGCAAACAAAAAGACTGGATTTCTTTAATTTGGAAATGGCCGAAGCCGATATAAGTAGGATGGACTCACCCTTCAATTTTACATCAACAAGTATAATTTCTTTGTCCTTCTCATTCTTCAAAGTCGCTTTACTCGCCCTATAATCGACCACTAAACTGTTGATTCCTAGGAGACCGTCACACCCTTCCTATAAGGTGCAGTGGAATGAATGTTTGAACTTTGCTCAAGATGAGTGCTCCGAACTGTGCTCAAGGTTCCTTTTGTTCTTATGGAAGGGAGAGCCTTCCGTTCTTAATAAGAGAGTGCAATGGATACAAACAAAGTGAATGGACACTGTGCATGAAAGTGTATGAGATTGAGAGATAGAGAAGAGAATACAACACCAGAGACGTTGTAAAACCCTCCTCCGAAGGCCCCACTCTCTATGGCGAGAGCAGTCTTCTTATGATTGCACAAATCTCTACAATGCTGGGACTTACCGACGATGAGGACGACGACGAGACGGGCTGATATCTGAAAATGCTAAGGGCTGAAATCTGCAAATCTTGTATCTGCTGAATTCTGCCTCTATGTCGATGACAATGTCGATGGCGACAATGCGACGACGACGCACTCTGAAATCTGCTTTTCCGGGCTGAAACTGTAAACCTTGTGGAAACTGACAGTGCGGCGAGGAACTGCTGCGGGAAGGTGAGATCTGCGAGGCTCAGGGGTTCTACTACGGGTGCTAGCTGCTGAAAACTGAAAACGCTGATGTTCCTTGATGTTCCGTCGCGGTAAATTTGCAAAACGCCGGGGTTGATCTGCAAACCAAAAACACTACGGCTGAAAACTGATCTGCTGTCGTCGGAATGTCCGGCAAAGGCAAAACGCTAGGCTGATCTGTGGTTGTGTTGTCGCCGGGAATCTGCAAATGCAAAAACACTGGCTGATCTGGGGTCTTGATGCAAAACGCTAGCCTCTCTGCTGTGTAGCAAAAATGCTAGGCCTTGCTGGGGTTTCGTGCTGAGAAGGTGCCTGTTGAGCGGTGCTCCTGGTGCCTCTCCTGCCGATTAGTGCTAGTCTAGGTTTGCTTATATACAAACTTACTCAATTTGCCCTACCTACTTTTCAACAAAAGTCACTTAAAAATAAGTGAAAAATGTCAAAAATAGGGAAAATAGGCTAAATGCACTGGAAAATTCCATGAAGGATTCTAATGGATTCTGATGGGAATGCTTATGATCATGTATGATCATGTTGTGGCAACCAGAGGATATGCATCTACACTAAGTGACTGGGCATACACGGTCTACGAAAAGACTCACAAAAGTGCAAGAACACTTGCTAATCTAGATTGACTGGGCTGACTCAACCCTTGTCGTGCTGTAGCTTGTCCACAGACACATGGGGTTGGATATGTCACGTGACATCCCCTCCTTTTCAAAGTGAGGTACTGGTACCAAACTGTATGGCGTCGAGGGAGATCACTGATAGCATCCAGAATCCTGGAAGGGACTCTTCTCCGGCCCACTCTGATGTGTGGATCGTGCGGTACTTGAACTTCATAAAGGTCTGCAATGCTTGCTTCTTTGGGCCGCGCCGAAAGCGACACAAAGTCTTATGTGGCTCCTTCGATGCTTCAACTTCGTCTAGAGTCATGCTTCTTTCTTCTTCAAGAATCTCCATGGTTGAAAATTCCTGAAACCATTTCCAACACACAAACATGAACATACCCATTCCATGTAAAGTGAGTGGAAAAAATCTTGTCTTCCTCAAAGACTGTGCGTGCAATCTAGATGAACAAAGAGACGGAGTGCCAAACCGTTCACCACACACACGCAAACAATGAGATCGAATCTTTCTCTTGTGATCTAAAACAATCAACTGTCGCAATTCACAAAGGAAATGCGCATGCTTGGTGCTCATACTTTCATGTGCTCTTTCTACGAATGTGTCATGCCAAGGAAGAGACATGGAATGTGACGTCCTTACATACATACTTTTCAGCTTTTCATGAAAAATCCACATACATTTGTGCTCATTCATGAGTGAAACGTACTCAACGTACAATATGTCATGCCTAGGAAAAGGGATCACATAAAAACGCTAACTAAAATACAAGCGATCACGAATGAAACACTCGAACAATGCGTGTTGATGAATCATTCGAACACATAGTACTTCCTGTGAGGGTTCTTTGGATCTAGGCTCAAGAGCCAAGACCGGTTCTTCCTGAGGGGGTTCTTGGGACCTAGGCTCGAGAGGCAAGATCGATCCTTCGTGGTTGATCGAATCTGCAACGAGGTTAGCTTCGCTAGAAAAAGCATCAACTAACTCATCATCCTTGGGAACAATCACATCATCTTCATGCAAATCATCATGCTTGTGAGAAATCACATCTTGATCATGCAAATCATCATGCTCATAATTATCATCTAAATCATCATGCTTATCATTGTCATTTAAATCATCATGCTTCTCATAATCATGCAAATCCTGTGTGTCATGCTTGGGAGAAGAAGAAACTAAGAGAGTCTCCTTTTCATGATTCTGTGCAAAGTACGCCTGCACTTGAGAAAAAAGTCGCAACATCTCTTCCATGTGTCAGTCGTTCATTGCCTTTCTTGCTTTCTTCTCGCGATCAAATTCTGCTTGTCTTTCTTTGGCTTCCAACCGTGCTTGCCGCTCTCACGCGCTATGGCTGCCATTCTTTCTTGGTGTTCGTGCTCCATTTCTACTTTTCTTTCTGCTCTTCTTGCTTCGCGTTCTAACTTCCTGTACATCCAACTCCTCCATAGGAGTTAGTGCAATCCTTGACGTAGATGGGGAAGGGGGAGGGTCGGAAAAACCTCCTGGTGGGGAAAATTCTTCTTCGCCTCTCTCATGCTCATCACCTCCAAGCGAAGTATCCATTCCGGCTCGAGTGATGACCATCCACTGAAGTCGTGGGTTCTTGTGGGTTCTTGTGGTCTTCGTTCTTGGGGTTCTTGAGGTTCTTGAGGTTCTTCTTTCGCTTGCAATCTGTGTTCGAGAAAGATCTTCTCTTCACCCGAGTTCTGCTCTTTTCCGCGGGCGCACCCCTTGGCGGCCTTGCGCTCACACCAAGGTTGCTTTTTCCCACCTCACGTCGATTGGCCGGCCGCTAAGTGCACGGTCCGCTCTCAATGAGTGAAAAGAGGCACAAGGGGAGGCTGGACAAGCCCTTCTTTCCTGGGATTCCTGTCACTCTTCAAAAACACGATTAGGAATCGACACGCCCGAGCGAACTTGGGTTCGTGCGACCACAACAAGCAAAAGAAAATTATGTGGTTCTTGTGGTTCTTTCCTTCAGTGATACAGAACACTGCCAAAGCTCTGATACCAATGTAAGGTGCAGCGGAATGAATGTTTGAACTTTGCTCAAGATGAGTGCTCCGAACTGTGCTCAAGGTTCCTTTTGTTCTTATGGAAGGGAGAGCCTTCCGTTCTTAATGAGAGAGTGCAATGGATACAAACAAAGTGAATGGACACTGTGCGTGAAAGTGTATGAGACTGAGAGATAGAGAAGAGAATGCCTTCCGTTCTTAATGAGAGAGTGCAATGGATACAAACAAAGTGAATGGACACTGTGCGTGAAAGTGTATGAGACTAAGAGATAGAGAAGAGAATACGACACCAGAGACGTTGTAAAACCCTCCTCCGAAGGCCCCACTCTCTATGGCGAGAGAGGTCTTCTTATGATTGCACAAATCTCTACAATGCTCGGACTTGCCGACGATGTCGACGACGATGAGGACGGCGATGAGACGGGCTGAAATCTGAAAATGCTAAGGGCTGAAATCTGCAAATCTTGTATATGCTGAATTCTGCCTCTATGTCGATGACGATGTCGATGGCGACGATGCGAAGACGACGTGCTGAAAACGCAGATGCTGAAATCTGTGTTTTCCGGGCTGAAACTGTAAACCTTGCGGAGACTGACCGTGCGGCGAGGAACTGCTGCGGGAAGGTGAGCTCTGCGAGGCTCGGGGGTTCTCCTGCGGGTGCTAACTGCTGAAAACTGAAAACGCTGATGTTCCTTGATGTTCCGTCGCGGTAAATCTGCAAAACGCCGGGGCTGAAATGCAAACCAAAAACGCTATGGCTGAAAACTGATTTGTTGTCGCCGGAATGTCCTGCAAAGGCAAAACGCTAGGCTGATCTATGGTTCTGTTGTCGTCAGGAATCTGCAAATGCAAAAACGCTGGCTGATCTGGGGTCTTGATGCAAAACGCTAGCCTCTCTGCTGTGTAGCAAAAATGCTAGGCCTTGCCGAGGTTTCCTGCTGAGAAGGTACCTGTTGAGCGGTGCTCCTGCTGCCTCTTCTGCCAATTAGTGCTAGTCTAGGTTTGCTTATATACAAACTTACTCAATTTGCCCTACCTACTTTCCAACAAAAGTCACTTAAAAATAAGTGAAAAATGTCAAAAATAGGGAAAATAGGCTAAATGCACTGGAAAATTCCCTGAAGGATTCTGATGGATTCTGATGGGAATGCTTATGATCATGCTGTGTGCAACCAAAGGATATGCATCTACACTAAGTGACTGGGCATGCACGGTCTGCAAACAGACTCACAAAAGTGCCAGAACACTTGCTAATCTAGACTGACTGGACTGACTGAGTCCTTGTCGTGTTGTAGCTTGTCCACGGACACATAGGGTTGGATGTGTCACGTGACACTGCCAAAGGCATGATGTAAAAGTCCTCGTGCTCTAAATACCTCTGACAATGCAAACAAAGTTTGCCAATGACAGGTGTAATGGCAACATCTCATTCGGGTGCCGCTAGAACAGCTTTTGCCTATGGTCCCATTCTGTCGGGCGTAGTTCTAAGTCGAGCCGCAAATTCAGGTGAAATGAAGTTGGCCTTGGCTCCTCCGTCAAAGAAGATGAGGCCTTCTTCATCTCGTACTTTGCCCTATGCGTAGTAAAGATCTGTGCTTTCATCCATCTGATCTGGGCCGGTCCCCACACAATCTGGTACTAGTTCTACTTTCATCTTTCCTTTTTTGCCACGTTCTTCGACTACTCTGGAACTCTCTGGCCTATCTTTTGATTGACCTCTCTATGCCTTTTTGGGGCACCTTGCAGATATGCGTCCTTGTTCTCCACAGTCAAAGCACATCCCTTCCTTGAGGTATCCTCATTTTTGTTCCTCGGTCAATCG
The DNA here is from genome assembly GCF_014529385.1 of Adiantum capillus-veneris. Lineage (NCBI taxonomy): Eukaryota > Viridiplantae > Streptophyta > Polypodiopsida > Polypodiales > Pteridaceae > Adiantum > Adiantum capillus-veneris. The sequence goes on from NC_140931.1 coordinate 151,002,298, forward strand.
GGGTCGTGCGTCCTTCTTTTTATGAAACTTCCTTCTTCTTCTAATATCATTTGTCGAATTCTGTCCAGTCCTTGGTGTCAAAACTTGATCAATGGGGTAAGTCGGGTTACCCAAATGCATAGCAAATCCTTGCTTAGCATGTCCCATCAGTTGTTGTATGGACTCGGACTTCTATTGAAGGCAGTAATCTCGGATCTCTTTGGGAAGTCCACACCAAAATCGCTCGATTTGCTGCTTAAAAGCGACCTTCTTAAAAGAAGAGGCAGGTAGAAAAGCATCCCAAAATCTCTCACAATAAGTATCCAAAGTATCGGCATTGGACATCGAAGATGGTTTCAACGGTAATCACATCTCGTTCGTACTCTTGAGTCGGCCAAGAGGAAATAAGAGTCGCTTGAACTTTAACCATTTTGTCGGGGCTTATTTTCTTAAGAGAAGAGTCGACCACTATGTTTGTGCATTTCCTTTTAAATATGATGCTTCCCTCCTGATTTTGGAGTGCTTTGAATAGCGCCCTCCAAAGAAATCTATGTCAAATTGTTGAATAAAGGCTAAAGCCTCGGGAGCATCTTGAAACCCTGAAAAGGTATCAAACTTTACTATCTGTCCACCCTCCTTGAATTCCTTGGTCTTCTTGCCCTTATCCTCGAGAAAATCATATTGGCTGGCTCTGTAGAAGTGCTTCCTCTTTGAATAAAACATATGGTCATCGGAGTCCGAACTCTCAGAAGAGGAAAAATCCTCGTCAAAACTGTTAGAAAAATGTCGAGATCTGCAGTAGGGTCTGCTTTTCTTGGCCTTCTTGTTCTTTCCAAATTTCTGGTTCTTTCTTCATTTCTTGCCCTTTCTCTCCTCATCACTCAAATCAGAAGAGAAAGAGCTATCCAAACTGTCAGAGGAGGATGAAGACGAGCTGGGCAATCCTTCGAAGCGTACATGCTTCTTCTGTTTTCTTGCATTCGCAAAAGAAGATTGACGGCCCAAATAACCAGGGTAGTCAGTTCTACTGTTGCGCTTATTCGGTTGCTTTTTCGCCCCCAAAAGTTGGTTGACTCGTCTTTCGACAACATCCTCAAGTTCATCCTCAGTAAACATCCTTAGGATAGGAGGTTTCTAGAGGGCTAACTTTAGTGGGAAATCAATGGCTTTCCGCCATTGAGTATGCACTTCATCGATCAGGTGTAGGGTCAAAAACTTGGCATATTGTGGATCCTTCGCAAACCGGAGCATCTGCTTGCGCAATCATCAACCTGCTGGTGACGTTGCATCTCCACTAGTTGATACTCCGTAGGCCAAGGTGGCCCGTATTCTTTTTCTGCTTTTCCGTTTGAATTTTTCATTCCAGAAGTGTCAAGAGGGTTCATGTGATTCTTACGAGAATCATCACTAGAATCCATGTGTGTTGCGGAAAAAGGGATCAGATTTCCCGGTAGAAGAGAAATCAATTGAGCTCTGATACCAGTATAACGGACTTGGACACCCCAAGTCGAGAATCTGGCACGACACACGAGAGAGAATCACTCAAAAAAATACTTCAAACACTTAATCACGTCGAGACAGCCCGGCGTAGTTCCGTGCTTAGAGAGATTGGCCCCAAAGACTAGCACCCCTTTCGGTATTTCTTTTTATATTAATGCTTGAGCAGAGTACAATTGCCCGCGGGTCCTCTCTGATTGTAGGCTCGTCAGCACAACTGAGCTAGAGAGTGGCCCTTGGGTTTTTTTAAAAGGCCCTTGGCCATGGAAAAGCAGCTACATGAAAATCTCCAAACTCAAAAGCAAATTGCCCCACAAGCTGGTCAGTGTTTTCAGCCAACGCAAATTGTGGAATTCCATACGCTGCTACGTGAGCGCTGTCAGCACGATTCCCAAGCGTCCGTGCAGCCAGCCAACGCATTTTCCGGTGGGTCCGTACAACCTGCCCATCGTTCTCAATTAAATTCCTAGTTGCCCTTAGGGCCCTGTCGGCAGATCCCCATAAGTTGGAACCACTTATGGCATCTAGTCTTTGTCATTAGGTCATGCCACAGTCCACGTCATAGGAGGATCCATAGGTGGCACTTGCTTGCCTTCTTGATTGGTGGAGGTCTACATACCGCTACAAGTCTTGACCATGCAAAAATTTCTCCTCTTGGTTCAAGGAAGGTCACATACTAATCTTCAGGAGACTATCTACCCCTTCGTCGGTGGTTGCTATTTTCCGACGCTCAAGGCACACAGCTCTACACGCAATGGCAGGCTAGCTATTCCAAGAGTGGGAGGAGTACACACCGAGAGCTGCCAACACAACCAAAAACACGAGAGAAAAAAAGTTTTTGGGATTACCGGATTAGTGCAAAATCTTCAAAGCTCAGATACCAATGTCAGGTGCAGCGGAATTGATTATGGTGAAGATCTCGTTTTACACTTCCACAAAATCCTTTCTTTCTTGGAGAGAGAAAGAGAGAGAAGAAGAGAGCGACACCCAATGGGGTCCCAACCAACCAACCAACCCTCTCAAGGGCCCCCCACACCGTTGCCGATGTGGTATTTGCTTTAGATTGCGTAAATGGAATGTACACACAATGGGGTCCCAACCAACCAACCAACCCTCTCAAGGGCCCCCCACACCGTTGCCGATGTGGTATTTGCTTTAGATTGCGTAAATGGAATGTACACGGAATTGATTATGGTGAAGATCTTGTTTTACACTTTCACAAAATCCTTTCTTCTTGGAGAGAGAAAGAGAGAGAAGAAGAGAGCGACACCCAATGGGGTCCCAACCAACCAACCAACCCTCTCAAGGGCCCCCCACACCGTTGCCGATGTGGTATTTGCTTTAGATTGCGTAAATGGAATGTACACACAATGGGGTCCCAACCAACCAACCAACCCTCTCAAGGGCCCCCCACACCGTTGCCGATGTGGTATTTGCTTTAGATAGCGTAAATGGAATGTACACGGAATTGATTATGGTGAAGATCTCGTTTTACACTTCCACAAAATCCTTTCTTTCTTGGAGAGAGAAAGAGAGAGAAGAAGAGAGCGACACCCAATGGGGTCCCAACCAACCAACCAACCCTCTCAAGGGCCCCCCACACCGTTGCCGATGTGGTATTTGCTTTAGATTGCGTAAATAGATTGCCCCGAAAATTCGCTAGATCACCTGTACAACGGTCCCCTCGCGTCCACGAACCTCCTGAGGTATTAGAGACCGTTTAGGGCCGAAACCCTAAACCTGCAAAAATACACAGCAGGCTGTAATTCCCTGTTTTAGGCTCCGTTTCGCATGCCGGTCGCATCTGTAGCAAGACCTCGAGCTCCTGCACCTGTAGGGCTACTTGCCCATTGAATTGGACGAGATTTCTCACGTGAAACCTCTCCGAATTCACCTGTACCTGTCGGGGATTAGCCACTAGCTAACCCAGTACCTGTGCAAGAGGCTCTTGCCTCGGCAATCGCACATGAACCCACATAACTGTACATTGGTCAAATGAAAAGCCCACTAGAGGGGCATAACATACTGCTCATAGGGGAGAGAGAGAGAAGTGCGTAGCGTGCAGGGCATCACTCCTGGCACCGCATTGTACATAAGTGGGAAAGGAAGCACTCCATAGCTCTTAACCTGTGACAAAATGCAAAACGAGGCCTCTCCCAGCATAAAATTCAGCGCCCATTTTTCTGCATGAGGCAAGTTCATGAAAAACTGCCACTTGGCGCATTTACAAGCATTTGCCCGTTTCGGGTTTGCCGCCTAAAAATCTCCCGATTGGTCGCCCAGTTGACTTCGCGACAGAGTTGTAAAGTGTTCCCCTAGTCATACCGGAGGTCATGACGCGAACACATTTCGCGGCCCAAAATAGCAGTTCCCTAAATTTTAGGAAATGATTCCGTTGGGCTCCCATTGGTCATCCGACCATCTATCCTCATTGGGACCGCATCCAAAAGTGCAATGTGGCCCTACTCTCGGATCTTTCCGTTGGTAGTCACACCTCGACTTTAGGCCTTTATTGAGTTCACTCCCTAGTATCCACGAACTTGCTAAGTGCGACGGGGGGACCTATATAATCTTGCTCTGAGCCCAGACATCCTCTTACTATAGGAATTCCAGCGCCGACCACTTCTCGTCTGCGGGTGAAACTACCGTTCACATTGGCCATACAATATCTGACCGTTTGATACTTCAAGAAGAGGGTCTCAAAAATAAAACAAAACCCATTGGAAAGAAACCAACTAAAGTTTGCAGTTGCCACGTCCTCGTGACATAGTTAACAGCTGCCACGTCCCCGTGACATACCCCCCTCTTGAAATCACAAACGTCCTCGATTGCATACCATAAATACACGCCACTGATGATCTTGTGCTATCAACACTCTTTTATCATCGCATGTATCCGCAAGAAAGGTCATAACATATAGATACAAATGACTTAATGAGACCTTCATACTTTTGTCATTTCCATTTATTACACTGAATTCATATGTACATTTGATGTACTAGCTCTATCATTACCCCTCCTTTGCACACGTTGGGTTGGGGCATAAGTAGGCTGTAACCCAAAGGCGTCAAGGTAAAGTTGCAATACATTTGGTGACTCTGACAGTTCATGCTCTTCCATCCACTTTGCATCCATAGGCGGATAGTTCTTGAACTTCACCAAATAGCGTCTTGCAACTTGTCCTTTAACTTTTCTATCCTTATGTGCCAAAACTTGCTCAAGTTCCTCAACTTCTGGTTGATCCTCATTTGGCATATCTTCTGGTACATCACCCACGAAGGATCTTAGAAGACTCACGTGAAACGCATTGTGAATCTTCCACGCATCAGGCAATTTCAGCCTGTAAGCCACATCGTTGATCTTGTCAAGCACTTGAAACGGCCCATAGTAACGCATGCTGAGCTTAGGAAATAGCCGTTCCTTGCCCTTCATCTTCTTTAACCTTGCCTTTCCGAACCTTAACAGAACCCAATCACCACGTGATAGTAGCAATTCACGACGGTGACGATCAGCAGCCTTTTTCTGCTTTGCCTGAGTCTTCTCCAAGGCAACTTTAATTTTCTTATACATCTCATCCATGTTCTCAACATATCGATCTGCCTCAAAGATCTTGTCCTTTGTATGCAAAATGGGAGGAGCCTTTTTGCCGCCTTCAACAATTTTAAAAGGTGCTTTGCCAGTAGACGAATGCACCGTATTATTGTACGCATACTCAAGCATAGGCAAATATTGTTCCCACTTGCCCTTATTATCTGACACATAGCATTTCAGCAGATCTAAGACAGTAGAATTAAACATTCTGACTGTCCATCAGTTTGTGGATGAAACGAAGACGAGAACTTGAGCGTAGTGCCCATGTTCTCAAATAATCCTCTCCAGAACAAACTGGTCATGCGAGGATCACGATCACTGATAATCGATTGTGGCATACCATGGTACTTAAACACATTGTACATGAACAAGCGTGCCATCTGATCAAATTTTATCTTCTTCCTAACAGGGATAAAATGGGTTTGCTTGCTGAACCTGCAGGTAATGATCCATATACCATCATTCCCTGTTGGCGGTCTTGGAAGATCAAAGATAAAGTCCATAGAAATTCTTTCCCATGGCTTATCCGGAATCGGCAGTGGTTGTAACAACCCTGGTGCTTTTTGCCTGTCAAACTTGATCTTTTGGCAAACTATGCATGCTCGCACAAAGGCATCCACATCTCTCCTCAAGGTAGGCCAATAGAAGAATGTCTTTACCGCTTCTGTTGTTGCATCAATGCCACGATGCCCTGCATACGGTGGGACATGACTCTCTTCCATGACCTTATGTCGCAGTCGCCTAGTGACACAAAGTCTGCCATGCATCATCATAAAACCATCTCTGAGGAGGTAGTGCTCGTGATGTTGCCCCTCTTGTAACTGTTCAAAGACCCTTGCAAAATCTTCATCAGCAGTATACTGTTCCTTCATGTCATCTAGCTCAAGATGATAAGGAATTGACACAGCTGAAATTTGTGGCTTTCTTGATAACGCATCAGCCACAACATTCTTCTTGCCTTCCACATGCATAATCTAGAAGTGGAACATGGAAAGAATGTTTGCCCATCGCATATGCTTTTCCGATAACTTTGACTGTGTCAAGAAGTATCGCAAGGTCTGATGATCTGTGTGGACAACAAAATCAGCACCTAAGAGGTAGTGCTTCCAGCTAGAAAGCGCATGAATCACGGCCAAGAGCTCTTTTTCATAGACTTGCATAGTCCTCTCTGGCCCTTGCAAAATTCAGCTTTCATAAGCTACTACCCGTCCATCTTGCATTAGCACTGCTCCGATGCTACTGCCACACGCGTTACACTGGACCACAAATGACTTCAAATGACTTCCTGAGATCTGGCAAAACAATAACTGGATCTGAAGTCAACTTTTCCTTTAAGAGACTAAAAGCTGAAATCTCTTTTTGGGTCCATCTGAAAGTGACCTCTTTCTTTTGCAAAGCGTGAAGAGGCGATGCTATCTCTGCAAAATTCTGATAAACCTTCTATAGTAGGAACACAATCCCAAGAAGCTTTTGACATCGTGCACAGTCTTCAAGTCTGGCCATGTCTTGATAGCTTTGACCTTTGCGGGATGCATTCTAACACCATCCTTTGAGACTATGTGGCCAAGAAAGTGGATCTCTTCGAGGAAGAATTCACTTTTCTTAGGATTAACAAGTAACCTATGACTGTGCAGCTCTTCGACACAATGGTCAAGTGACGCCTATGCTCCTCTTCATTCTTCGAATACACTATCATGTCATCGAAGAACGTCCCAACAAACTGTTGATGCAAGCGGAAAATCCGGTCCATCATTCTGTTGAACGTGGTAGGAGCATTTGTTAGACCAAACGGCATCACTAGAAACTCATAAAGACCAAATGTCGTTCTAAACGCAGTCTTGTGCACATCCTCTGGCCTTATACGAATCCGATGGTACCCACTCTTAAGGTCTATCCTATTGAAAATTGCAGCACCCTCTAAACGATCAAGACTATCATCAATTCCAGGAGTAGGAAACCTATTCTTGATGGTATTCTTATTCAACGCACGGTAATCAATACAAATGCGCGATGAGCCATCCTTCTTCTGCACTAGGAGCACTGGGGAGCAAAAGGGTGAAGAACTAGGCTGAATCAGCCCCTTCTCTAATAACTCCTCAACCTGGCCCATAATCTCTTTCTGCTGCGCCGCACTAACCCTGTAGGGAGGTCTATTTGGTGGGCTACACCCTGGCACCAAATCTATCCGATGGTCCTCAGGTCTCTCTGGCGGCAATTGCGACGGTAATGAATCAGAAAAAAAGTCACTAAACTTTTGCAAAAAATGCTGACCTTTCTTTATTTAACACAGATAAATTTGATTGATCACTATCTGAGACATCATGTGCAAAAATCAAGTACACAGAAAGATGATTCTTTATTACAGAAGTGATAGCAGAAGCAGATACAATAGGGACTGTGAAACCGGCCTGTTCAATCCAAAAAGGGCGGTAGACTTTACTTCAAACCTTGCTTTAGCTTTCACCCATTTAATTTGTCGTCCACTTTACCTGTACTTTCAAGACACAACAAACGGAAGAGGGATACAAGCTGCTAGATTGCAACTGTATGAGTAGACCGACACCAGATTGGCCCCTAACTTAGGCGCCCCTTTCGGTATTTCTTTATTGTTCAAAAGAGGGAATAAATGCTGTGGATCCCTACAAGCTGCCCCGCACAAGCTCGGCTGAATTTCAACTGTTCCGGCCCGATTTCGGCAACATAACTGTACTAGGACCCTTCACAGTCAGTATTCCCACGCATTGATTGACCTTCCCGACGCATACGGGCACTTTGCAAAACCTGGCGAGAATCTGCAGCACGCTGAATTCTCTGTTTTTAGCCCCGAAAATGCGCAGATCACCTGTACAGCGGTCCCCTCACGTCCCCGAACCTCCTGGGGGTATTAGGGTCCGTTTAGGGCCAAAACCCTAAACCTGCAAAAATACACAGCAGGCTGTAATTTACTGTTTCGGGCTCCGTTTCGCATGCCGGTCGCATCCGTAGCAAGTCCTCGAGCTCCCGCACCTGTAAGGCTACTTGCCCTTTGAATCGGACGAGATTTCTGGCGTGAAACCTCTCCGAATTCACCTGTACCTGCGGGGGATTAGCCGCTAGCTAATCCAGTACCTCTGCAAGAGGCTCTTGCCTCGGCAATCGCGCATGAACCCACACAACTGTACATTGGTCAAATGAAGAGCCCACTAGTGGGGCATAACATACTGCCAAAGGGGAGAGAGAGGGCAGTGCATAGCGTGCAGGGCATCACTCCTGGCACCGCACTGTGCATAAGAGGGAAAGCAAGCACTCCATAGCTCTCAACCTGTGACAAAATCTGAAAATGAGCCTCTCCCAGCTTAAAATTCAACGCCCCCTTCTCTTGCATGAGGAAAGTGCACCAGAAGGTGCCACTTGGCACATTTATAAGCATTTTCCCGTTTCGGGGTATCCGCCTAAAAATCTCCCAACCGGTTGCCCAGTTGACTTCACGGCAGAGTAAGAAAATGTTCCCCTTGTCATTCCCGAGGTAATGACGCAAACACATTTTCAGGTCCCAAAATAGCAGTTCCCTAACTTTTAGGAGATGCTGCCATTGTATCTTTCTAGGTCATCCGACCCTCTTTGTACACTGTGGCCACATCCAGAACAAAAATGTAGCCTCTGTAGCAAAGGATTCCACTTTGGCTAACCATAGTCCTTGTCCAACCTTAGCGCTCTCTTGCCCTCAAGCCTGGACTCCCTATGGACAGTTCCACACTAGCTATGCAATGCAAGGCAGTTCGATTTCCCGAGGGGTGTTTCCAAAAAGTGAAAGTAAATAGGTTATAAGAAAGAAATCAACAAAAAGGATAGATAGTAGTCACACGCTGGTGACATACCCCCCTCTTGAAATCTCAAACGTCCTCGTTTGCATCTATGTCGTGCATGCTCCTAGTCAACACTGATGTATTCAACACTGATGTATTCACATGTACGACACATACATGCTCATTGTCAACCCTGGTGTATTCAACACCTTGTCGACACATGTATTGCCCGCGTGTGAACCCTGTCCCAATGACATAGTGGTAGCTTCGCACTCTACCATTGCTTTGAGTCACTAACTTTCCAATGACAAAATGGTAGCTGCACATTTTGCCACTGTCTTATAGTACACGTTGGATCCCGTAACACTTTCGAGCATACCCAAACCGACAGTTTAAGAATGCAGTTACACATGTACTCTTTAATAGAAGCAATTACTGTATCCTTGACAAACTGACAAGAAATACTCACTTCTATAGCACTAACCACACTTTTGGACATTCCGTAAGAGCAATTGCCAAACTGGCAATCTGTACAGCTCTAACATTCATGTAACAGGTATTTCATTTGAGCTCACTTTAAATACCATGTACATCATTTGTTTCAGAAGCCATTGTCACACTGACAATCCATGTAGCTTTGAAACTCAAGGGGTCAAGGTAGGTTGCAAACCGAAGGCTTCAAGGTAAAGTGATAACACAGTTGGTGACTTTGCAAGTTCACCTTCTTCCATCCACTTAGCATCCATTGGTGGATAGTTTCTGAACTTTACCAAGTAACGCCTAGCAACCTTGCCTTTCACTTTCCTTTCTTTGTGTGCCAAAATCTGTTCGGGGACCAAGATCTCGTCAAGTTCCTCGACTTCCGGCTGATCTTCAACTGGCATATCTTCTGGCACATCGCCCACATAGGGTCTGAGAAGACTCACATGAAACGCATTGTGAATCTTCCAACTGTCAGGCAATTTCAGCCTATATGCAACATCACTGATTATGTCGCACACTTGAAAAGGCCCATAGTAACGCATGCTGAGCTTTGAAAACAGTCTTTCCTTGCCCTTCATCTTCTTTAACCTTGCCTTTTCAAAGCGTAAAAGCACCCAATCACCAAGTGAATATACCACTTCACGTCGGTGACGATCAGCTGCTTTCTTTTGCTTTGCCTGAGTCTTTTCCAAGGCCACTTTGACCTTCTTGTACATTTCATCCATGTCCTGAACATACTTATCTGCTTCAAATATCTTGTTCTTTGTATGCAGTATGGGAGGAACTTTCTTGCCACCTTCAACTATCTCAAAGGGTGCCTTGCCAGTTGATGAATGCACTGTATTATTGTATGCATACTCCACCAATGGCAAATACTGCTCCCACTTTCCTTTATGCTCTGACACATAACACTTCAGCAGATCTAGGACAGTAGAATTGGCCTCTTCTGACTGCCCATCTGTTTGAGGATGAAATGACGAAGAGAATTTGAGCGTGTTGCCCATATTCTCAAACAAGCCTCTCCAGAACAAACTTGTCATGCGTGGATCACGGTCGCTAACAATCGATTGTGGCATGCCATGATACTTGAAAATATTGCTCATAAACAAGCGTGCCATCTGATCTGGTTTTATCTTCTTCCTGACAAGAATAAAATGAGCCTGCTTGCTAAATCTGCAAATAATGGTCCAAATACCATCGTTTCCTGTCTGCGTTCTCGGAAGATCAAACATAAAATCCATAGCAATACTTTCCCATGGTTTATCTGGAATAGGTAGTGGTTGCAATAACCCTGGTGCGTTTTGCCTGTCAAACTTGACCTTCTGGAAAATTAGGCACTCTCGCACAAAGGCATCTACATCTCTTCTCAATGTAGGCCAGTAGAAGAATGTCTCAACCGCTTTAACTGTAGCATCGATACCACGATGCCCTGCATACGGTGGGACATGACTCTCTTCCATAACTTTGAGTCACAATGGCTTTGTGACACACAATCTGCCATGCATCATCATGAACCCGTCTTTAAGAAGATAGTGTTCATGACGTTGTCCATCCATTAGTTGCTCGAAGACCCTTGCAAAATCTTCATCATTTGCATATTGTACTCTCATATCATCAAGTTCATGATGATAAGGAATTGACACAACTGAAATTTGTGGCTTCCTTGGCAAGGCATCAGCCACAACGTTCTTCTTGCCTTCCACATGCACAATCTGAAAATGGAACATGGACAAAATATTTGCCCATCGCATATGCTTCTCAGATAACTTTGTTTGTGTCAAGAAGTATAGCAAGGTCTGATGGTCCGTTTGGACAACGAAATCTGCACCTAGCAGGTAGTGTTTCCAACTTAAGAGCGCATGAATCACAGCCAGTAACTGTTTCTCATAGACCTGCATGGTCATCTCTGGCCCTTGCAAAATTCTGCTCTCATAGGCTACTACCCTGCGATCTTGCATTAGCACTGCACCAATGCTACTACCACAGGCGTCGCATTGGACCACAAATGACTTCCTAAGATCTGGCAACACAATGACTGGATCTGAAGTCATCTTTTCCTTTAAGAGATTAAAAGCTGAAATCTCTTTCTGTGTCCATCTAAAGGTGACTGCCTTCCTTTGAAGAGCATATAAAGGTGAAGCAATCTCAGCGAAATTTCGGATAAACCTTCTGTAATAGGAGCATAGTCCCAAGAAACTTCGGACATCATGCACCGTCTTCAAATCTGGCCATGACTTGATCGCTTCAACTTTTGCAGGATCCATTCTGACACCATCCTTTGAGACAATGTGTCCCAGAAAGTGGATCTCTTCCAAAAAAAACTCACTTTTCTTTGCATTGATGAGCAACCTATGATTGCGTAGCTCTTTGAACACAATGGCCAAGTGATGCCTATGCTCCTCTTCATTCTTTGAGTAGACTATCAAGTCATCAAAGAATGTACCAACAAACTGCTGCTGTGGACGAAAAATTATGTCCATCATCCTATTGAACGTAGCAGGAGCATTTGTGAGACCAAAGGGCATCACTAAAAATTCGTAAAGGCCAAACGTCGTTCTAAAAGCAGTCTTGTGCACATCCTCTGATCTAATGCGGATCTGATGGTACCCACTCTTTAGATCTATCCTGCTAAACATAGCTGCTTCTTCTAATTTGTCCATAATATCATCAATTCTAGGTATAGGGAACATATTCTTGACGGTATTCTTGTTCAGTGCACGGTAGTCTATGCACATACGCCATGAGCCATCCTTTTTCTGCACCAACAACACTGGAGAACAGAATGGAGATGAACTGGGCTGAATCAGCCCCTTTTCTAACAGCTCCTGTACTTGGCCCATTATCTCTTTCTGTTGAGCCGCACTAACTCTGTACGGAGGCTTATTTGGTGGGCTACTGCCTGGCACCAAATCTATCGCATGGTCCTCGGGTCTCTCTGGCGGTAATTGAGACGGTAATGAATCGGAAAAACAGTCACTATACTGTTGTAAAAACATTGACCTTTCTTTATCTAGCACAGATAAATTTGATTCATCACAATCTGACACTTCACGTGCAAAAACCAAGTACGCAGAAAGATGATTTTTCATTACAGAAGTAATAGCAGAAGCTGATACAGTGGGAATAGACTCCCCTTTAACCTTTACATCCAGAATGTGAGTCTTTCCCCTGCTCTGTACAGTGATCTTTTTGTTGTAGGCATCCATGATTCCCTGTACACGAAACAACCAAGGAATACCTAACAACGCATCACATCCGTCCAGCGGCATGATGTAAAATTCTTCAGCATCTACATAGGACTGGATATGTAGGCGCAACTTTCCAATGATGGGTGTCACAGCCTCTGTATGGCCAGGACATGCCAAACCCGCCTCTGCTGTATACCCCATCTCTTCAGGTCTGATTCCCAACTTTGAAGCCAATTCTCGGGAAATGAAGTTGGCTTTGGCACCTGGATCAAAGAAGATAAGCACTGTTTGATCCCTGACCTTTCCCCATGCTCTGGAAAGCTCACTTGCATCTGAATTTGGCTTGTCGCCCACCATATCTCGCACTAGACCAGCCATGGGCTTCTTTCCTTTCCTGTCCTCCTTGTCTTCAGAATCAGCTGGCCTTTTCTTTGTAGGATAGTTGTAAGCAATGTGGCCAGGCTGCTCACAAATAAAGCATTTGTTCTCTGTCCTCAGGACCTTCTTTTGCTCTTCAGACTTGCGAGGAAAACGTCTTTTCCATTTCTTCGCTGGTCCCTTTTCTAATTCAGCCGAAGCTTTGCCTTTCCCTACGTTGGCTGGCTCCTGAGTCACTTTAGGAACCTCCTTGGAAACATACTTCCTCGCTGAATTTTTCTTGGCTGATCCTTCCTTGACGCCAGTATTGAATTCACAGTCTTCTCCCTTGAGCAAACCATTTCCAGTGTTTGCTACCTCGATGAGCTGCGTCAAAGTAGTGACTTTGGTCTTCGTGCAGTATTTTCTCAATCCTTTAGGTACGCCACAACAGTATTTTTCAATCTGTTCTGTCAATGGCACAAACCTATAGGAAGTTACTGGAAGTAGAGCTTTCCAAAACTTCCGATTGTAATCATCCAGATTTCTGCAAGTGGCAGCATTAAGCTGGTGCCATTCTGTCATGACATCTGCTTCAGATGACCATGCTACTGCAAAAATCTGCTTGAAGTAAATCCATGTGGACGGAGCTTGCCCTTGAAGCAATAAAGTTGTCCACCATTGTCCCGCATTCCCTGTCAAGAAAGTGGCTGCCTTGCGGACCTTTGAAGCCTCTGTAAAGTTTCCCCCTACATAGGCCTTGTCAAACTGTTGGAGGAATCAAAGAGCCTTCTTCCTGTCATCAAACCCTGTAAAGGTCGTGAAAGTCACACCTTTGCCATCTTCTTTGGACGAAGTTGGCCTCTCCAGCGGCGTTAAGTTGTCATATGGAAGTGACTGAAACATGGGAACACTGTTAGGGTTCATTTGTCTTCCCTGACCGCAATTAAATTGACTTGGAAATGCCATATTTGGCTGTTGATTTGTAATTCCAGCCATACCAAAGTTTGCCTGTGACATCCCAAATTGGCCTTGAGTGCTCTGGAACCTTGGTAGCATGCCCGTGACACCATACATGGGGTTATGCATCATCGTTTGAGCACCCCCGAACACTATTCCTAGCGTGTAAAACTGATTTTCAGGTGCATGACCAGCCATGCTCTAGAATACCGATCCACCTCCAAAATAGCCAGAGTGTACTGAAGGTGGTGGGAAGACTTGTTGCATAGCCTGTAGGTTGCTTCCCTGCCCATTAGAACCAGCTATAGGCTGCTGAAAAGTGGCTGGCTGAACTGGTACAGCTTGAAAGACGGGCATCTCAGCCACCTGTTCTTGCACCTTAGGCACAGGTTGTGGAGACTGCATGTTCTCCGTCAAGTGTACAGGTGTTTCCATTGACTGTGCAGTATGAATCACCTGTGCTTGAGCCTTAACAGGCTTTTGAATATGATCCAGTGACCCAACTTGCTGAGACAGAACGGGAGGTTGCAGAAAGGCTAAAAACCTCGGGTTCTGCATTACTTGTGTGAACATAGCCACAGCAGTAGCCAACTGGGTCCTGAATATATCATCATCTGTCTGTGGTGGTCTTGAGGACTCACCCACTTCATGTGTCTGTTGACCCTATGAAGAGGAAACCTCTTCAGTCACATCATCTGGTCTGTCAGCCATAATTGTTGTTTCCTGTGTCTGGTCTATGATCCCCTGTGTCTTCAAGCCCAAACTGACCAAGGCTCACTTCTATGGGAAAAAGTGATTTAATCCCGTCGATGGAACCATGAAACCGGCCTGTTCAATCCAAAAAGGGCGGTAGACTTTACTTCAAACCTTGATTTAGCTTTCACCCATTTAATTTGTCGTCCACTTTACCTGTACTTTCAAGACACAACAAACGGAAGAGGGATACAGGCTACTAGATTGCACCTGTATGAGTAGACCGACACCAGATTGGCCCCTAACTTAGGCGCCCCTTTCGGTATTTCTTTATTGTTCAAAAGAGGGAATAAATGTTGTGGATCCCTACAAGCTGCCCCGCACAAGCTCGGCTGAATTTCAACTGTTCCGGCCCGATTTCGGCAACATAACTGTACTAGGACCCTTCACAGTCAGTATTCCCACGCATTGACTGACCTTCACGACGCATACGGGCACTTTGCAAAACCTGGCGAGAATCTGCAGCATGCTGAATTCTCTGTTTTTAGCCCCGAAAATGCGCCAGATCACCTGTACAGCGGTCCCCTCACGTCCCCGAACCTGCTGGGGGTATTAGGGTCCGTTTAGGGCCAAAACCCTAAACCTGCAAAAATACACAGCAAGCTGTAATTTACTGTTTCGGGCTCCGTTTCGCGTGCCGGTCGCATCCGTAGCAAGTCCTCGAGCTCCCGTACCTGTAAGGCTACTTGCCCTTTGAATCGGACGACATTTCGAGCGTGAAACCTCTCCGAATCACCTGTACCTGCGAGGGATTAGTTGCTAGCTAATCCAGTACCTGTGCAAGAGGCTCTTGCCTCGACAATCGCGCATAAACCCACACAACTGTACATTGGTCAAATGAAAAGCCCACTAGTGGGACATAACATACTGCCAAAGGGGAGAGAGAGGGCAGTGCGTAGCGTGCAGGGCATCACTCCTGGCACCGCACTGTACATAGGAGGGAAAGCAAGCACTCCATAGCTCTTAACCTGTGACAGAATCTGAAAATGAGCCTCTTTGCTCTTCAAATTCAGCGCCCCCTTCTCTTGCATGAGGAAAGTACACCGGAAGGTGCCACTTGGCACATTTATAAGCATTTTCCCGTTTCGGGGTTGCCGCCTAAAAATCTCCCAACCGGTCGCCCAGTTGACTTCATGGCAGAGTAAGAAAATGTTCCCCTTGTCATTCCGGAGGTAATGACGTCAACACATTTTCAGGTCCCAAAATAGCAGTTCCCTAAATTTTAGGAGATGCTGCCATTGTATCTTTCTAGGTCATCGGACCCTCTTTGTACACTGTGGCCACATCCAGAACTGAAATGTAGCCTCTGTAGCAAAGGATTCCACTTTGGCTAGTCAATGACCCCACTTTGGCTAACCATAGTCCTTGTCCAACGTTAGTGCTCTCTTGCCCTTAGGCCTGGACTCCCTATGGACAGTTCCACACTAGCATGCAATGCAGGGCAGTTAGATTTCCCGAGGGGTGTTTCCAAAAAGTGAAAGTAAATAGATAATAAGAAAGAAATCAACAAAAAGGATAGATAGTAGTCACACGCTGGTGATAAACTGACTCTCCTTTAAGCTTTACAGCCAAGATGTGAGTTTTGCCCCTATGTTGTACAGTGATCTTTTTGTTGTAGGCATCCAAGACTCCATGCACTCGGAACATCCACGGGATCCCCAACAAGGCGTCACAACCTTCCAGCGGCATGATGTAGAACTCTTCAGTGTCCACATACGACTGAATATGCAGACGTAGTTTTCCAATGATGGGAGTAACACACTCTGAGTGGCCAGGACATGCCAACCCTGCCTTTGCTGTGTACCCCGTCGCTTGAGCTCTGATGCCCAGCTTCATAGCTAACTCTGGTGAGATAAAGTTGGCTTTGGCACCTGGATCAAAGAAGATGAGTGCCGTCTGATCCCTAACTTTACCCCATGCATTGGCCTTCTCAAACTGCTGGAGGAATGAGAGAGCCTTCTTCCTGTCATCAAACCCTGTAAAGGTCGTGAATGACACATCTTTGCCACCTTCTTTGTACGGAGTTGGCCTCTCCAGCGGCGTTAAATTGTCATATGGAAGTGACTGAAACATGGGAACACTTTTAGGGTTCATTTGTGTTCCCTGACCGCAATTAAGTTGACCTCGAAACGCCATATTTGGCTGCTGATTTGTAATTCCAACCATACCAAAATTTGCCTGTGGCATCCCAAATTGGCCTTGAGTGCTTTGAAACCCTGGTAGCATGCCCGTGACACCATACATGGGGTTAGGCATCATCGTTTGAGCACCTCCGAACACTGTTCCTGGCGTGTAAAACTGATTTCCAGGTGCATGACAAGCCATGCTCTAGAATACCGATCCACCTCCAAAATAGCCAGAGTGTACTGAAGGTGGTGGGAAGACCTGTTGCATAGCATGTCGGTTGCCTACCTGCCCTTTAGAACCAGCTATAGGCTGCTGAAAAGTGGCAGGCTGAACTGGTACAGCTTGAAAGACCGGCATCTCAGCCACCTGTTCTTGCACCTTAGGCACAGGTTGTGGAGACTGCATGTTCTCCGTCAAGTGTACAGGTGTTTCCATTGACTGTGCAGTATGAATCACCTGTGCTTGAGCCTTAACAGGCTTTTGAATATGATCCAGTGACCCAACTTGCTGAGACGAAACAGGAGGTTGCAGAAAGGCTAAAAACCTCGGATTCTGCATTACTTGTGTGAACATAGCCACAGCAGTAGCCAACTGGGTCCTGAATATATCATCATCTGTCTGTGGTGGTCTTGAGGACTCACCCACTTCATGTGTCTGTTGACCCTATGAAGAGGAAACCTCTTCAGTCACATCATCTGGTCTGTCAGCCATAATTGTTGTTTCCTGTGTCTGGTCTATGATCCCCTGTGTCTTCAAGCCCAATCTGACCAAGGCTCACTTCTATGGGAAAAAGTGATTTAATCCCGGCAATGGAACCATGAAACCAACCTGTTCAATCCAAAAAGGGCGGTAGACTTTACTTTAAACCTTGATTTAGCTTTCACCCATTTAATTTGTCGTCCACTTTACCTGTACTTTCAAGACACAACAAAGGGGAGAGGGATACAGGCTGCTAGATTGCACCTGTATGAGTAGACCAACACCAGATTGGCCCCTAACTTAGGCGCCCCTTTCGGTATTTCTTTATTGTTCAAAAGAGGGAATAAACGCTGTGGATCCCTACAAGCTGCCCCGCACACACTACGCTGAATTTCAAGTGTTCCGGCCCGATTTCGGCAACATAACTGTACTAGGACCCTTCACAGTCAATATTCCCACGCATTGACTGACTTTCCCGACGCATACGGGCACTTTGCAAAACCTGGCAAGAATCTGCAGCAAGCTGAATTCTCTGTTTTCAGCCCCGAAAATGCGCCAGATCAACTGTACAGCGGTCCCCTCGTATCCCTGAACCTCCTGGGGGTATTAGGGACCGTTTAGGGCCAAAACCCTAAACCTGCAAAAATACACAGCAGGCTGTAATTTACTGTTTCGAGCTCCGTTTCGCATGCCGGTCGCATCCGTAGCAAGTCCTCGAGCTCCCGCACCTGTAGGGCTACTTGCCCTTTGAATCGGACGAGATTTCGAGCGTGAAACCTCTCCGAATCACCTGTACCTGCGAGGGATTAGCTGCTAGCTAATCCAGTACCTGTGCAAGAGGCTCTTGCCTCGACAATCGCGCATAAACCCACACAACTGTACATTGGTCAAATGAAAAGCCCACTAGTGGGACATAACATACTGCCAAAGGGGAGAGAGAGGGCAGTGCGTAGCGTGCAGGGCATCACTCCTGGCACCGCACTGTACATAGGAGGGAAAGCAAGCACTCCATAGCTCTTACTTAACCTGTGACAGAATCTGAAAATGAGCCTCTTTGCTCTTCAAATTCAGCGCCCCCTTCTCTTGCATGAGGAAAGTACACCAGAAGGTGCCACTTGGCACATTTATAAGCATTTTCCCGTTTCGGGGTTGCCGCCTAAAAATCTCCCAACCGGTCGCCCAGTTGACTTCATGGCAGAGTAAGAAAATGTTCCCCTTGTCATTCCGGAGGTAATGACGTCAACACATTTTCAGGTCCCAAAATAGCAGTTCCCTAAATTTTAGGAGATGCTGCCATTGTATCTTTCTAGGTCATCCGACCCTCTTTGTACACTGCGGCCACATCCAGAACTGAAATGTAGCCTCTGTAGCAAAGGATTCCACTTTGGCTAGTCAATGACCCCACTTTGGCTAACCATAGTCTTTGTCCAACCTTAGTGCTCTCTTGCCCTCAGGCCTGGACTCCCTCTGGACAGTTCCACACTAGCTATGCAATGCAGGGCAGTTAGATTTCCCGAGGGGTGTTTCCAAAAAGTGAAAGTAAATAGATAATAAGAAAGAAATCAACAAAAAGGATAGATAGTAGTCACACGCTGGTGACATGCATAGCCTAATATCCAGTTCCCTGTCCATTCAAGACAGCATGCTGGCTCTGAAAGGTTGCGGGCTAAACTGGCATAGCCTGTGGAATAGGCGTTCTAGCCACCTGTTCAAGGACGAGAGGAACCTATTTTGGAGCCCCTGACTCCGCAACATGCGAGTGTTTCCTATCCTCCTGAGCCGCATGAAGTACCTGGGCTTGAGCCTCAACAAGCTCCGTACGCGGCGTAGGTTGCCTATTTTGCTGTTGCACTGGTGGCGCTTGCAAGAACTCCATAAACCTTGGATTTTGCACCAGCTGCGAAAAGACATTCACCGTGGCAACTAACTGAGTCTTGAACGCATCATCCTCAAGTTGCCCAGTCATAAAGCCCTGTACTACTGGAGGGTCATTCACATTGACAGGAGATACAGACTGACATGGCCGCGAGCTCTCGCGAATCTTGAAAACCATAGGGATCTCCTGCCTGTCCTTTGAAGAGGAACCCTCTTCCATAATGCCCTTCCCCTTGTCGGCCATAGTGTAATCCCACGTTCCTGCACTCTGTGTCATTACCCAAAACAACCGAGGCTCACTCTTTAAGGAAAAAAGTGATTGATATCCCGACAATGGAACCGTGAAACCCGCCCGTGGTGCGGTAGACGTTGGCTTTCACCCGAAATTCTTTACTTTAGACACACACAGAGCACTTTGCAAAGGTAACCTGTAACGGGGATTAACACCTCAGTACACACACGGCTCAAAAGCTACAACGCTCCGAGAAGACGCTGACAACCCGTAGGCCCCAAAATTGGCGCCCCTTTCGGTATTTCTTTATTCTTTAACACAGGGAATGAAACCTGTGATCTCCTACGAGCTGCCCCGCACAATCTAGGGTAAGAAACACCTGTTCTGGCCCCATTTCGACAGCATAACTGTACTCGGACGCTTCACAAACAGTATCCCCACGCAATAGATGACTTTCCCGACGCATAGGACACTTTGCAAAACCTGGCGAGAATCTGCAGCACGATGAATTCTCTGTTTTTTGCCCTGAAAATGCGCCAGATCACCTGTACAGCGGTCCCCTCGCGTCCCCGAACCTCTTGAGGGTATTAGAGACCGTTTAGGGCCGAAACCCTAAACCTGCAAAAATACACAGCAGGCTGTAATTCCCTGTTTTAGGCTCTGTTTCGCGTGCCGGTCGCACCTGTAGCAAGACCTCAAGCTCCCGCACCTGTAGGGCTACTTGCCCTTTGAATTGGACGAGATTTCTCACGTGAAACCTCTCCGAATTCACATGTACCTGCGGGGGATTAGCCACTAGGTAACCCAGTACTACCTGTGCAAGAGGCTCTTGCCTCGGCAATCGCGCATGAACCCACATAACTGTACATTGGTCAAATGAAAAGCCCATTAGAGGGGCATAACATACTGCTCATAGGGGAGAGAGAGAGCAGTGCGTAGCGTGCAGGGCATCACTCCTGGCACCACATTGTACATGTACATAAGTGGGAAAGGAAGCACTCCATAGCTCTTAACCTATGACAAAATGCAAAAGGAGGCCTCTCCCAGCATAAAATTCAGCGCCCATTTTTTTGCATGAGGCAAGTTCATGAAAAACTACCACTTGGCGCATTTACAAGCATTTGCCCGTTTCAAGTTTGCCGCCTAAAAATCTCCCGACTGGTCGGCCAGTTGACTTTGCGGCAGAGTTGTAAAGTGTTCCCCTAGTCATACCGGAGGTCATGACGCGAACACATTTCGCGGCCCAAAATAGCAGTTCCCTAAATTTTAGGAAATGATTCCGTTGGGCTCCCATTGGTCATCTGACCATCTATCCTCATTGGGACCGCATCCAAAAGTGCAATGTGGCCCTATTGTCGGATCTTTCCGTTGGTAGTCACACCTTGACTTTGGGCCTTTATTGAGTTCACTCCCTAGTATCCACCAACTTGTTAAGTGCGATCGGGGGAGCTATATGATCTTGCTCTGAGCCTAGACATCCTCTTACTATACGAATTCCAGTGCCGACCACTTCCCGTCTGCAGGTGAAACTACCGTTCACATTGGCCATACAATGTCCGACCGTTTGCTACTTCAAGAAGAGGGTCTCAAAAATAAAACAAAACCCATTGGAAAGAAACCAACAACTAAAGTTCGCAGTTGCCGCGTCCTCGTGACATAGTTAACAGCTGCCAAGTCCCTGTGACACATGCATTGATACTCAACAGGATAGTTATTGCGAGGGTGTTCATGGTAGCTTTTTCATCGACTTGGTCTCACCATTTATGTCCATTATGAGCTGCAAAGAGGGTGTTAAAGTATGGAGCATCTCCAGTGAATAGCCCAATGTGATCCCATTATTTAATTTTGCTTTAGGTATTTATTTTGTTTAATTGTCAAAGTCTGGGTAGGGCAATTTCCTGAGGTGGCTATATAAGCACACCTAGCCCCCATTATATTATCATCAAGTCATTGCCAAGGTTGGTTGGTTCAGTCTCTCTCATACATTCTCTCCTTGGTCTCTACGCTTCCGCATCGTTGACTTTGACAAAATCAAACAAGAACATCCTCTCCGGCCGGCATTTACTAGCCATCACCCACCCAACCGGCACACATTTATCGTTGTCGCCAACCAGTACACTTGTAAACAAAGCTTTCCCCTCCCCAAATTCCTGTCACATGGCACATCCAACCCTTTGTGTCCGTGGACAAGCTACACCACAGCAGGGTTCAGTCAGTTCAGTCAAGTCTAGATTAGCAATGATCTGGCACTTTTGTGAGTCTATTCGTAGACCGTGCATGCCCAGTCACTTAGCATAGATGCATATCCTCCGGTTGCACACAGCATGATCATCAGTATTCCCTTCAAAATCCATCAGATTCAGTCAGGGGAATTTTTTAGTGCATTTAGCCTATTTTCCCTATTTTTGGTTATTTTCACTTATTATTTTTAAGTGACTTTCCAACAAAAGTAGGTAGGGCAATTTTGCTAAGTTAATATATAAGCAAACCCAAGTTAGCACTTTCTGGCAGAAGAGGCAGCAGGAGCTTCCCGCTCAACAGGCAACTTCTCAGCAGTACCCCCTCAAACCCTCTAGCGTTTTTGCATCTCCCATCTTCCCTTGGCGTTTTCTCAGCATCAGCCATCGCCATCCAAGTGCTCCCTTGCCTGGCGTTTTTACCCCCTTCAGGCAGCCCCAAAGCCAAGCGTTTTTGGGATCGCAAACCATCATCAGAACCCAGCGTTTACATCAGCCTTCAGGCCTTGAAAAACGCAGCCCATGGTAGACTTTTTACAGCAGGTTCTCAGCCCATAAAACGCAGCCTTAACTTGCAGACTCATCAGCGTTTTCAGCAGATGATCACAGTAGTAAAATGCAGCCAAAGCTTTTTTGCTTGATCAGCATTTTCTGTCAGCCCTAAATCCCCTTGCCAAACCAGGGATTTTCAGCCATGAAAAGCACCCCCAAGACCACCCAGAATCTCAGCCTTTTCCCCTTTTTGGACAGCAGATAGAAGAAGACCAATTTCAGCCTAAAGTCATCATCGTCGTCACCGACATAGCCCCCATTTGCATCAGTCCATGCATCATCATTGAACACCTTTGTGCAATCAAAGTTAGACCACTCTCGCCGACAAGAGTGGGGCCTTCGGAGGAGGGTTTTACAACCTCTCGGTGTCGTATCTCTTCTCTCTCCTTCTCTCACTCTCATTCACTTGCACGCACAATATCCACTCACTTTGTTCGTGATCATACACTCTCCATAAGACGGAAGGCTCTCTCCTTCCCTAAGAACTAGAGGAACCTTGAGCAATAAAGATCACTAATCTTGAGAAAATACAACATTCATTCCGCTGCACTTTACATTGGTATCAGAGCTTTGGAAGTGTTCTGCATTACTCAAGGAAAGAACCACAAGAACCACAATAATTGTTTTGCCGGTTGCGGTCGCATGAACCCAAGTTCGCTTGGGCGTGTCGATTCTTAATCGTGTTTTGTTGAAGAGTGACAGGAATCCCAAGAAAGAAGGGCTTGTCCAGCCTCCCCTTGTGTCACTTTTCACTCATTGAGAGCGGACCGTGCACTTAGGGGCCGGCCAATCAACGTGAGGTGGGAAAAAGCAACCCTGGTGTGAGCGCAAGGCCGCCAAGGGGTGCGCCCGCAGAAAAGGGTAGAACTCGGGTGAAGAGAAGATCCTTCTCCAACGCGATTTACAAGCGAAAGAAAACCTCAAGAACCTCAAGAACCCAAAACCCTCAAGAACCTCAAGAACCCAAGTTCCTCGCGAACTTAAGAACCCAAGATCATAGTGCATGGTCGTCACCCGAAGCGGAATGGATACTTCGCATATAGGTGATGAGCATGAGAGAGGCGACGAAGACTCGTCCCCACCCGGAGATGATTTCTTTAACCCTCCCCCTTCGCCATCTACGCCACCAAGTGCACCAAACCCTATGGAGGCAATGGTCAAGCAGATGATGGATATGATGGAAAGACAAGAAGCAAAACGCCCTGCTCAGGAACGTGAGCGCGATGAAAGAAACGCAAAACTTGCCGCAAAACAAGAAGACAATCGCCTTGCTTTAGAACGCGAGCGCAACGAACGCAAAGAACGGAAACAACTAAGAAAGGCGGAAGAGGCGGCAAGAAACGCGGCTTTGGAGGCCGATCGTACAGCTCATAAATTGGCCTTGGAGACCGAGCGTGAAGCTCAACGAGAGCTACGCACTCAAGAATTGCTTCGACAAGCACTAGTGTCACAAAACGGGAGCGTACATGAGCACTTAGAAAATCTGAAAATTATAATAATTTGCAAACATGAGAGAAGGAAGAAGATCGACACAGTATTGGGGACCAGAAGATGGGCTGGTCCCCCCCCCGTTAAGAGTATTCTTTTATTCAGGGAGAATTCTTATACAAGCACAAGAACACGAGGAAACCCCTCCGTTCTGTAATCTTAGACCCGAAGGTCGTGCTTTCCCGTAAAGGGCTTGGGCACAAGGCCGTTCCTTCCCGTAAGGGACCTAGGCGCGAAGCCGTACTTTCCCGTAAGGGACTTAGGTGTGAAGCCGTACTTCCCGTGAAGGGCCTTCCCATAAGACGTGAGATTCCTGCAAAACAAACCACACAAAGCAATAATTCTCAATGCGTATCAACACCTTATACCTGTCGCTCCTTGCTCGGAAAAGCGACCTCCGTACTCGGTCGTCACACGAACACCTGCAATTTCCGTCGCCAAACTTTGCTCCAGAATCCCCGCGCTAGTGCTTTCTGCTGCTTCCAGCATGTTGGAAACTGAACGCTTGCTGCCCTTTCATAGGCTCTGGTACCCGGCGAAAAAACAGAGCAATGGCGCCCTAAAGAGAGGAGAGAGAAGGATCGTTGGTGCGGGCGTTTTTTAGAGAGAGGAGAGAGAGAGATCGCAGATTTCAGCCTGCGTAGCCTATTAGCGTTGGTTTTTTAGAGGGATTTGCTTTATTTTATTAATAAAGGGCTGGTCACTTAAAAGTGACTGACCACTTAATAAAATAAAGTGTGAACCTGTTCAAACATCAAAAACTCACTGAGTTAGTGAAAATAATGCTACACGAACACATTCCAGGCGTCCCCGGGTGCAGAACACGGCACAGATGCAATGCAGACACAGACTCCTCGCGGGAAAACATCTGCCCTCCCACGAATGTTCCTGCTTTTCGTAAAAAGCTTCATTGAACCCATCTTTATTCTTGTGCTTGCGTTCTTACACGTGTTTTCTTACTCAGTTTGGATTTCCTCCTTAGCCTACGGAAATCCCCCTTACTGATGCACCCGTCACCCATCATGTGACGCATCAAGGGCACTCGTAACCCGGCCCTTTCCACCGAACTTACGGAAACTCCTTCGCGATGTTTACCGTCACCCATCAAATGACACATCAGAGTTGTCCGTTCTTGATGGTAGTTCCTGTAGCTACAATCTTTTAACAGTTCTTAGTGCACACAATAAAATATCCAAAAAGATTAATCATTAAAAATAAGAAAATAGTCCAATTAGCAACATCCCTCTGGCTTCTAAACAGTTGACCTCAACTGTAGTGCTTGGACATATACCTCCAGTATGTCGGGATAAGCTCCTAATTCCTCCTACGTCATCCACTGAGCATCTAGATTCGAATAGTTCTTAAACTTAACCAAATACTTTCGTGTTATCTTTCCGGATTTGAGAGGCCGCTCTTGATGACTTACTATCTGCTCCGAATGGAGTATTTCTTCTGTTTCCTCAACCTCAGGAGGTTCCTCAGCACTAGGCTGGCTCGGAGGCGGTCCCACATACGGCCAGAGTAAACTCACATGGAAAGCATTATGGATCCTCCAATTAGGCGGTAGCTCTAATCGGAAGGTGACATCATTCACTCGCTCAGTGATCTTAAACGGCCCATAATAACGGGTAGAAAGTTTTACCACTTTCCCCTTATGAGACGCTTGTTTCTTAAGTCTTGCATTCTCAAACTTGAGTAAGACTAACTGTCCGACTGTTAAGTCTAGATTCCTCCTGTGCTTGTCTGCAGCTTTCTTATGCTTTTCCTGAGAGCGTAGAATAGCTCTCCTAACTTGCCCGTAGGCTGTGTCCAAATCCCGGACAAATTCATCT
Source organism: Adiantum capillus-veneris (assembly GCF_014529385.1). Taxonomy (NCBI): domain Eukaryota; kingdom Viridiplantae; phylum Streptophyta; class Polypodiopsida; order Polypodiales; family Pteridaceae; genus Adiantum; species Adiantum capillus-veneris. The sequence goes on from NC_140931.1 coordinate 151,027,933, forward strand.
GCTGCAAAGATCTTATCCTTGGTTAAAAGGATCGGTGGAAGTAAAGGCTTACCATAGAGAATCTCAAAAGGTGCTTTCCCCGTCGATGAGTGTATGGTATTGTTATACGCATACTCGACGAGAGGCAAGTATTTCTCCCAGTCAGATTGCCGGTCCATTTGAGGATCGTAGGCAGATGAAAAATTCAGCTGTGTACCAAGATTATCCATCAAGGCACACCAAAAATTTCCTGTCATGCGAGGATCTCGCTCGCTCACAATAGACTTAGGCATTCCATGATGCTTAAAGATCTGTGCTAGAAAGACCCTAGCCATATGATCTGCTTTGATCGTTTTCTTGACTAGTATAAAGTGTGCTTGCTTGCTAAACCTGTCCACAATGGTCCAGATCGCGTCATTTCCAGTCTGAGTTCTAGGGAGGTCCATGATGAAGTCCATGGCAATACTTTCCCAAGGTTCATTAGGCACAGGTAAAGGTTGTAGCAACCCAGGCGTCTTATGCCGATCATACTTCACTTTTTGGCAAACCAAGCATTCCCTGACATACTTATCAATGTCTGCTTTAAGGCTAGGCCAAAAGAAATATCTTTCCATTGCTAAGGTCGTAGGGAGAATACCCCGATGACCCGCATAAGGCGAAGAGTGTGCTTCATCCATCATCTTCTTTCTTAATGGTTCCGCCACACATATGGCCTGATGGTGGTAGAGATAACCGTCCCGAATGGAATAGGGAAACTCATTCTCTCCACGATGTAGCTTTCCCCAGATGGTGGAGAAGTCTGGATCATTCGGATACAAATCCGGTAGTGCTTCTAATTCTTGGTGATACACCGAAGTGATAGCGTTCACCCTTGGCCGCCTAGACAATGCGTCTACGACTACATTCTTGCTCCCAGCCGTGTGAAGGATCTGGAAGTGAACATGGACAAAAAGTTTGCCCATCTCATCTCCTTCTCAGATAGTTTCCTTGTGTAAGAAAATACCACAAACTCTAGTAATCAGTCTTGATCACAAAATCCGCTCCTAGAAGATAGTGCTTCCAGTTGGATAAGGCGTGAATCACAGCCATGAGTTCCTTTTCGTAGATTGATGCATGCAACTCTGCATCCTTAAGCCGTCTGCTTTCATAAGCCATTGCATGGCCTTCTTGGTTTAACACTACTCCGATGCAATCGCCTGAAGTATCGCAGTGAACCTCAAATGGTTTCCTTAAGTCAGGCACTATCAAAATAGGTCCATGGCTTAGCAAGTACTTGAGCTGATCAAAAGCTCCTTGTTGTCTCGATCCCCATCTGAAAGGAATCTTCTTCTTTGTCAAGTCATGAAGGGGTCCTGCTACATGAGGAAATCCTCGGACAAACCTTCGATAATACGAACATAATCCCATGAAGCTACGTACATCATGTACCGTAGTGGGAATAGGCCAATCTTCTACCACTCGGATCTTGGCAGGATCCATACTCACTTGATTGTGAGAGACTATATTGCCGAGATAATGTATCTCTGAGAGAAAGAACTCGCTCTTCTTTGCATTCACATGCAACTAATGCTTCCGCAATTCTTGAAACACTAAGTCTTGAAACACTTGATTGTGAGAGACTATATGGCCGAGATAATGTATCTCTGAGAGAAAGAACTCGCTCTTCTTTGCATTCACATGCAACTAATGCTTCCGCAATTCTTGAAACACTAAGTCTTGAAACACTTGATTGTGAGAGACTATATGGCCGAGATAATGTATCTCTGAGAGAAAGAACTCGCTCTTCTTTGCATTCACATGCAACTAATGCTTCCGCAATTCTTTGCATTCACATGCAACTAATGCTTCCGCAATTCTTGAAACACTAAGTCCAAGTGCTTCCGATGTTCCTCTTCTGACTTAGAGAAGATGAGTATGTCGTCAAATAAAAGCTCGATACGGGCTGAAAATGCGGTCCATCATGCGATTGAACGTCGCAGGAGCATTGGTCAAGCCGAAAGGCATTACCAAGAATTCATATAGTCCAAAGGTTGTGCGGAAAGCAGTCTTATGGACATCCTCAGGGGCGATCCGTATGTGATGATACCCACTCTTTAAGTCTATGCAACTAAAGACACTTGCACCCAGCAACTTATCAAGTATATCATCAATCCGAGGGATCGGAAAGCGATTCTTGATTGTGATCTTGTTTAAAGACCGATATTCTATGCACATTCGAAACATGCCATCTTTCTTCTGCACCAGTATAGCTGGAGAGCAGTAGGGTGAAGCACTTGGCCGTACTAACCCTTTCTCTAGAAGCTCGTTGACTTGCTTCAAAATTTCCTCTTGCTGAGCAAGACTTACCCGATAAGGGGGTTGATTGGGAGGCGAGCTACCCGGTATGAGATCTATGCGGTGATCTTCCGGGCGTACCGGAGGGAGTTCATCAGGAAGTGTTTCCGTGAAACAATCTTTGTACTTTTCAATAAATTGAAGACGCTTAATTTCCAGACTAGAGAGAGAGTTCCTACTAGTTTTATCCTTTGCAAAAATCAAGTAAGCAGAAGCACACTTCTTCATTTCTTTCTTAATGAAGATATTGCTTACAATGGGAATTGCCAATCTCCTGCATCAGCTTGAATCTTTATTTTCTTACCCCCATGATCAAAAGTGAGGGTCTTTTCCACATAATCGGGAATAGGTGTCATGTGAAAGTGCCATGGCATTCCCAAGATGATATCACATCCCTCGATGAGTGCCATCAAAAATGATTCGCGGCCCTTGTACTCGCCAATCCGAAGATTAAGCTGTCCTTGCACGGGAGTTGTATTGGTTGTCAACCCCTCGAATGCCGATCCGGATGTAACCGGTGTGCCAAGCTGAGCCGGTGTGAGGCACAATCGTTCCGCAGTATCCAGGGAGATGAAGTTATCCGTGGATCCTGGATCATAAAGAATCAGTACTCGCTGGTTGTTCAAAGACCCCCAGCCCTTCAGAAGTTGACGCTTCCCTTTCTCAGATTCTGTGTTTCCTTGAACATCTGGGATTGAGTTCGAGCTTGGCGGTGCGGGTTCCTTCCTTGCTTTCTCTTGCCGCGTAGAGGCTTGTTCTTGCCGTTGCTGCTTTAGCGGGCAATCCGGTTTCATATGTCCTTTCTCGCCACAGTAGAAGCATCTTCCTTCCTCTCTGAAAGTTTGAAGTTGAGTAGGAGAAAGATACTTAGTTCGCTTGCCAGTGCCCTCTGGCTTCTTAGAGTGGTCATCGTCCCTAGCTAGAGGACGTTTTCTTCCTTGGCTCCCTTGGTCATCGTAGACCCCTCTTTGTCTTGCACGGTAAGTGCTATGCTCCATCTTTCTGGGCGTTCCAGTTGAGTGCAAATCCTCAGCAATGATTGCTGACTCCATCATCCTCTAAAGAGTATCATGCGGATACACTTTCATACTCTTTCGAAGCTGCGGTTGGAAACCCGCTTCGAACTTTCGTTTCTTTTCCTCGTCGGCAATCTTCATGAAGGGAGTGACCTTCAGAAGAACCGACCAATACTTGTCCACATAAGTCGTTACTCTTTCGTGTTCCTTCTGGGCAAGCTAGTCCCATTCCTTCCGTATGTCCTGCTCGAAGTCAGGTGGAAGAAATTGTTCATAAAATTCAGATTTGAAGCTCTCCCAAGTTCTGGCCTGAGAACCTTCCGGAATCTTGGCTAACCACCAATTACTTGCCGTTTCCTTGAGGTGCATCCCCACATGGCGTAATTTGGATCTTTCTGTGAAGTGCCCATTGGTAAAGGCGACTTCAAACTGTCTGATGAAGGACAATGCTTTGGAGATGTCTCTCCGTCCGTTGTAGGTTTCGAACTTGATGTCCTTGTCGCCCTATTTGAAGACTCTCATGCGATGTTGAGACTTGCGACCATGGTTCTTGAATCGAGGCTTATCTTTAGGTTGATGTAGGGTAGTGGCAGTAGTAGCTGCTTCCTTCTTCTGACAAGATGATCGAGAAGTAGAAGTATAATCAGGAGAGTAAGATGGAGATGAGATAGAAATGTCCTTACTCTCGTCTAGCAAAGAGAGCGCTTTTTCATGGCCTTTCCTTGAAGTAGGCCGTTCATTCCGATCCAAAGATCCTTTGTGCACCTAGGCACGTTCTTCTTCTCTTGCCTCCTGTGGTCTCACGCCAACAGTGTTGTCCGGATGCTTGGCTACATCAGTTCCATTCGTTTTCTTCATTCCGCCCAAGAGCTTTTGGACGTCTGGCAACAGTAAGATTTGTTGCAACTCCGCAAGCTGAGCTTGCACTTGTTGAAGCTCCTCTTCAACGCTTCTCCCTTGGCTCGACATGGTTCTTCCCGTTCTTCCCGGAATCGTCCTTCTTTGCAGAGAAAGAGAGGAGTCCGAGCTCTGATACCACTGTCACAAAACGGGAGCGTACACGAGCACTTAGAAAATCTGAAAATTATAATACTTTGCAAACATGAGAGAAGGAAGAAGATCGACACAGTATTGGGGACCAGAAGATGGGCTGGTCCCCCCCCGTTAAGAGTATTCTTTTATTCAGGGAGAATTCTTATACAAGCACAAGAACACGAGGAAACCCCTCCGTTCTGTAATCTTAGACCCGAAGGTCGTGCTTTCCCGTAAAGGGCTTGGGCACAAGGCCGTTCCTTCCTGTAAGGGACCTAGACGCGAAGCCGTACTTTCCCGTAAGGGACTTAGGTGTGAAGCCGTACTTCCCGTGAAGGGGCCTTCCTGTAAGACGTGAGATTCCTACAAAACAAACCACACAAAGCAATAATTCTCAATGCGTATCAACACCTTATACCTGTCACTCCTTGCTCCGAAAAGCGACCTCCGTACTCAGTCGTCACACGAACACCTGCAATTTCCGTCGCCAAACTCTGCTCCACAATCCCAGCGCTAGTGCTTTCTGCTGCTTCCGGCATGTTGGAAACTGAACGCTTGCTGCCCTTTCATAGGCTCTCGTACCCGGCGGGAATAGCAACCGAAAAAGTAGAGCCCTGGCGCCCTAGAGAGAGGAGAGAGAAGGATCGTTGGTGCTGGCGTTTTTTAGAGAGAGGAGAGAGAGAGAGAGAGAGAGAGAGAGAGAGAGAGAGAGATCGCAGATTTCAGCCTACGTAGCCTATTAGCGCTGGCTTTTTAGAGGGACTTGCTTTATTTTATTAATAAAGGGCTGGTCACTTAAAAGTGATCGGCCACTTAATAAAATAAAGTGTGAACTTGTTCAAACATTAAAAACTCATTGAGTTAGTGAAAATAATGCTACACGAACACATTCCAAGCGTCCCCGAGTGCAGAACACGGCACAGATGCAATGCAGACACAGACTCCTCGCGGGAAAACATCTGCCCTCCCGCGAATGTTCCTGCTTTTCGTAAAAAGCTTCATTGAACCCATCTTTATTCTTGTGCTTGCGTTCTTACGCGTATTTTCTTACTCAGTTCGGATTTCCTCCTTAGCCTACGGAATGCCCCCTTACTGATGCACCCGTCACCCATCATGTGACGCATCAGGGGCACTCGTAACCCGGCCCTTTCCACTGAACTTACGGAAACTCCTTCGCGATGTTTACCGTCACCCATCAAATGACACATCAGAGTTGTCCGTTCTTGATGGCAGTTCCTGTAGCTACAATCTTTTAACAGTTCTTAGTGCACACAATAAAATATCCAAAAAGATTAATCATTAAAAATAAGAAAATAGTCCAATTAGCAACAACTAGCTTCGAAGACCGAACCACCCAAAGATCGTGGGAGTTCATCAAGTGGCGCAAGCCACGATGCGGATTCCAACCATCCAGTCTGACTTTCAGTAAGTATGACGGTAAGATGGATGCTACAGTTATTCATTCCTGGTTGCATCAATTTAATGCTTATTTTGCGACAACTAAGAAGATAGGAAATAGCAAAGTTTTAACGGCGGCAGCTATCTACCTTGCCGCTGATCCCATCAATTGGTACCACGCATGGCAAGAGGCACAGCTAGCTGCGCACCTAGAGGCAGCCGACAGATTCACGCCCCTTTCCTTCGATTGGGCTGATTTCCAAGACAAGCTCAAGGCACAGTTTATGCCACCTCAATACCTCGCACAGTTGAAAGACGATTGGCGCTCTCTCAAGCAAAATGGTATGCCAATCATGTCTTTTTCTAATCGTATTTTGCAACTAGGCACTCAGTTACGCAAATCGGATGATGAGCGCAAAGAGGCTTTTCTCTTTGGATTGGACGAGTATATCGAGTATGATGTCGAGGTACTCGATCCAATCAATCTCAACAAGGCGGTAGCGATTGCTCTCGCACAGGAGATGAAGCACAACAAGGGAAAGCCTAAGGAGAACAAGACTTCCACAAGCACCTCGCAGACTTCTCAGAACCCTCAGAACGGTAAGAACGGTAAGAACGGTAAGAATGATAACTCTTCTAACCAATCTTCCAACAGTATCTCATCAAAGAATTCTTCCAATGAATCTAAGGGTAAGGCTGACACACTTGCTCAACCTAAGCCTACTCCAGATGAAAAGGTAGCACAAGGAATTGTAGGAGGATACATCACGTTGGAAGAACAAAGCACTTATTCTAAGGAAGGTCGTTGTTTTCATTGTCACATTAAGGGTCACATAATAAGGAAATGTCCTAAGCTTGAATCGAATGAATCTAAAGAACCCAAAGCACCCACTACATTCGTCAATGCAATGAATGATAACACGAGTGTGCCCCAAGTTTCTCAGGACCCTCCCATTGACGAATCTCTCATTAAATGTTATGATCGTACGTCGGGGCACCGTTTTGTCATATTGTTTGACCTAGGTAGTATGCATGATGTGATCAGTTCCTCTCTTGTTGAGAGAGCCCACCTCGAAGTTAGTCCGAAATCTCCTATCGAGGTCTCTGGCTTTCGTCATGGTATGGACGCTCTCATCACGGAGGAGTGCCTTGATGTGTTGTTTGCAATTCAACAGACTGCCTTCACTAGAAGATTTGTTGTTTCTCCTCTCTCAGGATGTGATATGATTTTGGGCATTCGATGGTTTCGTGAGACTAACGCTCTCATTGATTTTGAGGCTAACACTTTAACTCTCAATGCCAAGAGTGATTCTCCTACTGTCTTTCATGGAGCAGACATTGCTCATTCTCCATCTCTCATTGCTAATATGCAGGACAAGATTGCAAGGATTCGGAAGAAGGAGACTCTCTCAGTCTCTTCTTCTCCAAAGCATGATACACAGGATTTGCATGATTATGAGAAGCATGATGAATTGAATGATAATGATTTGCATGATGATTTGCATGATGATTTGGATGATAAAGACAAGCATGATGATTTGCATGATCAAGATGTGATTTCTCACAAGCATGATGAGTTGCATAAAGAAGATGTGATTGTTCACAAGGATGGAGTGTTCGTTGATGCTTTTTCTAGAAAAGCTAACCTCGTTGTAGATTCGATCAATCACCAAGAATCGATATTGGCTTTCGAGTCGAGACCCACAGATCCCCCACAAGAAGATCCGATAGATCCCGAAGAAACGATCTTGGCTCTCGAGCCTTGGTCCAAAGAACCCTCACAGGAAGTATTATGTGTTCGCATGATTGATACGCGCGCATTGTTCAAATGTTTCATTCGTGATCGTTTCCCGTATTTTAGTCGACATCGTTATGTGATCCCTTTTACTAGGCATGACATATTGCATGTTGAGCACGTTTCTCTCATGGATGAGCACGAATGTATCCGGATTGTTCATGAAAAGCTGAAAAGTATGTATGTCAGGAAGTCACATTCTATGTCTCTTCCTTGGCATGACACAGCTTCCGAACGAGCACATGAAAGTATGAGCACCAAGCATGGGCATTTCCGTTGTGAATTGCCACAGTTGATTGATGTCGATCATACAGAAAAGATTCGATCTCATTGTTTGCATGTGTTTGATGAACGGGTTGTCACTCCGTCTCTATGTTCATCTACATTGCATACACAGTCTTTAGAGAAGACAATAATTTTTCCCTTCACTTTACATGGAATGGGTATGTTCATGGTTTTGTGTTGGAAATGGTTTCATGAATTTTCAGCCATGGAGATTCTTGAAGACGAAAGAAGCAGGTCTCTAGACGAAGTTGAAGCAAGGAAGGAGCCACAGAAGACTTTGTGTCGCTTTCGGCGCGGCCCAAAGAAGCAAGCGTTGCAGACCTTTATGAAGTTCAAGTACCGTGCGACCCACACAACAGAGTGGGCCGGCGAAGAGTCCCTTCCAAGATTCCGGATGCTATTGGCGATCTCCCTCGACGCCATACAGTTCGGTACCAGTACCTCACTTTAAAAAGGAGAGGATGTCACGTGACACATCCAACCCTATGTGTCCGTCGACAAGCTACACCACAGCAGGGTTCAGTCAGTTCAGTCAAGTCTAGATTAGCAGTGATCTAGCACTTTTGTGAGTCTATTCGTAGACCGTGCATGCCCAGTCACTTAGAATAGATGCATATCCTTCGGTTGCACACAGCATGATCATCAGTATTCCCTTCAAAATCCATCAGATTCAGTCAGGGGAATTTTTTAGTGCATTTAGCCTATTTTCCCTATTTTTGGTTATTTTCACTTATTATTTTTAAGTGACTTTCCAACAAAAGTAGGTAGGGCAATTTTGCTAAGTTAATATATAAGCAAACCCAAGTTAGCACTTTCTGGCAGAAGAGGCAGCAGGAGCTTCCCGCTCAACAGGCAACTTCTCAGCAGTACCCCCTCAAACCCTCTAGCATTTTTGCATCTCTCACCTTCCCTTGGCGTTTTCTCAGCATCAGCCATCGCCATCCAAGTGCTCCCTTGCCTGGCGTTTTTACCCCCTTCAGGCAGCCCCAAAGCCCAGCATTTTTGGGATAGCAACCCATCATCAGAACCCAGCGTTTACATCAGCCTTCAGGCCTTGAAAAACGCAGCCTATGGTAGCGTTTTTACAGCAGGTTCTCAGCCCATAAAACGCAGACTTAACTTGAGATTCATCAGCGTTTTCAGCAGACGATCACAGTAGAAAAACGCAGCCAAAGCTTTGCTTGATCAGCGTTTTCTGTCAGCCCTAAATCCCCTTGCCAAACCAGGGATTTTCAGCCATGAAAGCACCCCCAAGACCACCCAGAATCTCAGCCTTTCCCCTTTTTGGACAGCAGATAGAAGAAGACCAATTTCAGCCTAAAGTCATCATCGTCGTCACCGACATAGCCCCCATTTGCATCAGTCCATGCATCATCATTGTACACCTTTGTGCAATCAAAGTTAGACCACTCTCGCCGACAAGAGTGGGGCCTTCGGAGGAGGGTTTTACAACCTCTCGGTGTCGTATCTCTTCTCTCTCCTTCTCTCAGTCTCATTCACTTGCACGCACAATATCCACTCACTTTGTTCGTGATCATAGCACTCTCCATAAGACGGAAGGCTCTCTCCTTCCCTAAGAACTAAAAGGAACCTTGAGCAATAAAGATCACTAATCTTGAGAAAATACAACATTCATTCCGCTGCACTTTACAATTCCCTTTTCAAAACCACAACTTCAAATCATGCATCTGTCCCAAAACATACGGGCTTCCACATACATAGAATTGCCTCTAAGTTGTTATACCCTGCAATTGCAGGAACTAGACTGTATCTGTGAAACCACAAGTCTAACTTGGATCCTTTAAAGCTTCGAATTTTCTTTGCAATCTCCATGACAATAGTGCTAAATATACACAATCCAAAATTGCACGCAACTAATGACGCGAATAGATGGGCTATCTAGGCAAGTACGCATAGAGAAAGCTAGTCGAGGGTCAAAACTCACATGAGAGAACCAGAGAGAGACCCAACAACCAAAAACCTGCAAGTTTTTGATATTCTGTTTAACTTCACTTAGTTCATAAATGAGTATTACTTTGACATATGTAGCACTTCAAATAGCACACATCCGGCAGCTTGCACTACACAAGTGACTTGCTTTGCTTGCTTTTTTTTTTTTAACCCATTTGCCCGCCCACCATTTTCACGCGTCATCATATCCATACGTACAAATTTAACCAAAAAAAAAAATGCGGTGTCAAATATCAATATTCACAAAATTGTCCATTGGAAAAGTTTCCAATCATATGCACGACATACGTTTGTTCAAACTTTATACAGAACGACCTAATAATAAACCTACAGTGTGCAACTTATATATACCTAGATGAATCCACGATAAGCCCAGATTCACCCTTACAGGAAAATGCAAGGCATAGACCCATGGTAGTCACCCACAAGACAATATAACTATTAGCTCCATCATGCCTAGTATTGACTAAATACTACCACATCCAACTTATGCGCTAAGAAATTGCTAATGCCATGATTGGGTTTTTAATTGGAACCAATCTCCAGGTAGCAAATAGAAAAAAAATTATCTCAAATTTCAAAAACAACTGTATTGTAAATTGAGCTGAACTTAGAGAGAAAGAATTCTTGTTTACATGTGTCATGATCACTAACCATAAAGAGAAAAACAAAATAAAGATACGACTCAGTATGCTGGACAATTGTAAGAGAGAGCACAAAATTGTAACGACATTGTACACATTCCCTTTACTGTGAAAATTGTATAGGATGAAAAAAGCATACAATTGGAAGATGCTACAAGCATAAGCAAGCCTCCAACTACCATAAGCTATGGAAAAAGAGTAAGATAGTGAAAGAAATGAAGCCAATACGGCCACAAAAAACCATTACAGCAATAACATCCGAGGCCTAGGCTTTGTGATAATTAGCATGCTTTCCAACAGGTTGCTAAAGGTACAAAGCTTCATCAATGAGAAATTGTACAGCGTACACATGCTTGTTGATTGAAAGTACCAACCTCACAATAATTCAGCTAAACCAAGGTTGAGTGCATCCCGGACCATGAGAAAGACTCCTATAGCCAATAGAAGAACAATCCCCGATGACATTATACTTTGCTCCACCTTATCTGGGAGCTTCTTCCCTCCTCTCAAGGCTTCCAAAAGAATCAGCAGAATGTACCCACCATCTAGTGCAGGTAATGGGAGTATATTTACCACAGCAAGGTTTATGTTCACTATGGCAGCAAACTGAGAAAGCCCAGCTACATCTGTCCGTGCAACTTCTGCTCCCACAGCTACAATCGCCACTGGACCCGAGATTTTATCAGCGGTCTGAGAGAAATTGAGAATCACTTGCTTCAAACCATCCGTAACTATTACAAAAAGCCTTCTAAACTCCTTGCTGGCTCTAACGGTCGCCTCTGCAAGGTCCTTTGCTTTCACCTTTACCGGACGTGCATTTGGCGCAAGCTGCACCCCAATTCTGCCAGAACCATCAATACTTTTATCAGGGGTAACCTTGATCTCCAAGGGTTCCTGCTTTCTTGAGATGTAGAAGGACAAAGGCCCATTAGGACTTGCTTTGATAATGTGAACAAGGTCAAAAACAGCTTTCTCACCAGCAGGGAGGGCCTCACCATTAACACCTAAAATTACATCTCCGGCCTGAATCCCTGACTTAGCCGCTACAGAAGTAGAGATAACCTCTGGCACCATAGCTCCAGGGAAAATTTCTTGTTGCAAAAGCCCTGATGTTAAGACTTGCCCAAAAAGGATGAAGTAGGCAAATGTAAGGTTCGCAATCACTCCAGCAGAAATAACAATTAGCCTGTCAAGGATAGGTCGGTTCTTAAGTAAATCGGGATCATCGGGTGCAAATTCACTTTCTGGGTCATCGTCTGGAAAGCCCACAAAGCCACCAAGAGGGATGGCTCTTAAAGAATACTCAACTTTCTCACCTTGCAGTTTGAACAGAGTTGGCCCAAATCCAATTGCAAACTTTGAAATGTGTATGTTTTGAAAGTACGCTGCAAAAAAGTGTCCACACTCGTGGATTGTAATAATTGCTGCGAGCACACCCAGAGCTTCTACAACAGATTGTGGACCCTCTATGTTGAACCCGGCTATGTTGGGCAATGCAAGAAGTATCGGTCCTGTCACAGAAACTGCTGATGTAACCCCATTGATGAGCTCCTGACACCAAGGAAAGCTTGACGCAAGTAACCTTTGTGAGGTGAGAAAATTCCCATGAATGGGTTCTCTAAGAGCTCTGGTTCTCAAGCTTGGATGTTGAGGATGATCCATCCGAGCTTCAAGATGTTCATGGTGCTTGTTTGGACCACAATAACTCCTGTTTCGGTTAATGGGTGGCTGAAAATGATAACAGAGACTCTGTTGATGACCATGAACATATTTACGAGGAAAGGCAACCACACCCATGATCCTGATGAAGAAAATAAGAATAGCGCCCGCTTACCCGAAAGTGTCTGCCTTGGCAGCTGCGGGGATGCACCGACAGAGTGTAAAGGCCACAACTGTTTAAAGAAGAAGAGGGGGGAGTCGTCGAGCAAGCTGCAGTCGTCGCTGCTGCTGCCATTGAAGCTCAGCTCCTAGGCCTATTTATCACATGACTTAAGATCACACGCTTCTTCCCAAGACCACATCTTCCGTTAAAGTGGCCAGCCAGCCTCAGTTTGATGACGTGTGTTCAATTCTCTCTTTGTTTCTGTGATATATAACTAAGCCTCGTTACTAATAAATAGATCAATGGTCCCAATTAATAGATCAATGTTGAATCATGCAAGGTCCCGTATAGGCAATGTGGGGCGATCCGAGATCCACCATTGAATCGCGCGATAAACTACAAATGAGATCCGATCCAACTTGAAGTATCTGCATGGTGTGAACTCCTCCAAGTGAACCAAAGTCAAATGCTTTTGAACACCACCATCCATTTTTGCTTTATTTTACAAATAATTAAGGGGTGTGATAGCTTGATATTAAAGCCCTCGCCAAGAACCCGAGAGGCGGTAGGATCAAGCCTCAAGGGACAGCATGGTGATTACTTTTTTGTTTGCATCATTAAAATGATCAATGGCCCACATTGTCTAATGAATGTGGGTCGTAGATCCCTCATGACCATGGAGGTCTCAATAAGTCCCGTGGAAAACCCTATGTCTCACGGTTGTGACTTCAACAAGGCAAACGATGATTGCATGGCATCAAGTGGCCATGCAAAGTATTATATCATGCTTTGAAGAAAGAATGTGTGAACCCATACTATCACCTCATAATTCGCCTTCATAAGCTTATTGATAACTAATTATCAAGGACGATCAATAAAAATCATGCCTGTGCCACTGGGATTGTAACCTAGGTAAAGTGTATTTGTAGCCACGTAAAGACCACATTTTGATGCTCAGAAGCATCTTTCGAATTTCAATTGTTCAAAACAATCATGAATCTTATATCTTTCTTTTGCAATAATGGTTGTCCAAACAAGCCTTTCCAAGTTTGTAAAGTGCCATGTCCAACTAGAGCGTAAGTGTGTTGCAATAGATCTCCTTTACCTCTACACGAAAGGTATCACTTAAGTTAGCTCCCTTTTTGTGATTTGCCAATTAGGAAGGCCTTTGACTTTTTACTTGTAGAAGTTACCCACTACGATGTTGTATTTCTATTGAAGCTAGCTTTCCTAGAATCTTCTATCCCATAGTTGTGTATTCTTTTGTAAAAATGTGTGTGTGTGTGTGTGTGTGTGTGTGTGTGTGTGTGTGTGTGTGAATTTCCAACAAAACAAATTACAATGTAAAACCAGCAATTACAATGCGTGCACTCATGTGCATTTGGAACCAGGGGATGTGATCAATACAATTTAATTACAACTCTATTTCATATTGCGCGTGCCGACAGTTGCAAGCATGCAACAGATCCTCACTTGTTAGCTTGCTTTCATGGATAAACAAATTGTAGTTTAAATCCAAGCCAAAATATCAGAGGAAGATGTAGTAAATATGCTTGCAGGCCATATATGGTTCGCTTTGTGCCACTCATTTTGCAAAGTCTCCACGTGTACACATCGGGCTACTTGCAATATATACTTTATACTTGTCGCCTCGGACTTGGGAAGTAGATGTCTCCACCATGGATTTTTCATGTACGTCAACCTTTACGACAGTGTGCTTAACAATACGGGCTTCCATGTTTACTACTGACTCAATTCTCTTGGAGGCTTGAATAGATGCTCCTAGCCAATAATGCACATTGTTGTTCTCCTTTGCTACAATCTTCTCTACTGTGTAGCCTCCTATCTCCAACGCCAGCAACTCTAAAGCATTTATATTTGTTCCCTTTTCCATTTTCCATATACGTGGGATTCTTGTTGGGCATTGAGTGATATTGTTACATATTTGCCATGTGTGTTCTACACTCATTGCACAACCACATGAATTATGCCTTTGAACCGTTTCTGTGACCACTACTACCATCCCCTCTCTCCCATGTACGAATACCCCAAAAGGATGGCGCAACAAAACCTGATCCCGTGTTCATTTACCGACTTTGGATCCTAACCACCCTTGACATTGAACCCTGCTTTCCTTTGGTATTTGACGGATTGCCCACATTATCTTATGAATGTCACTCTCCACAATCACTAGTCCATCCTCATGCTCTCTGACCACATGACCTACCTCTTCAGTAGTTGCTTGGAAACCTCTACTACGATTTTGTGGGATGTTTTGTGTATATATTGTGGTCAATGTGAAGCATTCTCCTCCTCATAGCTTACTATTGCAGCCTATTTTCGCTTTCTGGCAACTGTAATATTATGTCCCTCCATTGTCGGTTGTTGATGATAGAGTGGTGAACCACCGAGCCCATCCTCAATCTCTCTAGCAACAATAGCCAGCCCAGGTGCTTGACCTTGATGTGCCAGACCTGCAAGTTTTTCAGCAGAAGGCCCAGCGCCGTGATACCTACCCTCGTCAGCAAGCCAACTCGCGTGCTTTGTTTCTGCAATGTTTGTAGTTGGAATGAGCGACATATCATCCACTTCCTACATTAACCTTTTGAATTAAGGGATTGCACTTGCACACTAAAAATTTTGACTTTTGCTCAAGAATTGGTTGGCTATACTTACCCCAACGAAGTGTTTTCTCTAGCGAGGGTACTGCACATGCCACCAACTTAGCCAACAATCCATTTGTGACAAGTTACATTCAAACACTTTTCCGAAGCCCACCAAGCTCGTATAGTCCAGTACAAGCTTGTTTCCTCTTCTTCGCTCCTTGCACAACACCGTAATTTACACATATGCTTATGCTCATGTTGGAAATTTTTATGCACGTATTGCATGGTGTGAATGTGCAAGCTTTGATCCCAATGAAACAAACAAGAACGTTTCCTTCCTTCCATAACATTGTCAAGTCCTCCATTGAATACAGTTCAAACACCTTTCCAATTTGCTTCAACCTCATCTACCATGAATCGTCTGAAATCGGCTGGACAGTGTCCACTTTCCAATAGCATCAAATTCATCATTTCCTACAATAGGATCTGCGCTTGAGTGTCTTCTTCTTTCATCTCGCAAATGCCAATTGTTTGCATTTCTTGAATCATGTACATAAAAATGACCATTCAATCCAATATTAAATAAAGAAGTAGGAAGTTTTCTTAGCCTGCCTTACATAGGATCGTATACATATGCTGCCATTGTAGTACACCCCACCACCCTACGCACATGATTGAAGCAAACCCAGCTTTTTCGCAAGTCTCCATTATCGTCTTGCCGCATTCTATTTACCAGCTTGACCCCAGATCTAAGGCCATCGATCGACATTTTGAACACATGGTCGCGTTTGTTGCAGTCTCTCGATTGCCCTGGAAATAGCATACCGTGGAAAAGATATAGCCGCTGCTGTTCTTCAACCGAATCAACTGGGACTCTACACCAACTTCAATCCGTGTAGGTATCCCTCTCTCATCCAATGCTTAAACCTGAGACGAATATTATATACATGCACATTGATCATGTGGAAGAGACAACGGATTCAAAGATAATAAAATAAATTAGCACCTTTGAGTATGAATCAATGGTTGCATCTCTTCCAGTATGGAGAGTAGCTCTTTGCTATTAAGTTGCTCTCCATTTTCTCGAACCACCACTCCCATTACCATCTGCTTGGCTAGACTCAATTGTAAATGCCTTGGCCCAGTCGTTGTTGATTTGGACACCACACGAGACACAAGTTCTCGTGTATGTTGAATTGCAGACCGTAAAACTCCCTTTCCGACAGGATGATTATGGCTATCGATGTGAATAGATAGCATGATCTAGTTATATTCGGCCAACAGGTAATAGACAGCACATGAACACTCCTGAATCAGAATCAGAATATGACCACAGTGGAAGCATCGTAGTGTTCCATTGCCGGAGCTCAACATACCAATTGACATAATTGCAATTAGCAACTTCCATGTCCAAGCAGTCTCAGTTGGCCTTTCACTCATCGCGTTGATTGAGCAAGAGCTATTTTTGCAGACGAGATGTCCGACACATTTACTTCTCTTTATCAAAGCTGGATACCTCATTCTAGAATGGATAGGCTTAACCCAACAATGGCCATCGTACTTTGATCCATTCCTAACATCTTAGGGACACCATCTAGTATAGTGTCAAGCTCATAAATGCAATTCCCATTGTATACCTGTGGAACTTCGTCCACCTTTTTCTTAATCAAGCACCGAGAAATCATTCGGTTTAACTTGGGGTACTTGCGGCTATTTAGTACAATGTACTCCAGTTTACTCTCTGTTTTTTCCACTTAGTTTGAACCTGAAGTCTTTCAATTTGTTTTCCCCTTTTTCTTCCCAACCAGCATCTTCCGCTGCTTGTGTAATGTACCCAACATTTATCCATATAAGTCATTTCAGTTATTTTGCAAAGCAATTCAGATTCTCAATTTTGTGAGTCACATGAGTTTATCAGAGCAATCGGATTGAAAATCGGGTTCAGA
The DNA here is from genome assembly GCF_014529385.1 of Adiantum capillus-veneris. Lineage (NCBI taxonomy): Eukaryota > Viridiplantae > Streptophyta > Polypodiopsida > Polypodiales > Pteridaceae > Adiantum > Adiantum capillus-veneris. The sequence continues at coordinate 151,044,761 of NC_140931.1, forward strand.
ATCTATTTATTTATGATCTTTCTTTATATGGAACAATAGGTTTATGTGGGAACCTAATCTATGTTGAAGAAAAAGCTTAGAGATAGTATTTTTAGGAAAAAAAGAGAGGTGAGTCAAAATTAAGATACTTCTTTCTTTCTCTCTCTCAAGATAGAATGGGAACTTGTAAGTATAGAGCTTTTTAAAAATTGTGCATAGGATTCGCGAACGTTACCAAAAAATATATATTTTTATTTTATTTTTTTATTTTTTATTTTTTATTTTTTGAGCCACGAGGACGCGCGAGCTTTTCCTTCTCCTATTCTTGAAAGCTCTCAGTATTCTTAGCACCCCCCTAGGGCCTATATAAAGGACCCTTCTCCTCTCACTTTGAACACACACATCTACAGAAGCGGAAGCTCTCTTGCAACGACGCGCCGGAAGGAGCCTCTCTCCCTTAACCTCTCACCTTCAAGCCATCTCCATCTCCAATTGTCGATGTGACATCTCCCGGTTTGTGAACACACACTCTCTCTCTCTCTCTCCAACAACGCGCTTCTCTTTTCTCTATTCCGAAGCTATGGCTCTGAAGCATGTAACGCGAAGTTCTAAGGATGCCCATGCCGTTGCACCACCAAGGAAGGTGGAAAGAAAGGTGTCTACTCCGAACGTAACTATGCGGAAGCATCAATCGAAGAAGAAGTCGAAGCCGTCCAACCTCCAGCACAGGAGTTAGCCGCACGCGCTCCAAATCCGATAAGGCAAATTTATAATTATGCATTGCTATTCATGTTTGACTTGGGAAGCTAAGCATAGGGAACCCCTTAAACTGTCCATAAACGTGATTTATCACAAGAAACAAGCATATGTTTTCATAGATTAGTGAAAGGACTGTTTGATAAATTGTCATTGTTTGTTGAATTGTTATTGCTTAATAAATTATTATTGTTTGATAAGTGGATATTGATTGATATGAAGGATTGGTTGATCATGTTGACGGATCATTTAAAGAGAAGAATTGTCGAAAGAATGTCTTTTTGTTCCTTGCGGTTAGCGGGATGCCTGGCGGTTAGCAAGATGCCTCGCGGTTAGCGGGATGCCTCGTGGGTAGCGGGATGCCTGGCGGTTAGCAAGATGCCTCGCGGATAGCATGATGCCTTGCGGTTAGGGAGATGGAAAGGTTGCGCAATTTGCGGTTAGCGAATAAATCCTTTGCAAAGGCTCTGTTGGTTAGACAGAGAAAGTCCGAGGGTAGCGGCAACTCATAAGAAATTGGAAAAGTTATTTTTGTTAAATAATATGGCTGTCTTCATTAGGCCTTGTTTGAATTGTTTTGGTATTGTTTGAAGGGCTGTATAAAAGAACCTGTGTTTGGAATTAATTAAGGAACATTGTTTGTATATGTAAAATAGTGTGGTAAAAAGTGTGAGTGTGGGGTGGAAAGTGGGGCTGGCTTAGGTTGCCAATCAAGGATGGGTGGTCTCGATTAGTCGAGAAACTCTCCACTCCCTCTTATTAAGAGAAGTGAAATTAGAAACTCATTGTGCCAAGAGTCGACATGACCCAAATCTACGTGACACAAGATTACTATTTAGTTTAGACTAAGTCTCATATCATATTTATGGTTTATGGATGGCGGACATGCCTCTTACACGTGGGGAAAAAGGCGTTGTTTATGGATTCTAAATATGTCAATGGGATTTCATCTTTATGTTAGGAAACAACTTTATTAGAATCTTAGATTTATCGACCTGGCTTGTGGCGTATGACTCTTATAACCACGTAAACAATGGATAGAGGACTTTTCCTCTTCTGTTACTCGTATCTCTACTTTGTGGAAACATAGTAGGGTGTCGTCAATGGAAAAGGAGAATAAAGGAAGGCCATCTATCAAGTCGCCCCAATCTTCTCGGGGTTGGGGACCTCACAGCTTGCAGGCAAGCTGAAAACAAATCTTTATTTCTTTTGATTGGGTTTCCAGCAACAAATCCTTTTTTTTTTTCAAGGGAGTTGTCAGGTAAGTTCACTATTGCTACATTTGATAGCCGATATATCAACACCCATGTTTGTGACCAACAACACCCATGTTTGTGACCAGCAAGAAATTTGTAGATAAGGTTGAATCCAATACATATTGAAAATGATGACTTTAACCTCAATTTGAATGTTTCCATCTGGTGTATAGATGATGGCAAACATTTTGTTCTTTCTACTACCCCCATAATCTCCAAGATTCACCATAGCAAATCTTGTTGGACAATCCAGCATCATAGGGTCACACCGCTAATAGTATTCAAGACCAACTAACCTTGCATGTCGAGGAGGAAGCCATCACTTCGTGCTTCTTGTAGAGTTTACCAATTTTTGAGATATGTTTCAGCTAATATCAACGCCTATATTTATAGAAAAACATTCCACTTAGATTCAAACATCTTGACATTTGGTTATTCGTATAAGGTGAGATTATGTAATGTTTAGACCTCTCTCTATGTTACCCTATAATCAATAAATATTTTGAAGAAAAACAATGCCAGTTCCAAACTCTCCCTTTCTCGATCCCTCCTATGTCCCTTTACATACATCTCCCTCCATTCCCCTCTCTATAACCCTCACTTTCCTCTCTTTAGCTATATTCATCCCCCTCTCGTTCACTCTCTTCCTTTTGTCATTGCTATATCTCTCTCCTTAAATCTTATTTCTTTCATTCTCCCACTATGTCATTTTTCTCCTTTCTCTCTATCCCTCTCCATCTAGTCCAAAATCTTTATCTCTCTATCTTGTTTCCCTTCCTATCCCTCAATCTCTTTCTCTCTTCTCCCTATACCTCCCTCCATTTCAATTTCTTCTCTCTATATCTTCTCACACTAACCAATCTTTCTTTATTCCTATCTCTAGATCTCTTTGTCTATCTACCTCTCTCTCTCTCTCTCTCTCTCTCTCTCTCTCTCTCTCTCTCTCTCTTCTTCTTCTTCTATCTCTCGGCATAGTGGCCTGCATGAGATGATGGGAGATTGTAATTGGCCCTGAAATAATGCCCAACTTGAATACAAAACAAGATAATGAGAGAGTGTGTGCAACCCCCTACCTAATCCCACTCTCAATCACTCCCATTGGTACAAAATGGACCACAATTTAATAGGTGTAATTTAATGGACACGATTGTTCACAACACGCTTAATCCATTGGTACAATAATTGATCTTAATCTTTGTCTTATTGCTTGTCTATCTATATCTATGAGCACGAGGGAAAGAGGGAGGGAGAGATAGAGTTAGTGTGAGAGGAGAGAGAAATAGAAAAGCAATTAGACTGAGATTTTTTCCTAAAAAGCATCCATAAAAAGATTTTTTAGCATTCGTTATTGTGAGTTAAGGTGCCTTTAAAAAGGTCAAAAGAGTTCATTTTTTCTGTTGCTCAAAGGTAATTTTGTGAAGGTATCTATCTTTGAAGGTACATCTCACCTCTCTCTTGCTTTTCCATCTCTCTCTCCCTCTCACACTAGCACTCTCCCTCCCTTGCGCTCATAGAAAGGCGCTCACCTTTCTATGAGCGCAAGGGAGAGAGGGAGGGTGAGAGGGAGAGTGCTAGTGTGAGAGGGAGAGCGAGAAATGGAAAAGCATGAGAGGTGCGTTTTTTTGCTAAAAAGCATGCTTAAAAGAAATTTTCCTAAACCCTAAAATACCAAGCTTGCATCACTTTCTTTTGTATTGGAAAGTGAGAGAGGGAGTTGAAGGGTGTTTGCAAGTGGAGGTGCCTATTGGTGTTAAGTTTCTTCCATCGCTAGAAGTTGATTTTGTGAAGTCGTCAAGCTTCAAAGGTACATCTCTCTCATTAACCCTTGCTTTTAACCATCATATTTTTCATCTTCCTTTTCCATCTCTCTCTCCCTCTCACGCATAAAAAACATAGGTTTTGGCCCCTTAAAGTTGCATCTGGCATACATTTAGCATCAAACCTTGCATGTTATCAAGCCCTTATTACTACTGAATAATCATGCAGGCTTTAATTAGGCTTATCCTGCATCCTTCTTCTATTTTTTTGATCATGGAAGCGGAGCTGCATGACATACACCCCCTCTGAACATGCACAGCCTCCGTGCCAACTACACTTAATCGGCATTATCAAAAGCATCACCAGACACATCGTCCAATGCATACATATCATTGTCTTCTGGAGGTTGATCTGAACTGAGATCTTCAAGAATAATCTCGCCTTCTCATTTCTTGAACAACTTAACCCTTTCTCCTGCAATAGGTACCTTGAGCATAGTGCCATCAAGCTCACGTAACTTATATGTTGCATTATCATAAACTCGAAGCACCTCATATGGTGCGAACCATCGTTTAACCATCTTGCGCATAACAGTGTGTTGATTCTCCAAGCCACTGTTGTAAACAAGCACCCAGTCCCCATCTTAATAGCATAAGGCCGTAGTCTCTGTTTTCCATCGAATGTTGCTTTATTCTTCAACCTTGCCTCCTTAACCTTCACTTTGGCCAGCTCGATATCTTCTTGATGCCTCTTAAGTTGGCGAATGTGCAAAGCAAGCCAGTCTTCTGTAGTCATACCTTCTTCCCATGGCATTATAGTCCAAGATATAACTGCTTCCTCTGTAGGCACAATGGGTTTTTGCCCATGCATCAACTCGAATGGCATAAAACCTGTAACAGAATTGTGTGTAGTATGACCAACCCATAAAGCAAATGGTAAGAGCTTAGTCCAATCACCAACATGCCCTTGACATGCCTTTGCTAAAGCTTTAACAATAGGCAAATGCCGTCTTTCACTATTTACATTCCCTATAATGTAATGAGAGCTAGCTTAATGCCAACCGAGCAAAGAAACCACAAGCTTCATTTGCATCTAACTCCCCTCTATCAGCAATAATTTTACCAACACATCCATACCTGGAAATCACATCTTCAAGAAAGAGCTTGCATATTGAATTGATAGCTTTAGTACGCAAAGCTCTGCCTTCAATCTAGTTAGTAAGATCTTCTTTAGCAAGAACAATATACCTCATTTGCCACACTCCTACTGGCATTGTAATAAGGTCCATCACCCACTTGTAATGCATAGCCAGTGGATAGGTGCGATGCAATCCATCTTGATGTTGCACATTAGAATATTGTTGGCAAACTAAGCATGTCTCCACAAATTGAGCCACATCCTTATACATACCCTTCCACCAGTACCAATCTTGATCTTGACAAAGGTTGCTCATACTCCTCTGTGTCCAGCCCACAAGCTCTCATGAAACTCTTCTATAACCTGTTGTTGAGTCTCTTTATCACAAACAACCTGTTGCAGTACCCCTCCTAAACTCTTTGGCTGCTTCCATAGATAACCATCCTTCAAAAAATAGCCATAGGCCTTCTTCTTATTTCTTTTATAATCTTGGTCAGTACATCCTTCTTGCCTGGTTAGAGTGCTTAGGTAGTGGCCAATCAAAAGCCACTCTCCCTCGTAGAACTCGTCAAAAAATAATTCAAAAATATGAGCAGTATTACCATAATTTGCATGCAGATAAGAAGATGTATAGAAGTTCAAGCCAACATCATCACTCGTGGTAAGCATCTCTTCTTCATCTTTAAATCTAGCCCTTGATAACATATTTGCAACAGGATTATCTCTACCTACAATATGACAAAATTTAGGGTTAAGAGACTTAATATAGTCTATCCATTGTAGCATGGCAATATCTGATGTAGAGCAGTTGGCAATCATCCCTATCAATGGCAAGCAATCTGTCTCTACCACGATTGAAGCTCCAATAAAATATTATTTATCAGACCTTAGAGCAAGAGCAGCGTCCCAAAGTTCTCTCTTAACCTGTGGGTAGCTCATTGACGAGCATTGAGCACCTTTGCTCTAAATCTAATTGCATACCTATGTCCTTCATCATCATCCTGACCTATAATACATGTTGGGATAGTGTCAACTATTAAAATTACTAGACTTCTACATTTGTAGTCGACTTTCCTCAAGGTCGAAGCCTCAAGAAGCATCTTCTTTAGTTCCTTGATAGCCTTCGTGTGAACTTTTTTCCAAACAAACCTCTTTTCTTTCCTTAGCAATTGATAAAGTACCACTGCAACATGAGCAAAATGTGGCAACCAAATAAGGTAAAATACACATGCACCCAGAAACCGACGAACTTCAGTACTGAAGAGCATGTTTCCTTCATATTCTGGATAGATCCAACTTTGACCTTCTACCTTCTGGATTGCACATATGCCCCACAATTAAAACCTCTTTAGCACCAAAAGTTGATTTATGCCGTGAAAGTGTTAAGTTAACTTCTTCAAGCCTAGACAAAATAGCCTCACAATCAACAATATATTGAGAACAAACTGTTGGCACCTCCTGTGATCTTTTACCTTGTCTTTTGATCCTTCCTCACATCCTTTAATATGTAGATCATCAATGAAAGGTATAGTAACATGAGGGATAAGGTCCCTTAATATCTTATTCATGCCATTCATCATATGAGCTACAGAATTAGTACCACCATGTGGCAGAGTGCACATCATTACCAACCCGAGAGGTGTACGCATCATCATAAGATCCCTGCTCTCCAAAGCTAACTAAAATTGAGCATATCCAGAGTAAAGATCACCCATAGAGTAAATCGATCTACCTGCAAATGCCTCAACAAATTCATACACAATTCGGATAGTACGCACATTGCGGATTGTTACCTTGTTAATCGGTTACATGTCATGCATGAACCTTAAAGTACTAGTTTTCTTTGGAACAGTGAACCATCAATTAGAGTATAGTCCACATGATGGCTTCATTTGTATCTTCTCATTAAGCAAATTGATAATTTTTGGTGGCAGGTGACCTCTAGGAACTGGAATGGAACATAAGCTCCACGGCATGTGAGGAACAATGAATATAACCATGGTGAAACAACACTTGGATCCACACACCCAATCTCACCCGACTCAAAAGCAAAAGCTTTTCCATGTTTTTTTAGCATACCTTGGAAGCATTTGGTTTCCTCTTCATTGAGGAAACCATCTTATCCAATCTTCAGATGCTCCTATGTCTCCTTAATGAATTTATGCCCAATGTTCTTTGGATCCCTGAGCATAGGCTGTTGAGAAGCTTCTTTGATCACCCCATCACTTCCTTCTGGTAGAGGTGTAGCTACGGGTCTCACTTTCTTTGCAACAGTCTTGTACTTTGTCTCTATCTGTGCTTCAACTGCTTTACCCAAATCATCCTCAATATGCATAAGTGCCTCCTATATGCCCAGATCTTCATACATGTCCATTGAGTGCACTTTAACAACTTCAGTTCCACTTTGCAACCTGTATTTCCAGATATCCTCAAGCTTTGACATAGTGTCAACATAAGAAATCTCTTTGAATATACCTAAAATCACATCATCTGGTTCAAGCACATCACATCCCCGCAATTCACTTTGAATACTTGAAACATATTGTTTCTCCACTTAGGTAAATCGTTAAATTTTATTTAAGATATTGAACCCTCAAATGTCAATCCCCAAAATCATGAAGAGAAGGTTTCTAGTTGCGAGAAATTCTCCTCACTTGTGCCACCATAGTCCTGCTTTACAGTGGCACCCCGAGAAAATCCTGTGAAAATCTGTGTTCTTTGAGCTCTTTGTGTATCTTTGGCATTGGATGATCACGTAAATTGTCTTTGTTCCTGGCATGGTCAACACATACAGTCAAAGATTGAACTCTTTCTTACCATCTCGGCTCCAAACCTTAGCATAGGCAGAGCCATCATCTAGCACCTTGGTTTCCATTCGCACAACTGTAATGTAGGGTTGTCCCAAAATAAGTGGGTAGGAGGAATGCTCCTGTATAAAGAAGTTTTGCTCATCATAGACATTCCTATTAGTTACCTTGACATTTGCACATGCACCATAAAGATAGCCTAGAAGCATGTTGGCAGCTCGTATCCGCCAACCGTGGTGCACATCAACATGCCACTTCCCCTTTTGGTGCAAGCTCTTTGCCATAAGATTGATTTCTGAACCATGGTCTATAAGTGCTAGGACCGGATCCTCAATGTCGCCAAGCTTTACCACAGTTTCAGTCGTTGCTCTTGCCCAATGAGTCCTTGAAAAATGACTCCTGGGTATAGTTTCATTGTCTTCCCTGTCATTAAAATGCATGTTTCTTACCTCAGGCACAATCAGGTTTGAAACCACCACATGCCTCGACTCTTCATCTTCAAGCTCTTCAAATGCTTCTCCACAATCATCTAGAATTGCTTCTATGTGTCAAATCATCTGGCTCTTAACTGATTCTGGCTCTTGCTCACTCAATCTGCTGCTTTCTTTTGATAATATCGATGATCTCCTCACGGAACTTGCACTTGGCAATTCCCAAAATATCACCCAATGTAAGCTCCACTTTACTATTTAGGATACGCTCTTTGAAAACCTTCTTTAGATCAATATTAGATTTTAATCTTATACGAGGGTCCCCTGGTCTTACCTTGATTTTTGTCCTTTGCTGCCTCCTCCATAACCACTTTGGGAGTGGGCTTAGGAGCAGGCCCTTCCTCTTTCTTGTTGCTGGATCTAGCAACATCTTCATCCCTTTTTCGCTTCTCTTTACCATAGCCTCGTTCGCTTGGGACTTAGCAATAAATGCATATACTGAGAGAGAATCCACTGGATCTATCCACCTTATGGTTTCTCGAATAAAATTTCCTACTTCTCGTAGTTTCCCATAAGTTACCTTATGTGCTTCTACTGTCTTCAAAGTATAAGGCCATGATTGACCCTTTTCACTTGCACCTTCATCATTTCCCTTCCCATAGACCTGCAGTCCATACGCGGCAACTTCCACAAGAGCAACATTATGTTGCATCTCTTCCACTAGCTTTTTCATTACGCCCCCCTACCAAAGTTCAAGCAGAGCATCTCACCTGTTGCCTTGAGGTGAATATTCCAGTTTTTCCAGAAAACTACATTTCTCTTGTAAGCTTCATCAAATTCATCACACTCCTTAACATACCTATGGTCTTCACTATCGCACCACATGCATTGATTATCCCAAGAAATCATGGAGAACTGCCATGTGTAGTGTATAACTGCGTACAATGTGCCCATCGCACTGATGTCTCAGCTTCTTTATCTAGTACGTGTTCTTGGCTTGTTCGATTGTTGATTGACATAAAAAGTTGGGATCATAGATTTGTTTGTTCATTGGCATCATGTTTGTAGGAAAAATATTTGCTTGCACTGGAAAAAATTGTGGGGTAGAGAAAAATCGAATGCTTCCGATCGAGTTTGAAGCCCGATACAAAAAAGCATATTTTGAGACAGAGACGCAGTCTAAAAAAATGACAAGATATGCATTGCGATTGTTGACTGTGCATTGGGAGATGAATGGTGGAGGTGGGTTGGTGTTGAACTCTTTTGAAATTAGAACAAATGTTCATAGTGCATGTCTCCATTGACCCCTTTGGACTTGAGTGTAAAACACTACGTGCAATTGAGTGGACCAGTCGACCAAAATGGATAATGGAGGAAAGATTGTATAGATTGGCATGTGCAGCCCTCTGACAAAAAAAAATTCATCCTGCGTGTGATTGTAATGGAAATTGCCTATGAACTTTGAGAGTAGCGGAATTAGGAAATTAGGTGAAGCACTTCTGAGAGATTCTTTGTGAGCATAGCGGGTGAACTTATTTGATGGTAGAAACATAAACATGGTACTTAGTTAACTTGGCATGAACAATACTTTTGCAAGAGAGAGAGAGAGTTTAGAGAACATGACAATAGTTGAGGACCGGATTCATATGGAGCCGGTCCCCCCTCCAATAGGCATTTGTATTATAGTTTCTCCCATCAAGAGAGACTTGGTACAGTACAATCTTTGTGCTCCTTGTGACCTATGTGATGCAATGAAGATGGAAAGCTTCATGCATCACAAGCATAGCATAAACTTAAAGAAAGCATTAACTATCCCAAGCCTCAGTCCCAAGGCTTCAAACACCTTCAAAGGTGGAGAGAGCTAGAGGGGAATGAGGATAGGGAAGAGGAAGAAGAAACATTCCATAGGAGAAAGAAGTAGTTCCTCACTTATCATTACTCTTCTTGCTAGCATACATAATAGCATAGTAATGGAGTCGATAAGATGACAAGCTTAAGCATTGAAGCATGACTCTTGGCTGGATTTGCATTCCATAGCCAAGAGTGTTGGTGTAGGCTTTCACTCTCACAAGCTTGGAGAAGGAGGTGGTGTTCCTCAACTTTCACCAAGTGAGAATGGTGTCTCAAATGAGTGTGTGTGATGGTGTATATCCCCTAACACCCCCCCTCCTTGCTTTGGATGAGTGGAGACTTTTCCACATGCTACAGGCTAATTGGACCCCTCTCCCCCTGGCCAATCACATGTAGCATGCAATCAAGTACATGGGTAGTCTTTTGACAAGTGTCCTCCTTACCCCTTAGAGAGAGAGAGCTTGAAAATATCTAGATATTTGTTAGGTGGAAGTAGAAGCTCATTGGACCCCTCTTTAGCCCAACCAATAGCATTCAATCACACCATGTGTTTAAGCTTAGTGAGAGTCTGATATGTGTCCCATGTGCTCTTTTAGAAATTCCCTAACTTTGAGATTTTTATGCATAGGAAGTTTCTCAAGCAACTTCCTCATTAAGTGAGTAGGTTCTCTTTTTGACTCAAGCATCTTACCCCCCATGCATAGGAAGCTTCTCAAGCAACTTCCCCATTAAATGTGACAAGTACCTCAAGTACCTTAGTCATCAAGCATGGCAAGCACCTTAGGTGGAGTTCCCACCTCAAGCACAACCATAGCTTGCCTAATTTTAGGTCGGGTTCCCACCTCAAGCACAGCCCTAGCTTGCTTAAGGTTCCCACCTCAAGCACAGCCCTAGCTTGCTTAAGGTCAAAAGGACTTTTAACACTAACCATTGGAGGTCTTTAATGAAGCTAACCCTAAGGTCTTTTAAGCTTCATTAGTTAACCTTGCTCTATGACAGACCATCTTTCATTTGGTCCCCTTTACCATTGGCCCCGTGTTGAGATAGATCCGTAAGCACATGTCTATATTCTAACCCTTGTTCCCGTTTATTATCCCATATTAAATGATCAGTTTAATATGAGAAAATCATTTGGGTTGGTTAGATATTAGATATTTAATGACATTACCTCTCTCTTGAAATCATAGTCATCCTCGACTATGAGGTAAAAGAGATAAAGTCATAGTCATTAGTCGATTTGTCTTAGCGGGTAGAGGATCCCTTTTTACCCTACGACATCATTCCAAGATGGATGACTAATCCATTTGGTGCTTGGGAGACATAGCTGCCGCAAGCATGTCTGCTCTTTAGTTCATTTCATCCTCCCAAGTAGAGTGACAAATTCTACATGGTGTTGGAGAGACGTCATCATCCCAAACATGATTCTTAGTATGCATACTATTTAAATTTGTGCACAATAAAGAGAGAATTAGTCTTATAAGACAAAAACATTGATCATTTAAAAGAAACATGTAGCATTGTAAGCATTGACAAGGTTCATATTATCCTTAAGCTGGTTTCCTTGCATCCATCTAGCATCTTCAAAAGGATAATTTTTGAACTTAATAAGATACCGCCGAATAATCTTACCATGTCGTAGTACCTTGTCTTCATGCCGAAGGATAGCTTCGGGTTGTAGTACCTCTTCTTGATCTTCGATTTTGGGAGGGTCTTCAATAATTGGTTCATTTGGAGGCTCTCCTTTGTAGGGCTTGAGTAGGCTCACATGAAAAGCATCGTGTATGAGCCAATGGTTAGGTAACTTGAGTTGATAAGATACCTCATTGATTGGCTTCAAAATTTGAAAAGGACCATAGTATCTTTTTGCTAGTTTAGCATAATACTTTTGATGGCCCGTAGGATTTTTGCCCGTCGTTTGCCTCAATCGAGCCTTACGTAGTAAGACCCAATCATTTTCTTTGAACGTTAAGGCCCTTCTGTGCTTGTCAGGAGCAGCTTTTTGCCTTAGTTGGGAGATGGATATAGCCTCCTTAATCTTTTGAAAAGATGTTTGCACGTCACAGCTATACTCATCGGCACTGAAGATCTTCCCATGTACTTTAAGTAGCAAGGGACTTTTAGGTCTTCCTTCTATGATTTCAAAGGTGCTTTTCCCATAGAAGTATGGATAGTATTGTTATACGCATACTCTACAAGAGGTAAGTACTTTTCCCATTGTGAGCGTTGATCTACTTCTATAACATAGGTCTTTAGTAGATCAAGAATCGTAAAATTGGCTATGTCACTTTGGCCATCCGTTTGTGGGTGATAGGACGAAAGAAATTCAATCTTGTACCTACAATTTCGAAGAGACCTTTCCAAAAATTACTGGTCATTCTAGGATCTCTATCTGACACGATGGATGTTGGAAATCCATGGTGTTTGAAAATCTGTGATATGAAGAGAGTTGCCATTTGGTGTGCCTTAATAGTCTTCTTGACAGGGATAAAGTGTTCTTGCTTGCTAAACCTGTCGATTATTGTCCATATTCCCGTATTCCCATGGATATATTTTGGTAATCCATGGATATACTCTCGCATGGTGAATTAGGAATTGGCAATGGCTGGAGTATTCCAGGTTGGTTCCTTCTATCATACTTAGTCTTTTGGCATAATACACATTTTGAAACATACTCTTGTATGTCCACTTTCATGGTAGGCCAATAAAAGTACGTCTCTACTTCTCGAAGAGTAGGTTGAATGCCTCTATGCCCCGCATAGGGAGGAGCATGGGATTCATACATGACTTTCTCACGAAGGGAGTGGGTAACACATAGCCTATTGCCATGCAGAAGATAACCATCCTGCAAGGTGAATGGTTCCTCTTTCTTCCCCAAAGCAAGGGCTGATATTATGTCTTTAAAGTCAGGGTCAGTAGCATACTCATCTATCATAGTAGATAGATCATTGTGAGTTGCTATTGACACAACATTAACTTTTGGTCGTCGTGAAAGTGCATCAGCCACTTGATTGTGCTTACCAGCAATGTGAGCAACGTGGAAGTTAAATTGTGAAAGAAAACTTGCCCACCTCATTTGTTTGTCGGAAAGCTTTGTTTGCGTCATGAAGTACTTCAGACTTTGATGGTCTATTCGTAAGATGAATGGAGTCCCCAATAGATAGTGCTTCCATCTGTCTAGGGCATGTAGAACAGCTAACAACTCTTTCTCATAAATGCCTAAGACCCGTTCATCCGTGTTGAGCCTTCGGCTCTCATATGCTATGGCATGCCCTTCTTGAAGCAAGACTGCTCCAAGGCAATCACCACAAGCATCACATTGGACCTCAAATGGCTTTGAGAGATCCGGAAGCACAAGGACTGGTTGTGAGATAAGCTTCTCTTTGAGCTTGTCAAAAGCACTTTGCTCCTTAGCAGTCCATGAATACTTAACGTTTTTCTTTGTTAAGTCATGTAATGGTCCTGCTATTTGAGAGAATTTTGCTATGAAGTGTCTATAGTATGCACACATACCAATAAAGCTTCTTAGCTAATGTAGATTCCTTGGATTAGGCCATGCTTTTATTACCTCCAACTGTGATGGATCCATACGGATACCATCTTGAGAGATAATATGACCTAAGTATTGAATATCTTGAAGGAAACATTCACTTTTCTTTTGATTGAGGAAAATCTTATTCTCCCTTAATGCTTGAAAAATCACTTGGAGATGTTGCTTGTGTTCCTCCAAGGAATTAGAGTAGATGATGATATCATCAAAGAACACTCCAGTGAATTTGTGGTAGGGTCTAAAAATTTTCTCCATTAATCGATTGAATGTAGCTGGTGCATTAGTCAAGCCAAAAGGCATGGCTAGATATTCATAAAGGCCAAACGTTGTACGAAACGCACTCTTTAGGATATCTTCATTCACTATCCTTATTTGATGGTAGCCACTTTTAAGGTCAATCCTACTGAAGTAGGTAGAGCCTTGTAGCTTATCAAATAGATCTTCTACCTGGGGTACGGGAAATCTATTTTTGATAGTGATATGGTTTAGTGAGCAATAATCCACACACATGCGGTATGTACCATCTTTCTTTTGCACTAAAAGGATTGGAGAGAAAAAGGGAGAGGAGCTAGGCCTCACCATTCCTTTGTCTACCAATTCTTGTACTTGCCTCATGATCTCCTCTTGTTGAGCTTGTGAAACTCGATAAGGAGGTTTGTTAGGCAGTGAGCTTCTTGATAGGAGCTCAATTCGATGGTCATCATCCCCTCGTTTTGGAGGTAATTTCATAGGGATATCATCAATGACCACATCTTGGAATCCTTTTAGAAAGTTAGACAATAACTCTTCTTGATTCCTACCATTCACCTTTGATGAAACATTAAGACCTTTTAGGGATTCTTTGACAAAAATCATATACGCAGAAACTGAGCTTTTCATTTATTTATCAAGGGCGAGAGGATTTACAAGTGGTATAGTACGACCAAACTCATTAGAGTCTATATACATATTGTTGGGATTAAAGCCCAAGTGGCCTCTTATACGGATATGGCCGCCCGCCCGCCTAACTCACTTATCACTAACTCTTTGTATATACTCACTTATACTTTTGTACTGGATAATAAGTTTTTGGGAGGTAACCCTTCAAACGATTCTCTGCGTACTGTGTAAGCTCTCTGTGTATCTCTATGTGTGTGTGTGAGAGTCGATCCATGCTCCGCTCCGCGACTTCAATTGGTATCAGAGCCATGGTTCAGTGCGTATTTGCGTAATCGCGCGCGCGCACTTTTCGGGCAGATTCTGGATCCGAAGCTTGAAATTTCACACTCGGCATTCCAGGAGCATTTCCATCAGACGTCCTAGGGTTTTACCCCCCTTTCGAAGCTGTTTATGCCCCAAGAATTTCATTCTGAGCACTACATCAGATGATAGGTTTCAGCCGCAAAGAAACCCGTCTTGTGTAGATTGGCAAGCAGGAGGTGGTCGCCATCAGTATCGGCATCGACATACATCACTCATTCAGCTTCAAAGCATCATCTATAGACCAGGTACACATATATATCATCAGATATATATATTGCAGTCTACATTGCTACTTCTTGTGCTTGCCAGGTTCCAGGGGAGGTGTGGCCATACGACGGCTTGACACCACTGGCATGTATTGCAGATTGATGTACTATGATTGTGGGTCTGCTAGTTGTGAGTCACGCTAGCAGACAGACCGCCACCAAGGTCATAGGACAGTGATTGGTCTATTGTAGGATGTATGCTAGTTCTGGGCAGTTTGCTGAGCCATCTGTGAGGGTCGTGTGTGAGGTTTTTTTGAAGCCAAGCACTGGGGGCTGGGTTACCCACTGTGAGGTGGATTAGGTTGCTGGAGTTTCCCTCTACACGCATCCTCTTCGGTGACTTTTATCCCATAGGATGTATGACTTTGTGTAGACACTGGATTGCATCTTATGCGTCAGGTCGTTGAGGCATTGTTCAGGGTTCAGTCTTGAGATAGATACAGGTTCTGTCATCGCCCAGACAGGAGACAGTGCATGCTTACAGGATAGCATATTACAGAGATTTTCAGATTTGTCACTTGTCAGCTATTTATGATTGTCTTTTGAGCTATCTTTTGGTTCCTAGAGCTCAGTTTACAGGGGAGACTCTGTCAAAATTTTTCAAAATACTGACAGTTCCTGAGGAGAGGTGTTCAGCTTGTTGTTTATAGCTTGTTTACTGTGTACAGAGGCCAGTTTACAGGGGAAACTCTAACGGATTTTTCCTAGAAGTAAACAGTTTGGCAGATATGGCATCTTCTCAGAGTGAGACTCTTTACAACATAAAGAAGCTGGATGGCACAAACTTTCCATTCTGGAAGAAGCAAATTTGGCAGGTTTTGGTGCAGAAAAAACAAGTGAAGCCACTAAACCTCAAAGGGGAGAGACCAGAAGGTATGGTTGAAGATGAGTGGGAAGAGCTTGACGAGTTAGCTTGTTCCACAATCATGCTGACAGTGGCAGAAAATGTTTACTTCAACGTAGCAGAAGAGACTACAGCGTATGGAGTATGGCAAAAGCTATGTGGTATGTACGAGAAACAAAGTGCTGCTTCTCAGATTTACTGGCTCAAGAAATTGGTGGATTTGAAGATGAAGGAAGGGACAGCCATGTCTAATCATCTCAATGAATTTCACACAATTTTGAGCCAGTTAACAGCACAGGAGATAGTCTTTCCAAATTCAGTGAAGGCTATGTTTCTCTTAATCACTTTGCCAAACAGTTGGGATACTTTTCGTACAGCGTTAAGTAATTCTTTCGCACAGAAGGTCTTACAAGTGCCAATGTAGAAGGCAGCTTGCTCACAAAGGAAGTGAACAAGACGAACATTGACAAAGGCAAAGGCAATAGTGCTTTGGTCGTTCGAGGGAGACAACAGTCTAAAGAGAAGAAGGATAAAACCGAAGTAAGTCTCGTGACTCGAAGTCAAAGGATGACATAGAATGCTACCATTGTGGCAAGAAGGGTCACATGAAGAGAGACTGTACGAAGTGGAAACAAGAAAAAGGCAAAACAAAGAGTTCTAAGCAAGATGAAAAGAAGAGTTCAGTGAAGATGGAAGAGGTGAATGTCACAGGATCTAGTTCAGACAGTGATTCTGGTATGGCAGCTGGTGACATCTTCCTCACAAGCAATCTTGATTCTGTTTTCTTTGACCGCAGAGGATGGACATGCTATGAGTGATTGGATTATCGACTCAGGGGCATCTTTACATATTTCTCCGCACAAAGAGTGGTTTACATCATATGTGGCTACTAAAGATTATGTCAGACTTGGCAATGAGCAGGTTTGTGACATACTTGGAGTGGGAGATGCGCAGTTGAAGTTTCAGAATGGCTCTTCTTTATGGCTCAAGAATGTCAGACATGTTCCAGCAATCTGAAAGAGCTTGATCAGTACAGGGAAGTTGGATGATGCGGGTTATGTGACAGTCTTTGGGAAAAACGCTTGGAAGATCTCCAAAGGTTCGATGACTGTAGCACATGGCATCAAGTTAGGAACTCTGTACACTTTACATGTTTCAGAGGTTAAGAACCATGTAATTAATGTGATTGAGCAGCCAAGTGTGTCACTGTGGCATCGCAGGCTGGGACATATGTCAAAAAGAGGAATGGAAATACTTTCTCATTATGGTTATTTGCCTGGTTTTTCATTTCAAGATTTTTAATTTTGTGAGCATTGTGTTTATGGTAAGCAAACACAGGAACCGCACAGATCAAAGAGGAATCGTAGGGACAAACGGTTAGCTCTTATGCACAGTGATCTATGCGGACCAATGCCTAGTTTGTCACTAGGGGGAGCAGCGTACTTTTGTACATTCATAGACAACTATTCTTGCAAAGTATGGGTTTACTTCTTGAAGCACAAGGATGAGGTGCTCAAGGTCTTTAAGACATTCTTGCATCTTGTGGAGAATCAGAGTGGTCGGAAGCTGAAGTGCTTAAGGACAAACAATGGTGGAGAGTACGTTTCCAAGGCTTTCCAAGACTTTTGTGAAGCAAAAGGGATTAAGCGGGAACTTACTGCATCATATAATCCTTCACATAATGGGGTTGCAGAACGTATGAATAGGACCATACAAGAGAAGGTCAGAAGCATGTTGTCAAATGCTGAGTTGCCTGATGGATTTTGGGCGGAAGCAGTGACTACAACAGTCCATTTGATCAACAGGTCTCCTAGTAGGGTTTTGGATAAGAGTGCAGTGCCCGAGATGCTATGGACATGCAAGGCACCTTCGTATAAGAATCTCAGAGTCTTTGGTTGTGAAGCTTATAGCCATATTCCTAAGGAGTTCAGGAATAAGTTAGAACCAAAGAGCAAGAAGTGTATATTTCTTGGCTACAGAGAATTGGGCGAGATGGGTTACCGGCTTTGGGATCCTGAGTCCAGAAAACTTATTCGTAGCAATGATGTGCATTTCAATGAAGCCAAGTTTCACGCTAAGCCAAAGAAGACAGAGGAGATTAGAAGAGTTGTCTTCAGGGAAGATGGACCTAGTGCTAGCACATCAAGACAACATGGTCAGCAGGCTCAGGAACAGCCTATAGTGGCTAGAGAGGCAGAATCAGTTGTGGTGAGACGTTCTGAGCATGTCTCCAAACCACCTGATCATTATGTGCCATCTCTAAATTATGTCATGCTCACAGATCGCGGAGAACCATCTTGTTACAAGGAAGCATTACAAGTGGTTGACTCGAAGAAATGGTAGTTGGCCATGCAATCAGAGATGACGGCTCTGCATAAAAACCAGACATGGAAGCTAGTTAAATTACCACAGGGCAAAAAGGCTCTACCTTGTAAATGGGTTTACAGGTATAAGATCACCGCTCATGATAGTCAGCCAAAGTACAAAGCAAGGCTTGTTTCCAAGGGCTTTAAGCAAGAACAAGGCATTGAATTTGATGAAGTCTTCTCTCCAGTGGTCAAGATGACTACATTGAGATGCTTTCTTGCATTAGTTTCTATATTGGATTTGGTGTTGCACCAAATGGATGTCAAGACAGTGTTCTTGCATGGTGATTTAGATGTGGAAATTTACATGCAGCAGCCAGAAGGGTTTGTTGAGAAAGGCAAGGAAGATCTGGTATGCCAGTTGTTAAAAAGTCTTTATGGCTTAAAACAATCACCGAGGGCATGGTACCATAAGTTCCACCAGTTTATGCTTTCTCAAGGCTACAAACGTAGTGAGTTCGATCACTGTCTATATACAAAGAAGGCTAAGGATGGCAGTTGGCTGGTCCTTATTTTGTATGTGGATGACATGTTGATTGCTGGCAAACACTTGGAAGAAATTTCAACTTTGAAGTCAAAGATGTCAAAATCGTTTGACATGAAAGACATGGGTGAGGCAAGTCATATACTTGGTATGCGCATCGAGAGAGACAGATCAAAGAAGTTGGTTTGGTTATCTGAAACAGAGTATATTGATAAGGTTTTGCAACATTTCAATATGGAGAAGGGAAAGGCATTGATTGTTCCATATCCACCATATGTGAAACTTAGCAAACAAGATTGTCTTGTGTCTGAGGAAGAAAAGACTGAAATGGATAAGATTCCATATGCGTTTGCAGTGGGTAGTTTGATGTATGCAATGATTTCTACACGTCCGGATATTGCATTTGCAGTGGGAGTGGTTAGCAAATATATGTCATATACCTGCAAGAAACATTGGGAGGCAGTGAAAGGTATCATGAGATACTTAAAACATACAAAGAGTATGCGCATATGCTATGGTAGTCAGGATTTGAGTGTCAGAGGATACACTGACTCTTTGTACATTTATGTTCATAGGTTTATAGTTACTTAAAGTGCCACATTGGACTTTAAGTGGGAGGTTGTTGGGATTAAAGCCCAAGTGGCCTCTTATACGGATATGGCCGGCCGCCCGCGTAACTCACTTATCACTAACTCTTTGTATGTTTTAAGTATCTCATGATACCTTTCACTGCCTCCCAATGTTTCTTGCCGGGATTTGACATATATCAGCTAACCACTCCCACTGCAAATGCAATATCCGGACGTGTAGCAATCATTGCATACATCAAACTACCCACTACAGACGCATATGGAATCTTATCCATTTCAGCCTTTTCTTCCTAAGACACAGGACAATCTTGTTTGCTAAGTTTCACATATGGTGGAAATGGAACACTCAATGCCTTTCCCTTCTCCATATTGAAACGTTGCAAAACCTTCTCAATATACTCTATTTGAGTGTTCCATTACCAAACAGAGTATATTGACAAGGTTTTGCAACGTTTCAATATGGAGAAGGGAAAGGCATTGAGTGTTCCATTGCCACCATATGTGAAACTTAGCAAACAAGATTGTCCTGTGTCTGAGGAAGAAAAGGCTGAAATGGATAAGATTCCATATGCGTCTGCAGTGGGTAGTTTGATGTATGCAATGATTGCTACACGTCCGGGTATTGCATTTGCAGTGGGAGTGGTTAGCAGATATATGTCAAATCCCGGAAAGAAACATTGGGAGGCAGTGAAAGGTATCATGAGATACTTAAAACATACAAAGAGTTAGTGATAAGTGAGTTAGGCGGGCGGGCGGCCATATCCGTATAAGAGGCCACTTGGGCTTTAATCCCAACAACCTCCCACTTAAAGTCCAATGTGGCACTTTAAGTAACTGTAAACCTATGAACATAAATGTACAAAGATTTACATGGCTACCATCTATCCAATGCCCAATAACTCACAACAATGCACAAAGCCCTCTCCTGGAAGTCCTTTTGTGAGTAGATTGGTGTGGATCTTCAACAGTTGTATCTGCTTGTCTTCAAGTACTCCCATAATGAAGTGATATTTCACATCAATATGCTTAGTCTTACTGGATTCTTTGCCAATTGTATAGCACTTTGACTATCTACTTTGATTCCCAAGTCTTCTACCAATCTACCAAGCCAAATAGCTTCTTTGCATGCCTCATTTGCTGCAACATACTCAGCTTCTGTAGTAGACTACGTAACACAATTTTGTAATCGAGATCGCCATGATATGGCACCTCCAGCCAATGTAAAGTCATAGCCTGATGTAGATCTCCTCTTATCCAAGTCTCCTGCATAATCTGAGTCGGTGTATCCTCTGACACTCAAATCCTGACTACCATAGCATATGCACATACTCTTTGTATGTTTTAAGTATCTCATGATACCTTTCACTTCCTCCCAATGTTTCTTGCCGGGATTTGACATATATCTGCTAACCACTCCCACTTCTTTGTATATACTCACTTATACTTTTGTGGATACTAAGTTTTTGGGAGGTAACCCTTCAAACGATTCTCTGCGTACTGTGTAAACTCTCTGTGTATCTGTGTGTGTGTGTGTGTGAGAGTCAATCCATGCTCTGCTCCACGACTTCACATATTCTTTCCCCTGTAGGTGAAGTAGATTCTTTTTTAAGGGAACTTCATGTTGGCAACCATGCGGTTGAACCATGGTATGCCTAGGATAACATCCTCATGTTGGAGAGGAGAGATGAAAAAGTCTTCTTTGTCGACATAGCTTTGGACATGAAGCCTCAACTTCCCAATCAAGGGACTGACGGAGGCTTGTTGTCCCTTGAAAGCGGCATCGGCCGTTACAGCATCTCCCATCTCAAAAGCTTGAATGGTAGCAACATAAACATAGTACTTAATTAACTTGGCATAAACAATACTTTTGCAAGAGAGAGTATATTAGAGAACATGACAATAGGTGAGGAATGATTTACTTAGAGCCGGTCCCCCCTCCAAAAGGTGTTTGTATTATAGATTCTTCCATCAAGAGAGACTTGGTACAATACAATCTTTGTGTTCCTTGTGACCTTGGTGATGCTATGAAGATGGAAAGCTTCATGCATCATGAGCATAACATAAACTTTGAAAAAAGCATTAACTATTCCAAGCCTCAGTCCCAAGGCCTCAAACACCTTAGAAGGTGGAGAGAGCTAGCGGGGAATGAGGGTAGGGAAGAGGAAGAAGAAACATTCCATAGGAGAAAGAAATAGTTCGTCACTTATCATCACTCTTCTTGCTTAGCATAACATAATAGCATAGTAATGAAGATGAAGAAGATGGAAAGCTTAAGCATTGAAGCATGGCTCTTGGTTGGATTTGCATTCCATAGCCAAGAGTGTTGGTGTAGGCTCTCCACTTCTCAACAAGCTTGGAGAAGGAGATGGAGCTCTTGTACTTTGCACTCCACACAATGAGAAAATGTGTGTGTGTGAGGGGAGAGTATATCCCCCCTCTCATGCTTGGTCCACATACCTCTCTCTCTCTCTCTCTCTCTCTCTCATTATTTTATTATTTCATTTGGACATGTGTCCTCTTTTTCCTCTTTAAGAGAAAGAACTTAATTATTTATTTTTATGTATCTAAATTCTCATTGGACCTCTTTAAAACCTAACCAATAGCATTCAAGCACATCATGAGGACCACATGTGGAGGATCATTTGAACATGTGTCTTTTATGCTTATTCAGTCATGTGGTTGAATAGAATACTTCAAGGACTTAGTAAATCAAGCAAGCATGTGTCTTTTATGCTTCTTAAGTCATTTGTTTTGAATTGAATACTTCAAGCCTTAGTCAATGAAGCATGGACGCTCATTCCTCTTGAGAATTTATCTTTGAATTTAACATTTTAAAAACCTTAGTCATTTAAGCATAAAAATTATCTCAAGTTTTGGGCAAGGTTCCCACAACCACTTTAAGTATCTTAGCACCTCATGCTTGGGTACGATTCCCACCTCGAAGTTAGTCCTATCTTGCATAAGATCAAAGGACTTTTTAACACTAACTTTTGGAGGTCTTTAATGAAGCTAACTTTAAGGTATTTTAAGCTCCATTAGGTAGCATTGCTCTTTGACAGACCACCTCTCATTTGGACTCCTTTACCATTGGTCCCGTGTTGAGATAGATTCGTAAGCACATGTCTATTTCTAACTTGTTTCCATTTATTATCCCACATTAAATGATCAGTTTAATATGAGAAAATCATTTTTGTTAATCAGATATTAGATTTTATGACAAAGGGAGTGCCCTTTCGGTGAGTGGGAGGTTAAGTCAAAGATTCCCCTAACTTTGGGGCTTTCCCCCTCCTTTGTAGGGTATCTTTTTGACTCTAGCCCCTCAAGCACCTTACCCCCCATGCATGGGAAGCTTCTCAAGCGCCTTACTCATTAAGAATGACGAGCACCTTAGTCAACAAGCACGACAAGCACCTTACTCATCAAGCATGACAAGCACCTCAAGCACCTTAGTCAGCAAGCACGACAAGAACCTCAAGCTTGGGCCGGGTTCCCACCTTAAGCATAGCCTGTCAGGCTGTTTAGCAATGATCTTACCATAGCGCTTATCATCCAAGAGGCAGGCTACATTTTTGCGATTCAATATGAGCCCGTAATGGGCTGAGGAGGTGGTTGTGCTATGCTCCACTTCCTTGTCAGGGTGAAGCAAAGATCTGCGCAAGCATGCTAGCAATTAGAGATGTGAGAGTTTATGAATATAAACCTAAGAAATAGATGCACTCACTTGATGGCTTGCACTCTTTTCTTAATTCCTCCCAAGCCAACTTTCAAGTCCTCAATGTCTCTTAGTTTTCTTTCTCTTTGGCGAAAACCTAGCGCTATTTTTTTTCTCTGAGTTGTTGTGTAAGCTCCTTGATGTTCTCCTTGCTACCTTTAACCTATTGAGCACATTGCACGACTTTCTGGTGTAAGCGGACATTCTCACTGTATATAATATCTCTCTCTTGTTGGGAAACGTCGTTTCTTGTAGCCATACAAGCCATGGTGGCCATCTCCGACATAGTTCACTAAGGATGTAATTTCCTTAAAAGGTGGAGTGGAGTTTGTGACGGGATGCTTTGTATACATTCTGCCGTCCAGCCACCAAAGGTCCACATTTTTCATACCCTGTGATCTTAAGTTCTCTTTCGAAGATTCAGAAAGTGACTACTATTTGTTTTTCTTGCAGAGGGATTCATACTCTTGTGAGAGCTCTATGTGCATGTGATATACACCTCTCCTATTCCTCGTAGAAGTTCTTTGTGGAGAATCTACAAGTGTCAACTGAGACATGACTGATTGAAATTGTGTGCAGAAGGAGATGGGGGCGATTGAAGAATGGAAATTTGAATATCGCGCGCGCGAGAGAGAACACAGGAGGGAATGGGGAAAAGAAGGAGGCGACGAAACAGAGCTTAGTTTTCAGAAATGCCAAAGATTGAGATATTCGGCATTGAATTCATTAGCCGCCACGTACAGTGAAGTGTTATCATGACTGGAATACTTTTTGGGTTTTTTAATAAACGTGCCTTGCATGAATAAGATATCCAAATTTTAGATAACAGGTACGAAAAAGGGTTAAAATGAATATTCTATTATCTCTCTCTACGCTGACATGGCATTTCTTACAAGGCCCAAATATGAGTCCAAATTTTTCCTAATGACGTACCTCTTCTTGATCTTTGGTTTTTGGAGGGTCTGGTACTATTGCTTCTTTTGGTGGAACTCCTTTGTAAGGCTTATATAGACTCTCATGGAAAACAATGTGCATGAGCCAATGGTTGGTGGGCAATTTTAACTAATAAGCCATCTCATTGATTGGCTTAAGAATTTCTAAAAAAGGACCACAGTATCTTTTTGCTAGTTTAGCATAATACTCTTGGTGCCTTGTAGGATTCTTGCTTGTAGCAGGCCTTAGATGAGCCTTAAGAAACTTTAACAAGACCTAATCATTTTCTTTAAAGGCTAAGGCTCTTCTGTGCTTATTAGCAGTAGCCCTTTTTGCCTTTGCTGTGAGATGGATATATCCTTTTTATTGTTTGAAAGAGTCTTGTAAGTCTCGGCTATATTCATCAGCAGCAAAGATCTTCCCATGTACTTTAAGTATTAAGGGACTTTTGGATCTTTCCTCTTTATCCTCGAAAGGTACTTTCCCCATAGAAGTATGTAAACAATGTCATTGTACACATAGTCTATAGGAGGTAGGTGATTCTCTCATTGAGAACATTGATCTACTTCTATGACATAGGCTTTTAGTAGATCAAGAATCGTTAGATTAGTTATTTCACTTTGGTCATCCATTTGTGGATGATAGGCCAAAAGAGAAAATTAAATTAATTCCTAGATTCTCAAAGAGACCCTTCAAGAAATTACTGGTCATTCTAGGATCTTTGTCTGACACTATGGATGTTGGCAAGCCATGATACTTGAATATTTTCGATCTGAAGAGGTTGCCGTTTGATGTGCCTTAATAGTCTTTTTGACGGGCATAGAGTGTGTTTGCTTGCTAAGCCTGTCAACTGAAACAATCCAAAATGCTTCCCTCGTTCAAATTTTGACTTTTGGCATACCATGCATTTGGAAACATAGTCTTTATGGTATGTTTTCTTTTCATGATAGGCCAATAGAAATACTTTTTTACTCCTCGAAGAGTAGATTATGAAATTCTTCTTTTCCCCGCACATAATGAGAAGCATGGGATTTATACATGACTTTCTTATTGTATAGGTGAGTAACACATAGCCTATTTCCGTTTGGAAGATAACCATCCTCCAAGGTGAATGGTTCTTTTTTCTTTCCTAATGCAAAGGTTGTAATTACGTGTCATAAAATCTAATATCTAACTAACCCAAATGATTTTCTCATATTAAATTGATCACTTAATGTGGGAGAATAAACGGGAACAAGTGTTAAGATATAGGTATGTGCTTATAGATCTATCTCAACACGGGGCCAATGGTAAAGGGGCCCAAAAGGGAGATGGTCTATCAAAGAGCAAGGCTAACCAATGGAGCATAAGACCTTAGGGTTAGCTTCATTGAAGACCTCCAATAAATGTGTGTAAAAGTCCTTTGACCTTAAGTAAGCTAGGGCTGAGCTAGGGCTGAGCTTGAGGTGGGAACCCGGCCCAAGCTCGAGGTGCTTGTCATGCTTGAGGTGTTTTTCATGCTTGAGGTTCTCAACACGGGGCCAATGGTAAAGGGGCCCAAAAGGGAGATGGTCTATCAAAGAGCAAGGCTAACCAATGGAGCATAAGACCTTAGGGTTAGCTTCATTGAAGACCTCCAATAAATGTGTGTAAAAGTCCTTTGACCTTAAGTAAGCTAGGGCTGAGCTTGAGGTGGGAACCCGGCCCAAGCTCGAGGTGCTTGTCATGCTTGAGGTGTTTTTCATGCTTGAGGTGCTTGACTGGCTCCATGCTTGAGGTGCTTGACTTGCTGCATGATTAAAGTACTTGAGGTGCCTTGAGTAGCTTGCCTGAGATGCTTGTGGGAACACCCCCTAGTTCAAGTGCTTTGTCATGCTTGGTGAGTAAGGTGCTTGATCACCTAAAAGTCAAAAGCATTCCTACAAGAGGGGGGGCGAGCCCTTTTCCTAGGGTCTAGAGAGAGAACACCCACTCACACACACAAGGGAAGCCCAACTTGAAGAGGCAGCAAGGACACATGTCAGGCCCCTACCCATGTTACCTTCATGTGTTGCTTGAAGCCTATTGGCTAGGCTTCAAATGGGTCCAATGATAAATTACATGAATTATCTAATTGTTTTAGCATTTATCAAGTCCTCTCTCTCAAAGGGGAAAGGGGGACACTTGTCCCAAGGCTACCCATGTTGCTTGTAATGGCTCTTGCTTGTGATTGGCTAGGCCTGGAGGGGTCCAATGAGCTTCAGGCATGAGCTACAAGGGGGGGTCGACCCAAGCAAGCTAGGGGGGTGCCTAGGGGGTATACTCACCCACACACACTCACAAACACTCTCATTGTGTGATATGCAAAGTGCAAGAGCTCCCTCTCCAAGCAAGTAGAGGTTGAGAGCCTACACCAACACTCTTGGCTATGGAGTGCAAATCCAACCAAGAGCCATGCTTCAATGCTTAAGCTTGCCATATCCTTCTTCTTCATTACTATGCTATTATGTATGCTAGCAACAAGAGTATGATAAGTGAGGAACTAATTCTTTCTCCTACGAAATGTTTCTTCTTCCTCTTCCCTACCCTCATTCCCTGCTAGCTCTCTCCACCTTCGAAGGTGTTTGAGGTCTTGGGACTGAGGCTTGGGATAGTTAAAGCTTTCTTCAAGTTTATGTTATGTTTGTGGTGCATGAAGCCTTCCATCTTCATGGCATCACCTAGGTCACAAGGAACACAAAGACTGTATTGTAACAAGTCTCTCTTTATGGGAGAAATCATAATACAAATGCCTATTGGAGGGGGGACCGGCTCCACATAAATCCGGTCCTCAATTGTTGTCATGTTCTCTAAACTCTCTCTCTTGCAAAAGTATTGTCTATGCCAAGTTAACTAATTGCTATGATTATGTTGCTATCTTCAATTATGTCTACCCGCTATGCTCACAAAATCATTTCTTGAAAGTACTCTCATTAAATTCCGCTATTCTCAAATTGAATAGGCAAATTCCATTACATTGGTATCAGAGCATTTGGTTTCTCTTTTCTTGCTTAAGAAGAGAGGTCCTTAAGTAGCCTATAAATGGTTGATGTTGTTAATTATAATAGAGTAAGTGGAACTGGGATCTAATACCGGTTTTGTTAAGCCCACTATGTGGGGGATGGTGCACACCTCGGGAGCTTTGGACTTAATAATGGAGTCTTTTTAGACTTGCCTACGGCTTTACCATTATTGAGCCATAAGAAGTCCGAAAGGAGCTAGCCCTTGGCAACTCTGCTATGTTAGACCTACTCCTCTACTCTCTATAATTAACCACTTTGAGCCGTGGGTGTAGATACTTAAGAGCCGATTTTCAAAGGCTAAGAGGAGTGGCAACTAAGGTTTTGAATTGCCAAAGCATACACTAAGTACATACATAAAATTTTGTTAACATGGCTGACAATAATCAAGAGAGTAGAATGAACATTGATAGCTTTGATTTTGCACATGAAGGTGCTAATGATGATGCTCCCATGTTTGTGAATTATCTTGTGACTAGGTTGCAACAAGCTATGGGCAACCCTACCTTGCAAGCCGAAGTTACTCAACAACTTCGTGCCTATGGAATTTCCCTTCCTCTCCAAGAGGAGAGAGAGCTTAGGAGGCCTCTTGAAGAGACCCCCAAAAGAAGACTCTCTCCCATTCGAGAGGAGGAATCCAAAGAGAAAGAAAGCAATGAAAGTCTAAGTTCTTCTGAAGATGTGGCTCCACGAAGAAGGCGGTCTAGACGATCGCCTACTCCTCCCAAGAGGAAAAGAGCAACCCATAGTCCTTCTCCTCATCACTCTCAAAGGCAAGAGAGGAAATAAAGGAAGAAAAGGGCTAGGAAGAGGTCACCCTCTTCTCCTTCTTCTTCACCTTCCTTCTCTTCCGATGAAAGTTATGGCTATTCTCCTAGAGAATACAAGAGGGGAGGGCATCGCAAATCATTTCCTGCATGGCGAAGGTCACAAAAGCTAAAGAAGTTCAAGGAGGGAGGAAAGAGTATCTCTTTTCTAACCTACGATGGCACCTTTGGTGCTACCGACAAAGTGTTGGCCTTCATCCAGCAATTTGATGCGGCCTTTGGGGACGAGGGCTTCACAGAGTCCTCCAAGCTACGCCATGTAGCTATGCACTTCCAAAAATCAGCTCGTCAATGGTGGGCTAGCCTTCGTGGCAATGGAGAAGCCCCAAAGACATGGAAAACTCTACGAGTTTCCGTCATGAAGCAATTTCTTCCAAGCGATACTAAAGATAAAGTTCTTACCGAATGGCGCGGCTTGAAGCTCCTCTCTCATGAGTCTATCAACAAGTATGTAGATAAGTTTTGGGATTTACATCTCAAAGCTATTGTCTTTCAAAAGATAGACTTTGCCGAGCAAAGACATCAATTCTGTGCAGGATTACCTGAAGAGATGGCCGAATATATCAACTCTCAACGGCCCGGTACTATTACCGAAGTAATCCACCACACCATGGTTGCTTCACGCATCAATTTCCATCAAGGGGCTAGACGTAATGTCAAGCCCATGGAAAACAAAGATAAAAATGATGCAAAGGGGAAATCCAATGCTCAAAATAATTCCCAAGGCACTTCCAACAACAACAACAACAATCGGTCCAAGGAGAAGGGAGTTTACAAAGGTAAAAACAAACTCTCTCCTGAAGAGCTTGAAGCTTTTCGCAAGGACCATAAGTGTTTCAAGTGTGGGGAGCAAGGACATGGCTATCGTTCTTGCCCCAAGAAGAATACTCGCAATGAGACTCCTAGGGCTTCCACCATCGAAGCTCCAAAAGAGGATGCTCATTGCAAAGGATCATCACTCTCCTATGCTTGGGGAAAGGTACGAGAGCATGATGCCTTCATCTTGTTTGACCCTGGCTCTACTCTCAACTTCATATCAATAGAGTTGGCCACCAAGTTGGGCATTCAAGCTTTTGAGATGGGAGATATAGTAACAGCTGATGCAGCTTTCAAGGGACAACAAGCCTCCGTTACTCCCTTGATTGGGAAGTTGAGGCTTCATGTCCAAAGCTATGTCGACAAAGAAGACTTCTTCATCTCTCCCCTCCAACATCAGGATGTTATCCTAGGGGCACCATGGTTTGATCGCATGGCTGCCAACACGAAGTTCCCTGAAAGGAGAATTTACTTCACCTACAGGGGAAAGAACATGTATGTAGATGCTAGTGAGTGTGGTCGCACTATTCCACTTGTAAATCCTCTTTCTTTTGATAAATCAATCAAGAGCTCAGTTTCTGCGTACATGATTTATGTCAAAGAGTCTCTAAAAGCTAATAATGTTTCATCAAATGAAAATGATAGGAATCAAGAAGAGTTAGACTTGTCTACTTTTCTAAAAGGATTCCAAGATGTGTTCATCGATGATATCCCTATGGACCTACCTCCAAAACGAGGGGATGATGACCATCGTATTGAGCTCCTTCCAGGAAGCTCACCGCCTAACAAACCTCCTTATCGAGTCTCACAAGCTCAACAAGAGGAGATCATGAGGCAAGTACAAGAGATGGTAGACAAAGGGATGGTGAGGCCTAGTTCCTCTCCCTTTTGTTCTCCAGTCCTTTTAGTGCAAAAGAAAGATGGTACATACCGTATGTGTGTGGACTATCGAGCACTAAACCATATCACTATTAAAAACAGATTTCCCGTACCTCGGGTAGAAGATCTGTTTGATAAGCTACAAGGCTCTACCTACTTCAGTAGGATTGACCTTAAGAGTGGCTATCATCAAATAAGG
This sequence comes from Adiantum capillus-veneris, assembly GCF_014529385.1. Lineage (NCBI taxonomy): Eukaryota > Viridiplantae > Streptophyta > Polypodiopsida > Polypodiales > Pteridaceae > Adiantum > Adiantum capillus-veneris. The sequence goes on from NC_140931.1 coordinate 151,074,458, forward strand.
ATAGTGGATGAGGATATCTTAAAGACCGCGTTTCGCAGAACATTTGGTCTTTATGAATATCTAGTCATGCCTTTTGGCTTGACTAATGCACCAGCTACGTTCAATCGTTTGATGGAGAAAATTTTTAGACCATATCAAAAATTCACTGGAGTGTTCTTCGATGATATCATCATCTACTCCAAGTCTTTGGAGGAACATAAGCAACATCTCCAAGTGATTTTTTAAGCCTTGAGGGAGAACAAACGTTTTCTCAACCAAAAGAAAAGTGAATTCTTCCTTCAAGAGATTCAATATCTAGGCCATATTATCTCTCACGATGGTATTCGTATGGATCCATCAAAGTTAGAGGTAATAAAATCATGGCCTAACCCAAGGAATCTACATGAGCTAAGAATCTTTATTGGTATGTGTGCATACTATAGACGCTTCATAGCAAAATTCTCTCAAGTGGCAGGACCACTACACGACTTAACCAAGAAGAACGTTAAGTTTGTATGGACTGCTAAGGAGCAAAATGCTTTTGAAAAACTATAAGAGAAGCTTACTTCCCAACCAGTCCTCGTGCTTCCGGATCTCTCAAAGCCCTTTGAGGTCCAATGTGATGCTTGTGGTGATTGCCTTGGAGCGGTTTTGCTTGGAGCATGCCATAGCATATGAGAGCCGAAGGCTCAATGGTGATGAACGATTCTTGGGCATTTATGAGAAAGAGCTTTTAGCTGTTCTACATGCCCTAGACACATGGAAGCACTACCTATTGGGGACTCCATTTATCCTACGAACCGACCACCAAAGTCTCAAGTATTTCATGACGCAAACCAAGCTTTCTGACAAACAAATGAGGTGGGCAAATTTTCTTTCGCAATTTAATTTTCATATTGCTCACATAGCTGGTAAGCACAATCAAGTTGCCGATGCACTTTCACGACGACCAAAAGTTAATGCGGTGTCTATAGCTACTCACAATGATCTATCCTCTATGATAGATGAGTATGCTACTAACCCTGACTTTAGAGACATAATGTCAGCCCTTGCTTTGGGGAAGAAAGAGGAACCATTCACCTTGCAGGATGGTTATCTTCTTCACGGCAATAGGCTATGTGTTACCCATTCCCTTCGTGAGAAGGTTATGTATGAATCCCATGCTCCTCCATATGCAGGGCATAGAGGTATTCAACCTACTCTCCGAGGAGTAGAGACGCATTTCTATTGGCTTACCATGAAAGTGGACATACAAGAGTATGTTTCAAAATGTGTAGTATGCCAAAAGACCAAGTATGATAGAGGGAAGCAACCTGGATTACTCCAGCCATTGCCTATTCCAAATTCACCATGGGAGAGTATATCCATGGATTTCATCTTTGGATTACCCAAGTCTATCCATGGGAATACAGGAATATGGACAATAGTCGACAGGTTTAGCAAGCAAGCACATTTTATTCCTGTCAAAAAGACTATTAAGGCACATCAAATGGCAACTCTCTTCATATCTCAGATTTTCAAACACCATGGATTACCCACATCCATCGTGTCAGATAGAGATCCTAGAATGACCAGTAATTTCTGGAAAGGTCTCTTTGAAAATCTAGGAACAAGATTGAATTTCTCTTCGGCCTATCACCCACAAACGGATGGCCAAAGTGAGATAGCCAATCTTACGATACTCGATCTACTCAAGACTTATGTTACCGAAGTAGATCAACGCTCACAATGGGAAAAGTATTTACCGCTAGTAGAGTATGCCTACAATAATACTGTACATACTTCTACGGGCAAAGCACCTTTCGAGATCATAGAAGGAAGACCTAAAAGTCCCTTGCTACTGAAAGTACATGGGAAAATCTTCGCCGCCGATGAGTATAGCCGTGACCTACAAGAATCTTTTCAAAAGATTAGGGAGGCTATAGCCATCTCTCAACAAAGGCAAAAAGCTGCTGCTGATAAGCACAGAAGAGCCTTAATGTTCGAAGAAAATGATTGGGTCTTACTCAAGTTTCCTAAGGCTCGATTAAGGCAAACGACGGGCAAAAATCCTACGGGCCATCAAAAGTATTATGCTAAACTAGCAAAAAGATACTATGGTCCTTTCCAAATCTTGAAGCCTATCAATGAGACGGCTTATCAACTCAAGTTGCCCAACCATTGGCTTATACACAATTCCTTTCATGTAAGCTTACTTAAGCCCTACAAAGGAGAGCCACCAATTGAACCAATTATTGAAGACCCTCCCGAAGTTGAAGACCAAGAAGAGGTGCTACAACCCGAAGCTATCCTTCGGCATGAAGACAAGGTACTACGACATGGTAAGATTATCCGACGGTATCTTATTAAGTTCAAAAATTATCCTTTTGAAGATGCTAAATGGATGCAAGGAGTACAACTTAAGGATAGTATGAACCTTGTCAATGCTTACAATGCTACATTAGAGTAAGCAAATGTACAAATTTCTTTTAAATAACTCATGTTTTTGTCTTATATGACTAGCCCTCTTTTTAATTGTGCACAAAATTTAACTAGTATGCATGCTTAGAATCATGTTTGTGATGACGACGTCTCTCAAACACCAAGTAGAATTTGTCACTCTACTTTGGGAGAATAAAATGGACTAAAGAGCAGACATGCTTGCAGCAGCTATGCCTCCCAAGCACCAAATGGATTAGTCATCCATCTTGGAAAGATGTCATAGGGTTAAAAGGGATCCTTTACCCGCTAAGTACGATTGACTAATGACTAAGACTTTATCTTTTCTACCTCATAGTCGAGGACGACTATGATTTCAAGAGAGAGGTAATGTCATAAAATCTAATATCTAACTAACCCAAATGATTTTCTCATATTAAATTGATCACTTAATGTGGGAGAATAAACGGGAACAAGTGTTAAGATATAGGTATGTGCTTATAGATCTATCTCAACACGGGGCCAATGGTAAAGGGGCCCAAAAGGGAGATGGTCTATCAAAGAGCAAGGCTAACCAATGGAGCATAAGACCTTAGGGTTAGCTTCATTGAAGACCTCCAATAAATGTGTGTAAAAGTCCTTTGACCTTAAGTAAGCTAGGGCTGAGCTAGGGCTGAGCTTGAGGTGGGAACCCGGCCCAAGCTCGAGGTGCTTGTCATGCTTGAGGTGTTTTTCATGCTTGAGGTTCTCAACACGGGGCCAATGGTAAAGGGGCCCAAAAGGGAGATGGTCTATCAAAGAGCAAGGCTAACCAATGGAGCATAAGACCTTAGGGTTAGCTTCATTGAAGACCTCCAATAAATGTGTGTAAAAGTCCTTTGACCTTAAGTAAGCTAGGGCTGAGCTTGAGGTGGGAACCCGGCCCAAGCTCGAGGTGCTTGTCATGCTTGAGGTGTTTTTCATGCTTGAGGTGCTTGATTAAGATGCTTGAGGTGCTTGACTGGCTCCATGCTTGAGGTGCTTGACTTGCTGCATGATTAAAGTACTTGAGGTGCCTTGAGAAGCTTGCCTGAGATGCTTGTGGGAACACCCCCTAGTTCAAGTGCTTTGTCATGCTTGGTGAGTAAGGTGCTTGATCACCTAAAAGTCAAAAGCATTCCTACAAGAGGGGGGGTGAGCCCTTTTCCTAGGGTCTAGAGAGAGAACACCCACTCACACACACAAGGGAAGCCCAACTTGAAGAGGCAGCAAGGACACATGTCAGGCCCCTACCCATGTTACCTTCATGTGTTGCTTGAAGCCTATTGGCTAGGCTTCAAAGGGGTCCAATGATAAATTACATGAATTATCTAATTGTTTTAGCATTTATCAAGTCCTCTCTCTCAAAGGGGAAAGGGGGACACTTGTCCCAAGGCTACCCATGTTGCTTGTAATGGCTCTTGCTTGTGATTGGCTAGGCCTGAAGGGGTCCAATGAGCTTCGGGCATGAGCTACAAGGGGGGGTCGACCCAAGCAAGCTAGGGGGGTGCCTAGGGGGTATACTCACCCACACACACTCACAAGCACTCTCATTGTGTGATATGCAAAGTGCAAGAGCTCCCTCTCCAAGCAAGTAGAGGTTGAGAGCCTACACCAACACTCTTGGCTATGGAGTGCAAATCCAACCAAGAGCCATGCTTCAATGCTTAAGCTTGCCATATCCTTCTTCTTCATTACTATGCTATTATGTATGCTAGCAACAAGAGTATGATAAGTGAGGAACTAATTCTTTCTCCTACGAAATGTTTCTTCTTCCTCTTCCCTACCCTCATTCCCTGCTAGCTCTCTCCACCTTCGAAGGTGTTTGAGGTCTTGGGACTGAGGCTTGGGATAGTTAAAGCTTTCTTCAAGTTTATGTTATGTTTGTGGTGCATGAAGCCTTCCATCTTCATGGCATCACCTAGGTCACAAGGAACACAAAGACTGTATTGTAACAAGTCTCTCTTTATGGGAGAAATCATAATACAAATGCCTATTGGAGGGGGGACCGGCTCCACATAAATCCGGTCCTCAATTGTTGTCATGTTCTCTAAACTCTCTCTCTTGCAAAAGTATTGTCTATGCCAAGTTAACTAATTGCTATGATTATGTTGCTATCTTCAATTATGTCTACCCGCTATGCTCACAAAATCATTTCTTGAAAGTACTCTCATTAAATTCCGCTATTCTCAAATTGAATAGGCAAATTCCATTACATTACGTACCTAAAGTCTCAGTCAGTAGCATACTCATCTATCATAAAAGATAGATCATTGTTACGACTTGCTATAGACACCACATTTACCCTTGGCCGTCGTGAAAGTACATTGGCCACTTGACTGTGCTTGCTAGCAATGTGAGCAATATGAAATTTAAATTGCCAAAAAAAAATTGTCTACCTCATTTATTTGTCGGAGAGCTTGGTTGGCATCATGAGGTTCTTGAGGCTTTGTGATCCATTTGTAGGATGAATGAAGCCCCCAAGAGATATTGTATCCACATGTCTAGGGCATATAGAATGGCTAGTAGCTCTTTTTCATATTTTCCCAATACTCACTTATCAAAGTTGATTCTTCGACTCTCATATGCTATGGCATGCCCTTCTTGAAGCAAACCAACTCCAAGGCAATCACCACAAGCATGAATTGGACCTCAAATGGCTTTGAGAGATCTAGTAGTATGAGCAGACGTTGAGAGATAAGCTTCTTAAAAGCTTCTTGGTATTTTGCAATCCATGAATGCTTGATGTTCTTTTTTGTTAAGGCATGCAATGGACCTGCGATTAGCGACAATTTTTGTAATGGAATTGGCCTATTTAATTTGAGAGTAGCGGAAATTATGAGAGTACTTTTGAGAAATGACTTTGTGAGCATAGCGGGTGAACATAATTGAAGATAGCAACATAATCATAGCAATTAGTTAACTTGGCATGAACAATACTTTTGCAAGAGAGAGAATTTAGAGAACATGACAACAATTGAGGCCCGGATTTATGTGGAGCCAGTCCCCCCTCCAATAGGCATTTGTATTATGATTTCTCCCATTAAGAGAGACTTGTTACAATACAATCTTTGTGTTCCTTGTGACCTAGGTGATGCAATAAAGATGGAAAGATTCATGCATCACAAACATAACATAAACTTGAAGAAAGCTTTAACTATCCCAAGCCTCAGTCCCAAGACTTCAAACACCTTCGAAGGTGGAGAGAGCTAGCAGGGAATGAGGGTAGGGAAGAGGAAGAAGAAACATTTCGTAGGAGAAAGAATAAGTTCCTCACTTATCATAACTCTTGTTGCTAGCATACATATTAGCATAGTAATGAAGAAGAAGGAGATGGCAAGCTTAAGCATTGAAGCATGGCTCTTGGTTGGATTTGCACTCCATATCCTAGAGTGTTGATGTAGGCTCTCACCCTCTACTTGCTTGGAGAAGGAGAGGGAGCTCTTTCACTTTGCATAGCACACAATGAGAGTGTTTGTGAGTGTGTGTGGGTGAGTATACCCCCTAAGAAACCCCCAATCTTGCGACCCCCCCTTGTAGCTCATGCTTGAAGCTCATTGGACCCCTCTAGGCCTAGCCAATCATAAGTAGGAGGCATTACAAGCAGCAAGGGTGGCCTTGAGACAAGTGTCCCCCTTTCCCCTTTGAGACAGAGGGCTAGATAAAAGCTAAATCAATTAATTAAATCTCCTAAATTATTATTGGACCCCTGGGGTGGCCAACCAATAGGCTTCAGGCACACCATGAGGGCAACATGAGGAGGAACTTGACAAGTGTCCCTTTTGCTTTCTTTGTACCATGCATGCCTTGTGTGAGTGTGTGGGTGTTCTCTCTCATCCCCCCTCATGTAGGGCTCGCCCCCTCCTTGTAGGGATTGGATATTTGACTTTTTGACACCTCAAGCCCCTCATGCATAGGCCCAATTCCCACCACAAGCTTGGCTCTTAAGCACTTTAAGCTCGAGCTAGGTTCTCACCTCAAGTGCAACCCTAGCATCTCAAGCATCTCAATAATTAAGCACCTCAAGCATCTCAAGCACCTCAATCATCAAGCACCTCAAGCGCCTTAGTCATCAAGCATGACAAGCAGGACAAGCACCTCGAGCTGGGTCGGGTTCCTGCACCTCAAGCTCAGCCCTAGCTTACCTAAGGTCAAAGGACTTTTACACACATTATTGGAGGTCTTCAATGAAGCTAACCCTAAGGTCTTATGCTCCATTTGTTAGCCTTCTCTTTGATAGACCATCTCTCATTTGGGCCCCTTTACCATTGGCCCCATGTTGAGATAGATCTATAAGCACGTGTCTATATCTTGACACTTGTTCCCGTTTATTCTTCCACATTAAGTGATCAATTTAATATGGGAAAATCATTTAGGTTGGTTAGAATTAGATATTAGATTTTATGAAAATTTTTCTATGAAGCATCTATAGTATGCACACATACCTATAAAGCTTCGTAGCTCCTATAGATTCCTTGGATTAGGCCATCCTTTTATTACCTCTAACTTTGTTAGAATCATACGAGTGCCATCTTTAGAGATAATGTGACCAAAATATTTAATATCTTGTAGGAAAAATTCACTTTTCTTTTGATTAATGAAAAGCTTATTCTCTCTCACAACTTCAAAGATTACATGGAGGTGTCGCTTGTACTCCTCTAGAGAATTTGAGTGGCCTAAAGATTTTTGTCCATCATGAGTTTGAATGCGGCTGGAGCATTTGTCAGGCCAAAACTTGTAACTTATCAAATAGATCTTCTACCCGCGGCACGGGAATTTTTTTTTTTAAAGTGATCCTATTTAGTGCTCTATAGTCGACACACATGTGATATGTGCCATCTTTCTTTTGCACTAAAAGTACTGGTGAACAGAATGGAAAGGAGCTAGGCCTCACCATCCCCTTTTCCACCAATTCATGCACTTGCCTCATGATCTCCTCTTGTTGAGCTTGTTGAAACTCAATAAGGAAGTCTATTAGGCGATGAGCTTCCTGGTAGAAGCTTTATTGCATGATGGTCATCATCCCTCATTTTGGAGTAGCTCACTAGGGATGTCATCAATGAAAACATCTTGGAGTCCATTTAGAAAATAAGACAACTCTAATTCTTCTTGATTCCCTTTATTGCTACTTGTGAAAACATTAGAATCATTTACAGATTCTCTAACAAAAATCATATATGCAAAAATGAGCTTTTTATTGACTTATCAAAAGCAAGCATATTTACCAGGGATATGGTGTTCCCTGACTCATTAGCATCTATGTACATGCTCTTTTCCCTATAGGTGAAGTAGATTCTCCTTTCACGGAACTTCATGTTGGCAGCCATGCAGTTGAACCATGTTGCCCCAACGATATTATCCTCATGTTTGTGAGGGGAGATGAAGAAATCCTCTTTGTCCACATAGCTTTGGACATGAAGCCTCAATTTTCCAATTAAGGGAGTAATTGCTCCATCGGCTTTCAATGCATCGCCCATCTCATGGACTTGTATGCCTAGCTTGGTGGTCAACTCCGTGGATATGAAGTTGTGAGTTGAACCAGGGTCAGACAAAATAAATGCATCATGCTCTTGCATCTTTCCCCAAGCATAGGAAAGGAGAAATCCTTGGCAATGAGCATCCTCTTTTGGAGCTTCAACCATAGAGGTTCTAGGCGGCTCATTGTGCACATTTCTTTGGGGGCAAGCACGATAGGCTTGTCCTTGCTCCGCACACTTGAAGCACCGGCTATCTTTGCGATAACGCTCTAACTCCTCGAGAGAAAGTTGATTCTTGCCTTTGTAGACTCCTTTCTCCTTAGCTTTATTGTTGTTGATAGAGTTTCCTTGGGAAGAATTTTGAGCATTGTTCTTCCCCTTTGCTTCATTTCAATCTTTGTTTTCCATGGGCTTGGCATTTCTTTTAGACCCTTGTTGGAAAATGATGCGCGAAGCAACCATAGTGTGGTGGATTACTTCTGAGATAGAACCAGGCCGTTGGGAGTCGACATACTCGGCCATTTCTTTAGGTAATCCCGCACATAAATGTTGCTTTTGCTCAGCAAAGTCAATTTTTTGAAAGACAGTAGCCTTGAGATTTAAATCCCAAAATTTTTCTACATATTTGTGGACAGACTCGTTGGAGAGCAGCTTCAAACTTCACCATTCGGTAAGCGCTTTGTCCTTTGCAAAACTTGCAAGAACGAATTGATTCATGATGGAAACTCGTAGAGTTTTCCATGTCTTTGGGGCTTTGTTGTTGCCACGAAGGCTAGCCCACTTGACGAGTAGATTTCTGGAAGTGCATAGCTACATGGCGTAGCTTGGAGGACTTCATGAAGCCCTCGTCTCCAAAGGCCACATCAAATTGTTGGATTAAGGCCAATACTTTGTCGGTAGCACCAACGGTGCCATCATAGGTAAGCAAAGAAATACTCTTTCCTCCCTCTTTGAACTTCTTGAGGTTTTGGGACCTTCGCCATGCAGGGTAAGATTTGCGATGTCCTCCCCTCTTGTATTCTCTAGGAGAATAGCTATTGCTTTCGTTGCAAGAGGAGGAAGCTGAAGAAGAAGGAGAAGAGGGTGACCTCTTTCTTACCTTTTTATTCCTTTGTTTCCTCTCTTCCCTTTTGGAGTGACGAGGAGAAGGACTATGGGTTGACCGTTTCCTCTTGGGAGGAGTTGATGGAGCCAGGCCCCCCTCCAATAGGCTTTTGTATTATAGATTCTCCCATAAAGAGAGACTTTTTACAATACAATCTTTTTGTTCCTTGTGACCTATGTGATGCAATGAAGATGGAAAGCTTCATGCATCACCAGCATAGCATAGACTTTGTAAAAAGCATTAACCATCCCCAACCTCACTCTTAAGGCCTCGAACACCTTCAAAGGTGGAGAGAGCTAGCGGGGAATGAGGATAGAGAAGAGGAAGAAGAAAGATTCATAGGAGAGAGCTAGCGAGGAATAAGGGTAGGGAAGAGGAAGAAAAAACATTCATAGGAGAAACAAATAGTTCCTCACTTATCATCATTCATGTGGAGAGAGCTAGCAGGGAATAAGGGTAGGGAAGAGGAAGAAGAAATATTCATAGAAGAAAGAAATAGTTCCTCACTTATCACTCTTCTTGCTAGCATACATAATAGGAGTAATGAAGATGGAGAAGATGGCAAGCTTAAGCATTGAAGAATGGCTCTTGGTTGGGGATTTGCATTTTATAGCCAAGAGTGTTGGTGTAGGCTCTCAACTTCTCAACAAGCTTGGAGAAGGAGATGGAGTTCTTGCACTTTCACCAAGTGAGAATGTGTGAAACATGAGTGTGTGAGAGGGTGTATACCCCCAAGCACCCCCCTTGCTTGCTTTGGTTGAACCCTCCTTGTAGCTCAATCTTGAAGCTCATTGGATCCCTCGAAGCCTATCCAATCACATGCACAATGCATTTCAAGCAACATGGGTAGTCTTTGGACAAGTGTCCTCCTTATCCCTTTGAGAGAGAGAGCTTGAAAATATCTAGATATTTGTTGAATTGAACTAGAAGCTCATTGGATCCCTCTTTAGCCCACCCAATAGGATTCAAGCACACCATGTGGCTAAGCATAGGGAGAGCTTGACATGTGTCCTTGTGCCCCTTGAGAAAGGGAGTGCCCTTTGGGTGAGTGGGAGGTTAAGTTAAATATTCCCCTAACTTTGGGGCTTCCCCCTCCTTTGTAGGGTCTCTTTTTTACTCAAGCACCTTACCCCCCCAATGCATGGGAAGCCCATTAAGCATGACAAGGACCTCGAGCACCTTAGTCAGCAAAGCACAACAAGCACCTCAAGCACCTTGCTCATTAAGCATGACAAGGACCTCAAGCACCTTAGTCAGCAAGCATGACAAGCACCTCAAGCTTGGGGCGGTTCCCACCTCAAGCATAGCCCTAGCTTGCCTAAGGTGTAAGAACTTTTAACACTAACCTTTGGAGGTCTTTAATGAAGCTAACCCTAAAGTCTTTAAGCCCTAGTTTGCATGTTGCTCTTTGATAGACTGTCTCCTTTTGGACCCCTATTGAGATATAAGCATCTTTCCTCTTGGTCCCCTGCTAAGATAAGTCTAGAAGCACTTATTACACATTGCTCTTTGGTAGACAATCTCCTTTTGGACCCCTATTGAGATGCAACCATCTCTCCTTTTGGTCCCCTATTGAGATAGGTCTAGAAGCACATGTCTCTATTCTAACTCTTGTTCTCGTTTATTCTCCCACATTAAATGATCAATTTAATATGAGAAAATCATTTGGGTTAGCTAGATATTAGATTTTATGACAAAGAGTTTGGAAATTTCTCAAACTGGTGGGTGCATTTGATTGCCACATTGGTAAACAATTGAGTCATGGAGATAGATTGTATGCCATATTCAGTAATTTTGTTGTCGAAGTTTTTTGGTTTTCCATTATTGAAGAGCCTAAGAATGTACACAGCTATACCCGCAGTATACATTTACAATTGATGCATGGACTGGACCTAGAGTCATTTATCAAGGACGCTAAATTGATACATAAGGGCAAGACCTTTGCTTATGAGCTAGGTGTTATGAAAAAGGGCAAGGCATTGGAGGATGCCGGGAAAATGTGTCTATGCAGGTATGCACATTAGAAAATTATAGTGAATTAAAGAATTGAAATATCCTCCTAACAATACTCTTGCTTATGTTAGATGGTTGCGGATGTGCAAGATTAACATAAAAGGGGACGGGAGCTTGCATGCAATGCTCGAAACTGAAAAATCAGAGCATATTTTTAACACAATGTAGATAGCACGCACCTTTAGGAGCACAATCTACCAGGATTTGCACTGGTTCTTGGAGTATGGTGAGAGACACTTCCCTCCAAACGAGGAGAATGCACACAACGATGTTGTGAAAGATAGAGAGGAAAGAGCACGTGGAGGTACACAAATATCTATATTTATGGAATCCAGTGTCCAAAGAGTATGTTAGCCAAATTGTGAAAATTTCTCATTCGCTTTAAAATTTGTGTGTTTCTTGGTAAATAGGAAAGAGAATTGGATTATCAGCAAAAGAGGTGATAGACTTTGCAAGAAGTCTAGAAACAAAAATATTGCATGTCTCGGACCTGCCATTGGTTACACACCCATCAACCGGTACGTGGAAAACTTGAATGGGAGTTGCGGTGTGTTTCAAAATCTAACTTGTTTTGTTTGAGGGTATTTTCAGAGAGCGATGGCGTCCATATTCAGATTGTGAATTTTGGTTTGGACAAGACCGAGGATGACTTGAAGAAAGCCTTGCTAATCTCTATGAGGCCACACATCATGGAGAAATGTCTTTGTTCGCTACATGAGAGGTCGGCCGTGGATTCTGTAGTGAACACTTCCATTCTTTTTTTGCCTAATAATGCATATGTGTATGGGCTGTCAGATTTTGAAGTGCCAAAATTGAACAGAATGGAGGTGTGCAAGTTTGGACAGCTTGCGCGTCTAACACTGTCAACATAAGATGACAAAGGTGTGTTCATAGTTTGGACAGCTTGCCCGTCTAGCACTGTCAACATAAGATGACAAAGGTGTGTTCATAGTCATCAACCAATCAAATAATTAGGGAATGGTGCATGATATCACGGCTCTTGCTGGATGGCATGAAGACCACATAAACATGGTTGTCTGCAAGACACTGATAAGCAAGAAGGAAAGTAGTAGTGTGTGCACAATGCTGGTGTTTGCAATGAGGAAATTGCACACCTGGACATCAAAAAAATTTGACATACCATCGGATGATGCCTGGTTCGATTCGCTAGAGGTGAGTGATTGGATGAAAGAGGTTGATGGGACACCTATGCGAGGTAGCTTCGACGCCACTATCTCTAAGTAAAGTTTTTCTATTGTCTTTGACTGTAGTTTGATGTGCAGGAGGTATGGAACGTGGCATTGGTTTCTTTGGCAATTGCTTGCCAAGAGTACAAATGAGAACGATGCTGTCGTACAATATGAAGGTGATTGTGGGGTGATGGCTTTACTGGGGAGTCATATGGGTCGAATGATGACAATATTGGAAATCAATAAGGAATTCTCCAACAAATTGTGCTCTGTTCTTGAAATGCAAGCCCAACGACTGAGAGAGATTAAAGAGCAAGATAGAAAACTTGCAGAGGAGGTGAATCGTGCACTACAGGCAGCATCATTGATGGAGCCATATCCAAAGATTGTGGAGTAGATCCTCCAGCCACCACTGACCTGGAGTAGATATTTCAAATATCTCCTCGGATAGTGTGTGGATTGATAAATTTTGTAAATCGCTATGAACGATTTCTTTTAACAATTGCGCGTACTTTGATTGTGTTAAAACTCTATTGTGGGAAATCTAGCACTTTCTCGATGCAATCAACAATCAAGTAAATTCTCTAGCATTTTTTTAAAAAACACTTCTCCTCATATGTCTCGTAACTTGTATGCTTTTAACGTATATGGACTTGTATGTTTTGATGATTGAGTGAATGTGTCGTGTTCCTCATATGTCTTCTCAATAAACTTGCAATCAAAAAGGTTCTCTTGTCTCTCTAGTTGGGCAACGTGACATTTGAGTTGTGTTTTTTTATGTTGACTTGTTGTGCACATCTCTCCCAAAAGCCCCGCCTTTAATAACTCAGCCAACAAATGGGGGAGGGAGCTTTTTGCCTAAAATTAAGGAATCCAACACAAAGAACAAAGAGAAAGCTTTTTTGAAAGATTTTCCAAAAGGTCTATTTTCTAAAAAAAGCTCCCTCCAAAAGCTCTCTGAAAATCTCCCTCCAAAAGCTCTCTCGGTTCCCCTACTCAGATCTCTTTTCTATAGTGGATAGTTTTAGAAGCATAAGGATGAGTAATCAACACAGTTGCACTTGTGAAATTTCAATGAACAACCTCTATGGAAATGTACTCACATGTGACATCAACATTGCCAAAGGTATCCCAACTAGCTAATGCTAGAAATTGGGACTCAATCCATCCTCATGACAATACCAGATATAAACAAATGAGTGTGAGTGCTTCCCTTTTTAATCTTATAGATATCCAATTTTTAAAGATTGGATTTCTTATTTTAGAAGTAAGAGCTGTAATTGAATTTTTGAGCAATTCATATAGTAAGAACCTGAAGAAGTATTCTTAACAAGGTGATAAATCACTAGGCCGATCGTTATTGAAACACAAATGGAATAATGTTGGAGATCATATAGGTAATGGTATACATGAACAATATATATACTTGTAAAAATGTATATACGTATGTATATTTGTTTATATTATTATTTTGTTGGTGCTTGTTAGTGTTAGATCGGAATCCATATTCCATGGTTTATATATCCATGCACAAGCATGCACGCGCACGCGCGCGCACACACACACACACACACACACACGAGAGCATGCTCATGCTTATGGATAATCGTATGCAACATGTGTATATATGAAATAGAGTTTTGAAAAAACACCAAAAATATAAATACTTATATGTATGTAAGTAGAGTGCAAAATGTTATGAAGAGAATGAGAGAGGGAGTTTGGAAAAAGGTTTGAGAATCGATGAAGAAGGGGCATGAAAGTATCTATAAAGCAAAATTCACAAAATTTGTTGAAGTTATTGTTGTTTTGGAATAAGTATTTGGGTGGAAGAGTGGTCAAATCAAAAGCAGAATCCTCTTTGAAAGATTGTTGTAGGGGGAAAGTTTCTTGGCTAGGCATGGTCAAGTGTCAAATTGTATATAGTAGTAATCTCTTTGATATTCTGGATGAAGTTTTTTTGCATGGAGTGAACTACACAATCTTTTGTGATCATATTGAGATGCATTGGAATGCACATTAAAGTCACTGAGAATAATGCTCAGTGATGCAAGAAATGCTCGATGAGATGTTGAAGTGCAGCTTTTGGATATCTGTAGAAGTTGATCATTGGCAAAACATTAGGGTCAAAAGCTACAACCACATTGTGAGGCCCTTTGATATCTATATTGTGTGTGCATTTGCAGCTTGGGTAGGGAGCTGCATTTTAGAGATGACGATGAGTGCATACTTGCCAACTTGTAAGTTTTTCTTATTTTGAATATTGGATTCCATGTTGTTGCAATACCAATGTGATACAATAATTGATTTGCGAATTGTTGTGTTTTGCATGTTGTTGTGTCAAAGAATTCTATCCAAGCTATTTTTACTTCCCCTTGGTTTCTATGATTTTGACGATGCCGTCTACTCCATTCACCAAGCCATCATTGCTTTGACTCTTTCTATTTCATATAACAACTATCATACCTGCTTTGAGCTAAAGGGTTGATATTAGTCATACAATGGTTTGTAGATCATTGGAGATAACAAGATTTTTTGAGCCCTACTTGCGTTGTTTAGTGTGTGCTCGGACAATATATGGTTCCCCATACAAGTTGCTAAAGATGTGGTGATTATGTTGATCATTAAAATTGTTTATAAAGAAAAGGTGTGGTGTATAAAATATGTCAAAGGGTTTATTTCAAAAGGTGAAGTTTTTTATCAATAGATTGTGCTCTATTTAGGTACCATTCAGTTGAGCAAGGTGATGCAATGTGTCAAATTGATGCATTGTTTCTTTGAGCTCGTCACATTTTATGTAGGAATGCCAATAAAAAGGTTGTCAAGCCATTAGAATGGTTTTGTGGTGGGTTGAATATCCATCGATCTCAAACTCGGCTTGCTTGGCAAAGGTCACCACAAAAGATAACATCAAGAGTCAATAACATCAAGCATTCTACTGCCTATGAGAGAAGCCTAGTCAAAGACAACTAATTTGAGATTCTTGTAGATCTATGATAGTTCTCCCAAAAGATCACCCAAAAGACTTGTTTTGTATTGCAAAACAAATGGTAGCCGTAATGCTAAGTAAATTGTTGTGCCACACAACTTAAACGAAGCCCTAGCTGTGTAGGCCATTAGCAATGTAGTGCGAAAGTCAATGTCCATCGTAATGTTTGTCTTATAATAGTGCCTAGCTAGACCTTGTATAATAGCTTGAAGAGTGAACGTCTTGCATGTTCCAACATCCCTAGTCAAGAAGAGATGGATGTGCATTACTTGTTGTGTACATTTACTGGTCATGATGTCATCATATATCACACGTTGTTCAGAATTCAAGCTTTGTATAATTGAATGGAACTCTCCATTTGAGATAGTTAGATTTTTGGAGACAAGACCTTGATGAGTGTTGGAAGGTCTAAAGTTGGGGAGATCAAGGTTGAGCTCATAGTGGAATGCTTCTGGATTATTTGATGTGAAGGAGCTATTGATCAATGGTGTGCTGAATTTGAGTTTGTTCAAGGTGATTGTTTGCAGGTTGGCCATGTACATGTCCTTCCAAGATCAAGACCGTGGTTCAAATTGAGTTTCTTTGCCTACAATAGCAAGAACAGAAAGCAAAGCTCACAGTAGGTTCGCTCAAGATCTTTTGGAGCACTGAAGTTTGTGTTTCAAATAATACATGGGCTTTTGTGCTTATAATTCGTACACAATGTTTGGCTATAGAAGAGAACAAACTCTGCTAGGCGTAGATACTGTAGGGATGTTGTGAACACTGAGATTATTTTGTGGCAATATCATGGACAAAAATATTTGCATCTTCTACTTCAAGACTCCTTCAAGAATGTTAGGCATTACTCCTTGCTTGAAAATTAGTGTTCGTTGGTTTGTGAAATCTACATTAATCAACACAAATTTTTTGGGTATGATGTATAGTGGCAAGGATATGCAATATAAGTCGCTTGTTGTGATGAGATCTCTTAGGTGTTGATCAAAGTGTTATGAATATTTTTAAGCTCTAACAATGTGGGAAGATTTTTTTCTTGCAAGTATCCAAGACAAGCTTCGTTGCTTTTTGTCATGTATGATGTATAATATGCAGCTACTTTGATTGTATATCAATGTTAGCATCCCCAATTGTGCACAAAGACTTATTGAAATTACTTGTGTAAATGTATTTGGGTGTTCATTTAATGACTAGAGCATTGGTTCAGTTATATCAATTGAAAGTGACTAATTGTAGTTTTCTTCATCCATGGAAAATGAAAGAAGCCAATAATCAAAACTACATGGGGAATGTCCCACGGCAATCAAAGTTGCATTAATTATGTTTCTTGTTGGCCACTAGCATTTCCCTCTTTGCCTCATCAACAACAATTGGGTGCAAGATTTCCCTCTTTGCCTCATCAACCACAATTGGGTGCAAGATTGTCACTATTCAAACAAGTTTACTGGGCATACCAAATCCACAAGCCATCTTTCTGTGCTTGCATGCTTTGCGATGTGAGTATAGTTGCATATCTCCAAGATTTTGTGTAGGGTATCCTTATCAGTTGATATGAATTTTTCCATAAAAAGTAAGACTTGTTCATCGTTATGCCAAAATGTGGAGCATCTTTGATCCAACTCAATCCATGGTCATCTTGACTACCTCTATGTTGGAATTTATTTGCAAATAAATAGTCCATAACCTCACCAATAATCGAGGTATCATGCTTAAGTTCTTTTCTGAGAGCCTTTGCTGGAAATAGGGTTGCAAGGAAGCACACACAACTTGGAGAAGATGAAGAAGCTCAAGGCACACAACATAGAGTGTATTGCTTAGTGCTCAATGGAAAGATAAGTTAGCCCTAGAGTGATGGGCGTATTACAAAGCAAGGGGTAAAAGCCCTCCTAGTGGGAGAAAAAATGCCCCAACGGTCCTAAGTGCGTTCACACACATCACTACCACATGTATATGGTAGAAAATCCCCCCTAAGAGTGATGCATTGACCAAGAATGGGGGCCAAGAGTTGGCACATAGTGTATACAGAAGTGTCATGCCCTGAGTGCATGATCATCCCACAAAGAGTCGGCAAATCATCTACGTATAGAACAACGATGAGAATACATCACACTGACGCTTTACATAGAAAGCGCTTAGGCAGTTGGACTGTAACAAAAGCCTTGTTTAACCAAATGAGTGTCAGCTTTCTCATACCAAGCATGAGGAGACTGCTTCAACCCATACAAAGCTTTCTTAGATTTGCACACTTTATCTTCTTGTCCTTTCTCGACAAAGCCATGAAGCTGCGTTACATAAACTTCCTCAAATATATCACCATTCAGGAAAGCAATGCAATGTCTGATTGATGTACATCCCATCCAAACTGATCTACCAATCCACATAGAAAATGCGCAGTAGTCATACGACAAGTGGGAGCAAAAGTCTCTTCATAATCTATGTCTTTTTGCTGTGCATAACCTTTTGCAACAAGTTGAGCCTTGTAGCAATCAATCTCACCATCCGACTTACGTTTCAACTTGTAAACCCACTTTGTACGAATGGTCTTGTTGTCAGGAGGAAAATCACATAAAGTTCATTTGCAATTTTCTATAAGTGCATATTCTGATTGCATGGTAGCCATCCAATTTTTTGAATTCGGTGCTTCATCAAAAGATAGAGGTTTCTTTACATCACATAAACTAGAAACAACCAAAGCATAACAATCTGATGCATAAGATGCATGGCAAGAACCTAAATGAGTATGACTAAACATAGGTGCATCCAATTTACTGTCACACAAAGTATACACCATCCATTTTGGCATTCCTCTAGCCTATTCATTCTTGGACCTTTCCACATCATGTACATCTATATCATTGACAAGCTTATCAGTAGCATTTTTAGAAAACCCCATAGGCTTTACATTTGCCTCATTGGAATTAACATACAAGTTTCCACCATTAAAAAGAGGCAACAAATTGTCATAAATGTCTTGTGAGCTTACATTATTGTCTCTAATACAAGACAACAAAGACTAAACAACATCTCATGAAACCAAGATACATTTTGTTTGCAAATGGTATAACCTGTAACCTTTGCTATTAGTATTGTAACCAACAAAAATTCATTTAATAGGCTTATTTTTTTGTGTTGCGTTTGTGGCACCTAAGCATAAGCTAAACAACCAAAAACGTGCATGTGATCAATAGATGGCTTTTTATGATGCCATGCTTCATAAGGAGTCATAGACTACAAAGCTTTTGTAGGACACCTATTAAGTATGTAAGTAGCACATATGATGGCCTCAAGCCAAAACGAATGTGGCAAAGCTTGACTCTTGACCACACATTGTGACATCTCCGTAAGCAACCTATTTTTCCTTTTAGCAACACCATTTTGTTGAGGTGTATAAGGCACTGTACATCGGAGTTTTATCCAATGATTAGCCAGAAATGCATTAAAACCATGAGACATAGACTTCCCCCCTCAATCTCAACAGAGGGTTCCCATAGTACATTTAGAGGGTTACCATCCATTTTGGCATTCCTCTAGCCTATTCATTCTTGGACCTTTCCACATCATGTACATCTATATCATTGACAAGCTTATCAGTAGCATTTTTAGAAAACCCCATAGGCTTTACATTTGCCTCATTGGAATTAACATACAAGTTTCCACCATTAAAAAGAGGCAACAAATTGTCATAAATGTCTTGTGAGCTTACATTATTGTCTCTAATACAAGACAACAAAGACTAAACAACATCTCATGAAACCAAGATACATTTTGTTTGCAAATGGTATAACCTGTAACCTTTGCTATTAGTATTGTAACCAACAAAAATTCATTTAATAGGCTTATTTTTTTGTGTTGCGTTTGTGGCACCTAAGCATAAGCTAAACAACCAAAAACGTGCATGTGATCAATAGATGGCTTTTTATGATGCCATGCTTCATAAGGAGTCATAGACTACAAAGCTTTTGTAGGACACCTATTAAGTATGTAAGTAGCACATATGATGGCCTCAAGCCAAAACGAATGTGGCAAAGCTTGACTCTTGACCACACATTGTGACATCTCCGTAAGCGACCTATTTTTCCTTTTAGCAACACCATTTTGTTGAGGTGTATAAGGCACTGTACATCAGAGTTTTATCCAATGATTAGCCAGAAATGCATTAAAACCATGAGACATAGACTTCCCCCCTCAATCTCAACAGAGGGTTCCCATAGTACATTTAGAGACATTTTCAGCCATAGGCAGAAATTTCTTAAAGCACATGACTTAGCTTTAAGCGGATACAGCCATGCATGCCTAGAGTAATCATCAATGAAAGTCACAAAGTATAGGTAATTTCCTAAGGACGGAGTTTGCATAGGCCCACAAACATCACTATGCACAAGTTGAAATTTTCATGTAGCCCTAACCGCCCACAAACATCACTATGCACAAGTTTGGGAAACTTCAAACACTACATCTTACCCAATATACAACCTTCAAAAACATGCTTCACAGGTGCTTCAAAAGGTGGCAAAAGAAGGAACCATATAAGATTTTTGCAAACACAACAACAAACTAGCAAAAGTCAAATGCCCAAAACATGCATGCCAAAGTTTTGCGTCTGAAATAGCCTTTGAATCCACTAGTGCATTTACAAAATTCTACCCACACTTGTCATACAAAGTGAGCTTATATAGCCCATGACACAAAATGGCAGATGCAACAATATCATCAACAAAATTGAGATCATGAACCGTACATCTGTCATCCTCAAATTTGACAACAAAACCAAGCCTAGAAAGTGCATCTATAGACAAAAGGTTCTTTTTTATCCCACGTGCATAAAGTGCATCAAAAAGTGTGAAAGAATTGCCATTCACAGCAGTCATCACAATCTTTCCAACTCTCTTGATCGGATAAGAGGCATTGTTTGGCACAAGTGACCATATTCCCATGAGGGACAGACTCCAGAGAGGTAAACAAGTCAAAATGTGAGGTAATGTGCTTTGTAGCACCAAAGTACCACACATATGAATATGCAACAATTGATATACATGCATCATGAAAAGAAGAATTATAAGTGCACTTTTCACTAAATGCCCACTTTGCATCTACATTATCATCACAATCTCCTTTCATAGAAGATTCTACAATAGATGCACTTGTAGTGGAACCAACCTCTTTCTTCTTGGACTCTTTTGCCTTCAATTTACAACATTACGTAATCAACCGATCATTAGCCTTGCAATAATGGCAACACATCTTCTTCTTGCCTTTTTAACCAAAATTCCCAGACAAGGTGCTGTCAGAAAAAGCATTAGGAACATGCGATTTTGCTTCTCACCAAAGAACCATGAGAAGTGGCTAGATTGTTGTTACCACCTTTTCTTTGAGCAGGAACAAAGGCATGTTCAAATGCACACTATTTAGCCCTGCTATTTCTTAAAAGTGACTCTTGAAAACAACAATAATGTGCATAATGCATCAAACTTGACAACATCAGAATTTCCTTGGATCATAATTCTCCAAGTACTAGAAAAAGTCTGGCAAGAATCTGACAATGCATCAAGAACAATCTACACAAGTGAACTATCAAAAATAACTTCACCTGTAGAAATGAGTTGCTCATTAATATCCTTGATACCAGCAAGGAAAGTGTCATGTCATCTTTCTCATGCATAATCTTTGATTCCAACTCTTTACGTAGCAATGCAATTGTAGCCTTGTTGTGACTTACATAAAGACCAACCCCAATATCCCAAGCATGTTTTGCTAATTTAAATGACCGAATGTGAGGAGTACTATTTCACATGATTAATGCTCCTACATGTCTCCTGGTTGTCATGCAATCCCATTGATTATAGGAAACAAAAATGTATGTCCTTGCTCCACAACATCAAGGTCCAATGTATGGGGGTAGGGGATTTGGGCAATCAATTTACCATTAGGCTGTGGGGCCATGCGAGGTTAGTGATTTCAAATAACTAAGCCACTCTAATTGCCTTATGCAAAAAAGGGTTGTGATGCAGATGCAGTTCCATACAATCCAACTCATAGGTCTCAAGCGGTACACCCACTGTTCCAATGACATATACTACACAGGTACTAGTCTTGTGAGTGTTTATCCTTGGTGATAATGGCATTTGTCAGTTGTAGGTGATGGTCCAACACCCCATAAAAAATGTAGCAGTCAGCTCCGCTTTCTAAGTAAATGGTTTCTTGTTGGTGGTTTCAAGCTGGTGCAGGTTTATGGGACACAACGATTTCCTTTAGAAGGCCCCCCAAAGGCACCTTTAGAGAGCCCATGGGAGAGCCCTCTAAGCCTCTTTTGGCATACTTGCATGACTATACATAAAACTAAACCTTTTGGCATTTTGTGTGTAGTCATACACAAAAGCAAAAGATAAAAATGCTTACATACATAATTGAAATGGGGGATAACTATGCCTTGCATGACCATAGCCTTACTCACCATGCTCTACCAATCATCCGTTTCAACACACAAAATTTAACTCGCTATCACACACACATAACCATAACTCAAAGCCTACCACCTCATCACAAAACCTAGAGTCAACATGTTGCATTGGGAAAGTCAACATAGAGCAGACACATTAGCTAAGAGAGAACAACCTAGACCATTTGTATTCATTGTTCCTCTTCTGTGCTATGGACTTTGCTATGTTGATGGTGAAAATGTGCTCCATATCCTTGGAGATGCTTCTATCCTCATGCTACTTCTTCTCCAAACCCTATGATATACTTCCACACTAATGGCCTCCCTCCCTTAGACACTAAAGACACTTCTATCCTTTGGTGGAAAGAGGTCGACTACTTAATCTCAAACCTCACAACATAATTTCATGCGGACAACCCCTCTCTCCTACACACTTGACAGTTGAATTGTCCCTTCTTGACCATTTTCCCGGAAAGGAACAAAGTTGTTGAGAGCAATGCCATAGCTCTTCACATGTACATTGCTTACATTAAAAGCAATGAGAAAACCACAAAGATCCTTCTTTGAGAAGGAAAGCATTGTCATTATAATCTATGGATTTTATCTATAAGCTCATCTATGCATTTGACATCACTTTTGCATTCCATGTGTGCAATTAGACTGAAATATCCCACTAGGAAGTTCCTCTTGATGAAAATGGGATTGTGCTAGCTAGGGTGGATGATACACAAACATTGTGCACACAAAGTGAGTTTGTGTAGGCTAGATTGTTACTCAAGTGAATTAGGTTCCAAGATAGATTAGCCTAGACTCATCAACACGATCTTGAGTAGTTTTCTAACCCATCACAAGCTCACCATACACAAGAGACATGTAATGCAAACTTGGAATGGGTTTTTTTATTCATGAAAGGAGCTTTGAGTAGTTCTACATCCTTGCATCGTTACATGTGGGATAATTCCACTCTTCTCTCATTCACTCGCACTCTAGGGACTCTAGGACAAAACTCATTCCTTATTACAATCCTCCCCTTGGGTTTCGGACTAGGAAAATACACTAAAGATTCTATATCCACTAAGGATGAAACATGGTATCCACACATGATTTCAATACATATCCACAAAGGGTGACAAAATGGTATCCACACAGGATGACAATAAAAGAGGAATCCTCCCCTTGAAATAGAAAGGCTACAATCTTTGTCTTTGATTCTTGAAACATGCATGCCTCCCTCCTTTTCTTCATTCTATTCTTGAAGTCTTCTACGTGCACCTTGTTGCTGCCAATGATGTCGATGTCACCATAGCTTTCTCTTGAGCTTTATTGAAAACAAGTACAATGCTAAAAACCATTGATGCAAAAGAACTACTGATGCATATGATAATGCTGTAATTGCTGATTTTTCCTCCCCTCAAGTTGAAATTCCCATATTCCCCCATGGTGCCTTGGAGCGGTCTTTGCATAGAAGGGGATCGGGGAGCACCACAGACGGAGAGTGAGTGAGAGAGAAGGAGACACACACACGATGTGGGTGGGGAGACTCCAAAGAGTGAGCAGCCCCCTATACACTTATGTTATGTATAAGGTATACAAGTCAGTGGGCGCTCAGACTTTGGGCGGCCGGGCAAGGCAGAGACGCCTATACCCCAACAACCTCCCACTTAAAGGCGACTGTGCCTTTAAGCAAGAGAACCTAGTCTAAAGACTACAAAAGGCGAGAGAAAACCGCTCTCAACCGATGCCCACTGGCTGGCTATGATCGTGTGTATCCGGCTATCTTGCTCCCGTGTAAGTCCATACACCACCAGACGTACCGCACACGTACTGCAAGTATGTACACAATACCTGCATATCTTCCTCATGCACTATGCCATCATCAATCAACAAACGACTGAAAACCCCAACTGCAAATGCTCCCACTGCAGCTGCGATATCCGTTCTCAAGATCAGCATCTCATACATGAGACCACCGAATGCCGATGCAATGCTAGCGGGCCCTACTAGCTCTACGGAGCATGCATCAACATATATATCCCTGGCAATGGGCATCTCTGACTGACAAGGCGTGTCAGCCACATGCATCTCTTGACTGTCCGCAAAAGACGCATCAACCTGTCGTGCAACCGCAGAGCAAACCAGCTACTCTAGGTGTCTGCTGGAAGACATATCCTGCACAACTACATCCCCATGCTCACTGTCGAGCATAGAAAGGAATGACTGCATAATCGCTGACATCTCAGCCTCCTCTGCAATCATCCACTGCAAACATGACCACTCAATCTGCTATGACTCACTAGAGCTCTCATGCTCTAACTCCGTATGCATAGACTCTTGCACAACGTCCTCCTGTCGTGACTCACTAGAGCAAGACCGCTCTACCTGTCTATCCTGCATAGAAGTATCTCGCACAACTGACTCTCTGCTTTGCTCAGTCACTAGCAAAGCATGCATGTCTGACTCTGTCACCTCTCTGTGTGACTGCTCAAGTCGTGCCCCAACTGTGTGCACAACGAGTTCACTACTCTGCACTCCATGCAAAGTACCCTGCAACCCATGAGCAAAAGAGACTCGCCTGCTCTCTCGCTCTCTACCTGGCTGCATGATCACAGAGACAACACCATCTCTCTCGTGATCCACATGCAATGGGTAACCTATACCACTCCTGGCACCTCTCGCAATCACTAGCGAACCCAAATGCATCAAAAAATCTCGCTCTCGTAGCGAAATCTGACATCCACTATCCCGTAACTGTCTGACTAAGACCAAATCCCGTCTTAGATGTGGCACATAACGCACATAACGTAGGGTAAATCTCATACCACTGGGCAAGGACAAACATACGTCTCATGTACCCTCAATGTCATACATAGCACCATCAGCCATGTGCACACAACCAAGTCTCCCACTAGAAAACGTGCTAAACCACTCACGATGCGACGTGACATGGAAAGTAGCATCTGAATCTAGTAACCAATGTGAAGACAATGTACAATCCGATATGCAATCCGTAGACATAAGATCGTCTGAAGACAAGCTAGATGTAAATGTCACATCGCCGTCACAAGCATACTCAATAATCACCGTACTGATCTCACTAGCATCTGTCATGCCCAAATCTGCATCACGCATCTGTCGCCTCCGTTGTCTCAAATGCCTGAAACATTGACGCCTAATGTTCCCTCTATGTCCACAATGCCAACATGTCAAGTCTCTATGCCGTCGAGACTTGCGTGTGGGACCAATCTCTCCCATGGACATAGAAGTGGGACAAGACTTCCATGTAGACATGGATGTCGCGTACATAGCATGTAAACTCTGCCATAAAGCATGAGTTGTAGTCTCCCTTGAGACCTGCCAATCAGCAGACTCAACCAGATGCAAACGAATCGTAGCCATGGCTAACTCATCAAGATCCTGCCAATCATCATCACTCATAGACTTGGGCTTTGCCGATAAACCACGCAAGGGTTTATCCTGCCCCAAATCTGTCAATGCAACAAGCATATGTTCCTTCCAAGCAACAAAATCTACACCATCAAACTGTGTCAGACCATAACGCTGGAAGAAAAATGAAAAATCAGCCATAATGCTCGCAAAAGAGCAACCAACAATGAGTAGCAAATGTCAACCAAATCAGCCCTAAACTGGCTCGAATCGCATCAACAATAGTCTGCAAATATGGCTGTAAATCAACCCCAAAACTCAGCTCTTAAACAGCTGCATAAACAAGTCACAAATGTGTCCCAAATCAGCCTACAATTGAGCCATATATGGACACCTGCAAAGAGGAAACAATGGCTGAAAATTCAGCGCCCAAATAAGCCTTCAAACCTGCCTGTAAACTTGTAAACCTGTAGCTGAAACCTGCTGAAAAACCTCAAGCCATTAGTGCTCGAATCCGGCTACCTAGCTCGTAGCCACACAAGCATACATCACAACATTCACTCTTGTGAGTGTGGCAAGATAACTGTACCCCTGTCAAACCGTGAGCTAATCACCAAGCCCACACTGTGTGGTATCGATGCATACACACGCACAAATCTCCCACCTGCAGAGAACACCGCACGCAAATGCTGAGCGCAACCCGCAATCTCTACCTAGATCGCATAAATGATGCGCATAAAACTCCTGGGAAAATTTTGCAAGAGTTTCGTCAGTAAAACGGCCACAAAACCAGTAACCAAACTGACTGCACGCTCAAAACCATGAGCAACCAAAGCGCATCAAACCGCACTCCAAATGCATGCACCAATCTCCACACTTTGCATACATCATTGCAAACACCTGCAAATCTAGTACACAAATATCTGCTCTACCTGTGACTGCCAAAAAACATGCTCGAGGCATACATTGCCGAGCTCAAAATGCAATCACATTAGTCTCCTTGAGCATCAAACCACATAAGGCATACATCGTATCCTCCCACCTGTGAGGAAACTTGCAGCAAATATCACTCTCACATCTGAGAGCAAACCATGTGTGGAATCCTCGACACACAATAAACAACTGCTACTGCAGAAAATTCAACGTTCAGAATTTTAAAATTCTGATATGATGAGCGTGTCCGGAGCATGCCAAAACCCCAATGTAGACTCCTGGATCACATGTATCCGAGTCCGGGTGTGAAAGCTATGTCAAAAACCTCCGTTTCGACCCAAAAACGCAGCATAAACTGCCAAAAGAGGGCTGAAAAATGCAGCTCCTCAACTGTAGCTCGAATGAAGTTTTTGATGGCTCGAATGGCTTCAAAAGGGGGGTAAATCGGCAAGACGCCTGCTGGAAACGCTCTCGAAAAGCTGAATTTGTCGATGCCGAAGTCGAAACCCTGTTTGCACTCATGAAAGTGCGTGCGCGCGAACGCGATTTCGGGAATGAAACTAGCTCTCCGCCGTCGTCGTGACTGTGCACACACGTGCTCCCTCCGCACCTACGCTCTGATACCAATTGAAGGGGATCAGGGAGCACCACAGACGGAGAGTGAGAGAGAGAGAGAAGGAGACACACACACGATGTGGGTGGGGAGACTCCAAAGAGTGAGCAGCCCCCTATACACTTATGCTATGTATAAGGTATACAAATCAGTGGGCGCCCAGACTCTGGGCGACCAGGCAAGGCATAGACGCCTATACCCCAACATGCATTTGGAGACTCTCCAAGGCCAGTGTCTTGACTCCATACAAGTGCACATGCTAAAATCCTTAATGATGGATGTGTAGACATACATTGCTTTTGTCATTGTGCTCGGATGCAAAAAAAATAGAGTTAATTGCAATAGAGAGAGAGAGAGAGAGAGAATTCCTTTTTTTTGTGAAGCTCCTCTTCACCGGAGTAAAGCCCCTCTTCACAAATGGTGGAAAAGCTTGATGGAGAATTGTTATGAATCTTTGCTTTGCTTTGAAGTAGCCAAATGAAGCCTTTTGAAGTTCTTCCATCGCCTTTGAATGCTTTTTAAAATCCCCTTTGAAGCCTTGTATCTTCTTTAAAAGGCCTTTTAACAACTCCTAGTGAAGCCTTTTAAAAATAGCCTTTGCATTGTGGGTTATCTCCACCTTAAAACATTTGAATTTAGAGAAAAGCAAACATTTAAACCTTGATAAATTCTTCACTCTCCCTAATAACTCTCATCTAGGGCAATGCCCCCAGATTGTGGCACGAGCAAGACAAAAGGGATAGTTGTGTAATTCCCTTAATAAGACATTGGAGAGCCTTTGCATTGTGGGTTATCTTCACCTTAAAACATTTGAGTTCAGAGAAAAGTAAACATTTAACCTTGATAAGTCTTTACTTTCCCTAGTAACTCTCATCCAGAGCATGGCCGTAAACCACCTACATCGACACATGACCACTAAGGGCAAAATCTAAGCAAAGGTGATCGTTCTCTCAAAACATTTAGGACCCTCCATTCTCTTAAAACATTTCAAAGCATTCAACCCCTGATCATGCAAGACATGTGCAACACCTAATGCACTCGAAGTTTAAACGATTTTTCTACCCAACATGTGGAGCAACTCTTAGTCTTTCTCTAGAGCCACTGCTAATATCGTTGGTCTTGTCACAAGCCTTCAACAAGGTCACAAAAGTAGTGCAAGTCAAGCAACTCAAGAGGTTGTTAACAATACATGGCGTTGCCTTACCATGTCCCACGCGGATGTGGACAAAACTAATATGTGAAGCTAAGTTTTTGTTTTTCAAGCTCAGTAGACAAAATGTTTTCTACCATAAGCCCTCCCACACCGATGTGGTACTCATTAGGGCCATGTCCCAAAAAAGATATGTAAAGCTAAGTTTGCTTTACACGCTCCCTAGAGTCTATGTTCTCTCTCGACGAGGTGAGGAGGAAGAAAGTGCCCCAACCCAGCATCTGAAGCTCCAAACTAGAGTGGTAGCCATCATCTATCCTCTTGCATGACCCTAGTTAGTAGAAGCCTATTGAAACTCTCTGTATTGTCATCGCATCCCGACTATGATCAGCGTGTGCCTACTTGCTTTTGTGGCCTCCTACCTGAATCGTACCAAGAGTCACTCAAAGGGGTCTACAAGCACTTGGTAAGGATGCCCGATTTCTTGGAAGTGGATGGTGGACTTTTGGCATTCTTCAGCCAAGGTGCTATCTGTTGAATCTTATCCAAACGGGTTTTCTGCCCTTAACCCTCCCGCGCCGACGTGGGACTGAGTATGGCCATGTCTCGACTTGGAAGTGGATGGTCGCCTCTTGGCATTCTTCAGTCGAGACGCTGTCTATTGAATCTTATCCAATTGGATTTTTTGCCGCTAAACCTTCCTATGCCAGCGCGGTACTGAATAGGGCCATGTCTCGACTTGGAAGTGGATGGTGGCTTCTTGGCATTCTTCGGTTGAGGTGCTATTTTCTGAATCTTATCCAATCGGATTTTTTGCCCTTAACCCTCCCACGCCGACGCGGTACTGAATAGGGCCATGTCCCGACTTGGAAATGGATGGTTTCCTCTTGTCATTCTTGAGCGGAGGTGCTATCTATTGAATCTTATCCAAATGGGTTTACTACCCTTAACCCTCCCATGTTGGCGTAGTACTGTATAGGGCATGCCCCAATCACCCAATGTTATGTGCATCGCGTAAACAACGCCAAGCACAGTGTACTCCAATGGGAAAATCACTCTTCAAAAAAGGTTCGTGTCATCTTAGAGAGCATCTGAAGTCGCCGCCAATCTAACAGATTGTTTTTGTAGCCTCGCTTGAATCGCTGCTCCAAAGAGCCGCTTGTGTGGAGGGTGAGAGTCACTGAGAGAGAGAGGGTTGTCATTTTGAAACTGGTTAATTGCTAGTAACACGGGCCTCTCACCGATCATGTTGTTTGTGTGTGTGTGTGTGTGTGTGTGTGTGTGTGTGTGTGTGTGTGTGTGTGTGTGTGTGTGTGTGTGTGTGTGTGTGTGTGTGTGTGTGAGATTCATTATCTAACAATAGTTTGATTTAACAAACTATTGAACCATACAATGGGACTAGAGATCAGACAAAGATAACATAAATACATAAAAATACATCTTTATAGTAAACAAAAAATGACGAGAGACAAGATTGTACAAATGAAAACATTTAGACTGGATCTATTGCATATATATACTTATCAAAGAAGTGTTTACAAGTACTATCTATACAAAAAACAAAACCAAACAATGGATGATCTCCAACTGTTACTGCAGTTCTCTTCGTAATTCCAAGGAAGGAACCTCTTACCTGCCACCATCCAAGAACACAAACACATCAGTACTGGCATTACTTGGGAAGACAAGTGTCAATGACCCCTTCCCTTTGTTATCAGTGTCCAAAATTACAAAGAAACTAACAACTAAGCAGAGATCAGATTTAGAACAAAAAGAAAATGAACCACATTTTGGATATCTATAAGATTATGTATACTTATCAAAATCTGCAAAAATCATCTTACTTCTATGTTATGAAATGTCCATGTAGGCCAAGGTCCCCACAACAATTTAAAGGCAAGAATTTTTTGACATTTATGTACCATTCCATCTTCTAGATTACCAATCTTGCAAAAGGAGTAAAAATTTGGACAGCCTCTCCTTTGTACAACGGATAGAATTTCAAATTTCTAGTCAAAGCCATCTCTATTGAGACCCTCACAGAAGGTTAACAACGTCAAAAAAAGAAAAACAAGTTCAAAAAATATGTTGTGTATTATTTTATCTTCTAGTTTACCAATCTCTAACATGTACAAATTTGGGCGGCATTTTCTTTGTAAAATGCACAAATTCTCAAATATCCAATCCATGCCATCTTTGTTGAGACCCTCACAAGAGGTTTAAGGCTTCTAGCAACCAATCCAAAGCTAAATTTTTCAAAACTAAATTATTCAAAAGTAAAACAATGTACATGTGTTACTTTCAAGTCAAAAACCATCAAGCTAATCCTCAAGTCAAAATGCTCAATCTAACACTTATGCATAGAAATTTCAATCTGCCAACATGTTTTTCAAGTTTTCAGTAAGGTTCAATATTCATGTAGTGTATACAAGATTCAAGAAACGATTATGCTCAAATTCGATTTTTTGTAAGTGTGCAATAGGCCAATTTTCAAAAATTTGCTAGCATCCTGTTTGCCTTTTTATACTTTTTTTTTAAAAAAAACCAGTGTTTGCCATCTCTTACGAGACCCTCATAGTGGGTTAACGGCAACAAAAAACGAAAAACAAGTAGCTTCAAACAATCTACAGTATGTCAAAACGTATAATGTCTTTGCGATTTTAATATTTTAAAGTAAATATCCCTGCACTTGTTATCATTACCAATTCAACACTCCTTTGAGTAACTATTGAAATTTCTCTTGCCTAGAACAAGAAGCAAATCCAATATGTCTAAGATTCTATATTCAAACCTGCAAAACGTGTGCAAGCCAACATGTATGTCTATGTACAAGGATACATTATGCTAAAAAAGCCAGACCAAATGAAAAACTAAGCAACCTCTGTAGTAAATGAAGTATTGAGTAGGTGCAGTTGCACCTACCTGGACTGTGTTATTCTCCAACATATGAAAAAATGTGGGATGAAGGTGGGATGAATCAAAGACCCTTGTTATCCACCACAATGTGACTACGTTTACCATCGTTCATATTGTGTATGTGTGGTATGCATACACATTAACTCCCGCGAGAGGAGCCAAAACAGTTTGTGAGTTTGTGACTATGCTGGCAGTTGTGTTTGAGAGAGAGAGAGAGAGAGAGAGAGAGAGAGAGAGAGAGAGAGAGAGAGAGAGAGAGAGAGAGAGTGTGTACGTGTGCACGTGCACGCTCGCATGAGCAGATCCGTTTCTGATAAGCCAAGAGCCAATCCCCAGATATTGTTGGTAATAGAATAGGGAAATCGAATGAGATAAGGGCCAAGAGCCAATCCTCGATATTAATGGTAGTAGAATAGGGAAATCGAATGGGATAAGGGCGTGTGTGTGTGTGCACGAGTGATCTAGCAAGTTTCACCATCCCAAGTGTGTGTGTGTGTCATCTATCACTCATTCATATAACTACAACTACAAGAGAGGCTGCCAGCATCCTTATTTCAGAGTCAGCAGCTTATGACTTCAACTAAGGCTTCAAGGCATGCGAACTAGAGTGGGACTTTGATCACAACTTAGATTTGGTAAGTCTCAAGTTTCTATTTGTTGACTGTGTCAACATAGAAAAAGAAGCATTTATCAAAATGTATTTCAAAGAAAACTACAAGCATACTGAGTAGGTGTAGATGCACCTACCTGTATGATGACAATTCCTCTCTACCCAATGAAGCATGAGGGTTTGACGATTCACGTTCATTGAGAATGGTGTTCAGCTTTTGAGTAGAGCAAGGTTGAATCACCAGATAATGTGTGCGTGTGAATGTGAAAATACGAGGAGAGACCAGCCTGCCATGATTTGTACCAAGCCCGCTCACGATCAAGAGAGGTTTTCCGATTTTCAAGTGATCACCTCGTATATGTGCAAGGGAGAGAGGGGGTGTGTGTGTCTGTGTGTGTTAGTGCATGCCTATCTGCATCATCTCTAGCATAAGTGTGTGTGCGTGTGCGTGTGCGTGTGTGTGTGTGTGTGTGTGAGAGAGAGAGAGAGAGAGAGAGATAGAGAGAGAGAGAGACTAAGAGAAGAGCCATACAGATTGCGTACGTGAAGGTAAGAGATTCCGCAAAAATGTTGAGCTTCTATGGCGTTTGATTCTCAACAGAGGGTGATACGTATCCTTGTGGTTGCATGTGGTGCAAGTTTAAAGGCTATATATCAATAGTATGTGTAATTTACTTATTTTTAAGGAGGATTGTGCTCATCACATGCTTTTCAATGTGTTGCCACATTGTGTGGGTCCTAGCCATGTGCTTGTGCCCCATGTGGATGTATATAAAGTGTTCTCACTTTATTGCGCGCTCCCTGCATAATGCCAAAATCCATATCAAGAGTAGTTGGATTGTAAATCATAGCCAAAATTGGTTGTGTGTGTGTGTGTGTGTGTGTGTGTGTGTGTGTGTGTGTGTGTGTGTGTGTGTGTGTGTGTGTGTGTGTGTGAATCGGTTTATTGCTTCCAATGCATTGAGCTGAGAGGGGCGAGCACAGCTCATGTCAGAACGTGATGCTACTACAAGGATGATCATGCGTAGCCAAGGACAAAACCCGCTCCTGATAGGGCTTACAAAATAAAGATGGGTGAGTTCCAAATTTAAGTTCCTCCTTGCGAGTCATGTGGAGAGTGTGTTTGTGTGTGTAGATGCATGCACATAAGAAGCCAATGCACCCTTGTTTTTATCTTTCAAGTGCCAAAAACTACCTTAGACAACTAGGGCTGAAAGGAGGGTAGGTGAGGTAGTTGCAATCAAAATCACTTCTCATGGTAGGGGTATGTGCAGACCAAAGATAAATAGTATTTTCTCAAGCCAATCACATGTGTATGTGTATGTGTGTGTGTGTGTGTGTGTGTGTGTGTGTGTGTGTGTGTGTGTGTGTGTGGGGAAAGTCAAGTCAAACAGGTGGGGTTCCTTGTCTAGAATAAGGCAACTCGTCCACAACATGAGGGTTATATACAACCGCATTTAGCAGAGGCCACCCTAAGGAATGAGTTGAGGTAGGTTGTAGGAATGAACTAGTGTGCGAGACTGAACCCGGCCTTAAGGCACGCCTTGGATCTGTGTGTGTGTGTGTGTGTGTGTGTGTGTGTGTGTGTGTGTGTGTGTGTGTGTGTGAGAGAGAGAGAGAGAGAGAGAGAGTTTTGAGAGCATTTGCAGTCAAATCAACGGTGATGATGTAGGGCGTGGCGATGGTAATGTTGGTGTTGGCGGCCATGATGATGATAGTGGGGGTGCAGGTATTAGAAGAGAGTAAGCTCGATGTTAAGATCACCATCAGATTACGGGGTGCCAGTCACGTGTTGAAACCTACAAGGACGATGGGCTTTGCCAGCTGCTGCAGAAGGTCTACCATGCACTTTACATTCGACATCAACAAGCGAGTCCTCAATGCATCAGCTACACCGCTCAGTGCATCGACGACAATACCAACACTACCACCCTGCCACCAAGTACTTTCAATGGCATAGCCTCCTCAATAGTGGCTATGTTTGCTGGCTCTATGCCAGCTAGAACATTATCCAGAAGTAAACCAAGCTCTGGAGTTTCTAAAGGAAATCCCCCCCCCTCCTCCCACAAACAACACACACATTGTAACAATATCATTGCCGCCATAGTGATTTGTGCGATACAAGCTGCAAACCCCAATGCCCATTGTATGTATGCCAATGTAAACTGCAATAAGATAAGAAAGAAAGATCATTGTACATCAACATTAAATAAGAGACACCATTTGTGCTTCAAAGAGAGAGAGAGAGAGAGAGAGAGAGAGAGAGGGTATTCATTTTGATGCCTAAGCTCAATCTACTTAGGCTATGCAAGAAAAGCATGTTGGGTGTCTCTTATAGGGTCTACATATTCTTGTTATTTGGTTTCATGCAGACTATTAGCCGGCACTGTTTTGTAGTCAATAGACTTTGGTTTGGAATTGTATCTTCTTGTCAACTAGTCACATGAGATGTGTGCCATCCATTCAAAGTTTATTTTAGCTTTGAATGAATGTATGCTAGCATGTTTGAGAGAGAGAGAGAAGCAACAGCTAACAACCTATCCCCATCTACCATTGGCAGCCAATTTCGCTGGAGCCTATGGGATTGATGCTTGCAAATTGGAGTGGATTCTTATTTGGAAGGCCATCTTGGAAAAAGGCGTCCAAAGGGCATCTATGGGAAGGCACCCTTAGCCTTCATGAGCCGCTTGAAAATCAAGATTAGCCGATTGCAAAGCACGATATAGGAAGAAAAATTGGTAAAACATACAAGACAATAGTTTTAAAATTTTGCAAAATTAAAAGATTTGACTAGTGTTCCTGGTTTGCATCTTGCTAAGGAGGAAATCTAGCCAACTAAGAAAAAATATTTTTTCGAAAACTGGGGCAAAGCCGTCAAAGGTCTCTGTCTTAAATTGTCTCATGCCGATGCAATAGAGATTAGGGCCATGTCTCAGTGGGATTTATGATGTGAAATACCTAATCAAAGGACTCCTCGTGGGTTTTCATTAAAGAACAAAAGGGTTGAGAATGTTTTCTCAAAAGCCGTTTGCTACCAATCTTCACAACTGGCATCGCTTGTTGAGTAGGTTACATAAGCTCCAGTAATTAGGGGTTGAGAATAGAAATGGAGTTTACAAACATGGGCGAGACTAATGATGGAAGACTTGGCAACCAGATTTCTAAGCAATCAATCAGTGTGTGTGTGTGTGTGTGTGTGTGTGTGTGTGTGTGTGTGTGTGTGTGTGTGTGTGTGTGTGTGTGTGTGTGTGTGTGTGTGTGTGTCCAATAGAAAACTTGTTGATGCAACTTAATCAGTAGTTCTAGAAATGCAAATACATTGAAATTTTATGTATAGATCTCAGATTGCTTGCAGATGTGGCAATATGACTCCACCCAATCACCTGGTTTTCAAATTGATTAAACTGGTTAAATGATTAAGCATATCGACAGATACATTTTTTGAGTGTGTCAATTAAGTTTGCCTTTGGCACTCTCTTCATTGTGTTGTAACTTAAGCAAGAAGGCATTTTGTTTACTTTTGCTCAAAAAAAATGACATGCTCGGTTTTTTTCGCTCGGTGTATGGATTGCCTCCCATAGACCTAGCTAGCGAACCATGGCTCTGATACCACTTGATGGGAATGGGATCGTGCTAGCTAGGGTGGATGATACACGAACATTGTGCACACAAAGTGAGTGTGTGTAGGCTAGATTGCTACTCAAGTGAATTAGGTTCAAAGATAGATTAGCTTGGATTTATAAACACGATCTTGAGTAGTTTGCTAACCCATCACAAGCTCACCATAAACAAGAGACATGTAATGCAAACTTGGAATGGATTTGTTTGTTCATGAAAGGAGCTTTAAGTAGCTCTACAACCTTGCACCATTACATATGGGATAATTCCACTCTTCTCTCATTCACTCATTCTCTAGTGACTCTAGGACAAAGCTCATACCTTACACCTCTTTGCAATTTTTCTTCATCTTTGTCAAGGGTAAATGTTTATGACCAATTTTAGATGAGCTTTTTGATCTACACTTTGATCCATCCAGATTTCACATTCAAAATGACACATGTGATGATTTTCCTTTTCACATAAAACTCAGGAAATTAAATGTGTCCCCTATGATATCTCCAAAAGGTAGGGAAAAATATTGTTCGACCAAAAATTGCAAATTCCCATCCTACAAATTCAAACAAGATGCAAGGTAATCAAAAAAATCTTTTAGAGTCTATTAAGAACATTACCTAGAGATCACAACCCACTTTGCCAGCGCCATTGTTCCTCGCATTGCGATCCAAATTATTTCATTTACCCATGGATACTCTCTTTGCCAGCCTTTAAAATATCTCTAAACCAAAAGAAGGGAGCCATCAATGGTAAGCATATGCGTTTCTTTTCTAGTCCATATTAAGTGAGGAGTATTGGTTGCCCTCAATTGATTTTGTGTATCGTTTGTGCTTTTTACCCCATAGCTCTGCAATTTGACCCAACAAGTCTCAAAATAAGTGAATCAAGCACTCTAACACACTTTTAACGTCATGCATATGCAAAATCATTCATAAAAAGATTATTATAACACACTCTAAACGTCATGCATATGCAAAATCTCCATAAAATGATCATGGTGTGTATTTTAAATTTGTTGTCAAAATCTACAACCAGGCTTGTAGGTGCCAAATAAAGATTTAAGCTCAAGCCATCAAGACATGTTGAAATATGGTACTTTTGCTTCCTTTTTTGAAAATTTATCTCCATTCCAAATTTACTTCAATGGATATCTCTTCAATCATCTACAAAGCTACACCACTGCAATCAAATTTTTGAAATCGGGGTGAGCGTGTGTGCGTGTGTGTGTGTGTGTGTGTGTGTGTGTGTGTGTGTGTGTGTGAGAGAGAGAGAGAGAGCAATGGAGTGACTATTGGTGCTTGTTGTTCCTAGAATGTACAACACCCTTAAATAATTATAAATGGTAAGGTGAGTCAACTTTGGCTATAGTCCATGACTATGCTAACAATAGACACACATGTGTCCCTGAAATGTACAACTAAAAGGAAACAATCACTTCCTCACTCATAATTATTAGAAAAAACTATGTACAAGATACAAACTTGGACCATACAATGATTAAACACTCAATTATGCATTGCAATGGTGCTTGAGGCAGCCATGCACTCGCACACCCATAACCAATTTTCGGGTATCGACTTCCTTTTATCTGTTCCCGCAATATCCATTGTTCTTCTTGAATCTAACTCCCCATGGCTGTTGGTTGCCCTTTTTGGATTCTGACATCTAGCATTCTCCCTCCCTTTTTTAAAATTTGCTCCTCATACCATGAATAATGTGTGTGGCGAGCCCAAGTACCAAGGAAAAATCCCACGAAGTACCTAGTGACTGATCTCAATCACTATCAAATTCTGGCATGAGATCCACCTCTTTTGTTATGGGGTCAACTCTCCCCATTTAGCCAGAGCTCTTGCCCCCTTTTTCCTGGTAGCCATGTCAAAGGTATCCCCCTCTGGGTTTTCTTGAAGTATCTTCTTTATGACAATGTGGTTTTATTCCATTTGCTCACCCCATGTAGTAAATTTATCCACTTGTATTGCATATTCCTTTGCATCTTTTGATTGTGTGGTTTTATTCCATTTGCTCACCCCAAGTAGTAAATTTCTCTACTTGTACTACATATTCTTTTGCATCTAGTAGCTCTGTCATCCCTGGGTATAACACTAGATAAAATTTGCATAGGGCTTCAGTTGACGGTGCTAAGGTATACAACAGTATGGGATTATCTGGGTGTTTTTCTATACAAGTTTTCATGAAATGTGCCTCCTCTTTGGCCAACTGGTACTAGTGCTTTAGTAACTCAATTACTTTGACTAGGCACTCCTCCTAGACACTTGCATCGTTCTTATCTGGTGAAATCTCCAAGCTCTATATTTCTTATTCTAAGCATATTCTCTTCAGCTTAGTGATGGGAATGGGATCATGCTAGCTAGGGTGGATGAAAGACAAACACTGTGCACACAAGTGAGTGTGTGTTGGCTAGACTATCATTCAAGAAAATTAGGTTCCAAGGTCAATTAACTTGGACTCATAAACATGATCTTGAGTAGTTGCTAAGCCATCACAAGCTCACCATAAACAAGAGAGATGTAATGCAAAATGGAAATGGGTTTGTTTATTTATGAAATGAGCTTTAAGTAGCTCTATAGCCTTGCACCAATACATGTGGGATAATTTTACCTTTTCTCTCCTTGGCTCATACTTTACTGACTCTAGGACAAAGCTCACACCTTACAATCCTCCCATTGAGATTTGGGCTAGGACAATACAATGAAGGTTCTTCATCCACTAAGGATGACACATGGTATCCACACATGATGACAATAAAAGAGGAATCCTCCCCTTGAACTTTGGGCTACAACGTGATGAAGAAAGACAACACTCCAATCCAGGAGCAAAAACAACGCTCTAATGCAAGAGCAAAATCCGAAAAAATGTTTGCTTTGCTGTAATGCAAGAACACCTTCGTCCTCTTCAATGCTTTGTCTTCAACTGCTTCATGGTCTTTGTCTTCTACATGCACCTTGTTGGTGCCAATGATGTCGATGTTGCCATAGCTCTGTCTTGAGCTTTTCTGAAAAACTAAGTGCAACGCAAAAACCCACTGATGGAAAAACTACTAACACGGATGCAAATGCTATTGCTACCAATTGTTACTCCCCTTGAAGTGAATTTTTGAATTTCCTCATGGTGCCTTGGAGCGGTCTTTGCACTTGGAGACTCTCCAAGGTGAGTTTCTGAACTCCGTATAATAGCACAATGACATTATTCTCCTCAATGATGGATGTAGTGACATACATTGCAAAAATCGTGCTTGGCTGCAAGATTTTCAAATTTTAATGTGTTTTTTAAAATTTCCCTTCGATGTGAAGTACCTCTTCACGTAAGTGAAGTCACCCTTCACGCTCTTTGGTTGCTTTAACTCGCTGCCTTCCACTTGGAGCTCTTGAAGCTCTTAAATACCTTTTTGACTTTGATGCTTGATGAAGCCTTTTTATGCACCCTTGTGAAGCTCTTTGAAAAGCTTCAATGGAAGGCCTTGCGTCTCTTTTTTGGATGCCTTTTAAGGCTTTGAAGGCTTTGGATTATTTGCCTTGGAGAAGTGCTTGAAGCTTGACAGTATGCTTTGCTGCAGCTCTCGGTGAGAGCAAGCCCTTAAAGGGTCTTGGAGGCTTGAGGCAGCAAACTCACGCGAATGAGCTCCTCTTAGGGGTTTTTCTCGATGCAACAGAGCTGTGGGAAGGCGGTCCTATTAAGCCGGTCACATGCAAGAGCTAGCTGGGAGACTTGGCTCATGAATAGCCGCTTAGCAGACTTGAAAACAAGGGTGCCAAATTGCATTATATGAGTCGCTGAGTCCGGGCTTGTGGCTCAAATGCTTGGCGTGTAGGATCCCCCCCTCCAGACCCTCTTGGACCTTAAAATTGATTCAAAATGTAGATCTGACGTTTGACCAACAAGCAAAGGTGCTCCAATTTGAGCCCACGTCTACAAGAGTCAACACTCTATAATTAGGGAGCTAGCCAAGTGGTCTAAACCATTCGGTTGGAATTATCTCCAAAAAAATTAATTCTTATGCTTGGCTCGGCATTCACACACGCACACACACACACACACACACACATACACACACATGCCTAAATATAGCATAAAAATGGTGATGGGGTAGAGGGGGCTCCTGGCTTCCAAATGGAGAGCTTGAGGAGTTTATGGAAAGCTTGCAACGAGCACTTTAAGACTATGTGCAACAATAAAACAAACTTGGTGAAATTGATTGAAAGTGCAAATTGACACTAAGTGAAACCTAAATACAAATGCAATAGATTTCTTGATAATGCATAATTATTGAGCTTATTAGAGGGGAAATCAAAGATGAGAGCGCACTAAGAGAATGAAATCATGCACTATTGAAAAATGCAAAGATCCTACGACTCTTAATCAAGCTTGACCTAGTTATGGAGGGTAGTGACTCAATGGAATTTCACCATGAACTTGCCCACACATAGCCTAATCATGAATTGGAGATAAGAGCCTAATGGAAATGCTAATTACATTATCACACAAAAGCATAGTAACAAACCTAGCTAGCAAACCATGGAGCTTTGATACCACTTGATGGGAATGGGATCCTATTAGCTAGGGTGGATAAAAGACAAACATTGTGCATACAAGTGAGTGTGTGTTGGCTAGATTATCACTCAAGTGGATTAGGTTCCAAGAGCAATTAACTTGGACTCATAAACACAATCTTGAGTAGTTGTTAAGCCATCACAAGATCACCATAAACAAGAGAGATGTAATGCAAAATGGAAATGGGTTTTTTAATTCATGAAATGAGCTTTAAGTAGCTCTACAGCATTGCACCAATACATGTGGGATAATTCCACCTTTTCTCTCCTTGACTCATACTCTACTGACTCTTGGATGAAGCTTACACCTTACACTGAGCTTGCCATTCATTGATAGCTTATTTACAATAATCCATACATGCATACTTGGGGGGTGGAAGCATGGTAGGGTGTAATACTATCTAAGGAAAATAGCTAAGGCTCATAGCTGAAGTCCTCTAATATTGAGCCATGTTGTGGGCAGCCATAAAGCTCTAGAATAAGTAAAGAGCAACCCCCTCCAACAAACCACTTAGTGGCCATGTCAACGCACTTGTTTGAAATCAGGCACTTGTCCCACCTGCATGTACCAAAGCACCACTTTCTAGACAGTTAGTCATCTTTGTTCTATGCATGAAGGTCCTTCCCATCCCCCCAACACACGAGTAGAGTAGATACATGTATCTTCCCCCCACCCCCCCTTTTCCACACACTGAGAGAGAGAGAGAGAGAGAGAGAGAGAGAGAGAGAGAGAGAGAGAGAGAGTTATGTGTGTGCTCTTAGTATGTTCCCCTGGAAATATGCCTTGCAGTCAAGGCAAGTTTCCTCCATCACACCCCCCCCCCCCCCCCCCCCCCCCCCCCCCCCCCCCCAATGTTTGCTCCACTCTGGCCGGCTTGATGTCTTTGAATCTCTGTGTGTTTTGTTTATGTGAGTATTGAACATGTGCTTGTTTTGTTTTTGCATCATGCTTGTTGAATTTCTTCATTATTGCAGGCTCAAGTGGGGTGCCCTCTCTCTTGGCTACTACATTCATTGGTTTTTTTGCATTAACAACCAACATGCTTAGGACATAGGAGTAGCAACTATATATACATACATACATACATACCTACATACATACAAATATATGTGTGTCTATATATATATATATATATAGAGAGAGAGAGAGAGAGAGAGAGAGATGCTTAGCTACATTGTTTTTAGGTGCATTCTTGTTCTTTCAATTCTTGGATGAGGAAGATTTTGTGTTTTCACTATGCACTTTGTATCGACAGTCAGCAGGTTCTAGCCTCTAGGATCTAAGGATGGGGAGGACACCATCAGAGTTGTCTCTAGGTAAGTCAGAGAATTCAACAAGTGTTATCAAAGGTATACCCCCACGAGCATAGAATAAGTTTTGTCTCACAACACAAGAGTTTCACAACAAGCGCAACCTCTCACTTGTTGAAGTGAAGCCTCTCAATCTACATGAGAAGCAGGATATCAGTGATAAAGACTGGAGCAATGTTTTCACATGGTTGAAGCCAGCTATAGGGAGCAACAAGAAGATGAAAGCTTATCACGTCAAACAAAAATCTGATGAGCTGCTTGTCCATAGGTTTATCAGGAAGGTATTGTCTTCTTTGAGGTCGCTCAGTCTTTTGCAAAAGGTTTTGCATTAGAACATTGTTCTACCATGAAAAGAGTAGCATTGCATGGGCCCCTTTTGCGGAGTGTGCGGGTGACGAGCAGCAAAGAATACTATAGTTTGAACAACAAGCACAAGAAACGGGAGGAGATGATGATGAACAGCGGTGCATCAATGCAAGTAAAAATCAAAGCACTAGAGAGACATTAGGATGTTTTCTGCTCCAAACCACTCTTTGACCTATTGCATTTGGTAGAAGTGGATAACATGATAACTTCATGCCAAAGAAGGGTGATCTTAGCCAAAAAGGCAATTGAGGATGTAGTGTTGGATGTTGAAGATGCTACTTGATCTATGCATAGGGCTAAAAATTGCCACAAAAACCCACTAATTAGTCGCTGTAAGATCAACATCGTGACATTGAACACAAAGTTTGATTGTCAACGCATGCTAGATTGGCTCCAAGGGCTGCCTGAGGACCTCAACGAGCTTGCAAAGGATGTTCCGAGGGCAAAGGTATGTGCCAGTGGTGAATTTTCATTTGCAAGTACTGTTTAGTTGAAATCTTGTTTGGTCATTTCAAGCAAGCTATATATTAATCTTGGAGTTGAAGTCTAAATATCTAGGTGACCTTGCTAATAAGATCCATGTAGGACTACTTTAGTGTTCTTGATTTTTGATACTGACTAATGATCACACCGATGCTGCTATATAGTGACCTTTGTTTCTATGTATCGACTTTTAATCATAGCAATTCTACTATGTAGTGATCCTTGTTGCTATGTACCGACTTTTGATCATAGCAATGCTGCTTTATAGCGATCTTGGGTCTGTTCTAACTATCCAGGTGACCTTGCTTCACAAGATACATGTAGGATAGCCTAGAACTTATATTAGATAGCTGAATTTATTGCTAACTTTCATCATGCTTGCATTAAGTTGTCTATTGTTGGTCTATGTCTAGATATATAGCTATCTCACCAACAACAGAACTAGATGTTCACGTGTTGTTCAAGCTATATAGCTTGAGGTACAACTATATAGCTTCTTCCTTGGGTATATAACAACTATACTAAGAATGCACGGTTTCATTCAACTATATTCAACAGCTATATAGCTTTTGCAGGATACATAGCAGAGGTGGTGGCCAATGTACTTTAACTATCTAGATGACCTTGCTTGACAATATACATGCATGATAGTCTAGAACTTATATTAGATAGCCAAAGTTGTTGCTATACTTTCATCATGCTTGCATTAAGTTAGGTATTGTTGGTGTATGCCCATGTATATAGCTATTTCAATAGCAATAGAACTAGATGTGTATGTGTTGCATGAGCTATATAGCTTGAGGTACATCTATGTAGCTTCTTCACAAGGTATGTAGCAACTATACCAAGAATGTAGGGTTTCATTCAACTATTTTCAGTAGCTATATAGCTTTTGCAAGATACATAGCTTTTGTTCAAGCTATGCAATTAGCTAGGTATAAGAGTATAGTTGTTGTGCTAGCTATATAATTACCTAGGCAAATAAAACTAGTTGCTTTGCAGTACTTATTGGCTATACATTTGACCACATTACTACATGCAAGTCAGTCATTAATGTTATTTGTTCTTAATCATTTGAATGTTATACAAGAGTTTATAATCAAGTTTCAAAGCTAGCCTCCGGGATAAATAGTGCATTCGAGACTAAATGGTCATCATGTATGCTTTATGGAACTTTTTTCCTAGTTCTTTTCTTTTGTTTTTATAGTGTGTAATGTTACACTAATATGAATTGTTAATGTGCAAAGTTCCTTAGCTTTGTGCCAGATTGTGCTTGAGAAGGAATATGGGCACTCCCAATTTTATGCCGATTGAGAAAGGAGGTTGAGTTGATGGGGCACAATGCCTTTATGGAACTCTCTCCCAAAGTACACAAGGTATTGATGTCCACGGTCTGTATTGGAGACTCTTGTGCATGCGTGGGATGTGGCACTACTTTTCATGCAGCTACACTAGACGTTTTCTCTTTGCCTTGTTTGCATGTTTACCACATGTTGTGCTTTGCACACATGTGCTTAAAGCATGGAATGTGTGTGGTTGTTGAGCGCAGTGAACCTCTACTAAATAGGGTGATGTATATGATAGGCCTCTGTTCAACAATCATGGCAAAGAAAGAGATCGGTAAGTTCTCTACTCATGTTTGTGTAACAATACATATTACGTACTTTCTTCATGTCACTAAAGTGTAGTTTTTTGTTTTCTATTAGGAAAAGCAACCTCAGAGTATGGGGATGGAAGGCTATGTCAGACTCCCAAAAGTGCAGCCACAACTCTAGCAGGGGCTGGTACACTTTCTTACCCTTGCACCGACATGTGACTAGAAACGCTTTTCTAACTGATGCATTGTTATGGCAACAAAACAATTGTCTGAGGATGGTTTAGAGAAGACTTACTGGTGTAGAGGATGTGGAAGATGGCTTGGCTATTGTGACACACACGACTATTGAAGTCCAACCTTATATATTGGGTGAGGCCTTGACAACACCAATGGATGTGGATGAAGGTGAGAGGCAAGAGAGTTATCTTGCTCCAAGGATGCATACAATGTCCACAAAAGGTGTACATGGGTCCATTGTGCCTATAGGAGACTCCCTAAGGAGGACAAGAAAACAAAGTACAAGTCCTAAGAAGACTCCGACAAGATCCAGCTACCAATTCGACCTCAACAAACTAAATATTTGGGCACAGATGTGCAATTGGAAGAGACACTGCAAGAGATCAAGGAAAGCATTGCTCAAATGGAGACCTCTCCATCTCCAAA
Source organism: Adiantum capillus-veneris (assembly GCF_014529385.1). Classification (NCBI taxonomy): domain Eukaryota; kingdom Viridiplantae; phylum Streptophyta; class Polypodiopsida; order Polypodiales; family Pteridaceae; genus Adiantum; species Adiantum capillus-veneris. Next base: position 151,118,289 of record NC_140931.1, read on the forward strand.
TAAAGCTACACAATCAAAGAGAGCACAGCAGTCAACAAGTGATGACTTTGGCTATGATCTCCCACTCAAAACTATTTTTTGTAAAGGAAAAAAAGTCAAGCCACAAAGTTGAATGTGTAGCCCAGTAGACATCTCTAGCCACCTCCTTTCTGCAAAAGGGGGTATGCCAAGGCAGCCCACCTTTTTTGTTTGAGTTATTTATAGATAAAAATGCAAATAAAATACTGTCCCCCGCTTTACCCTACACTTAATTTGGTTGCAATATTTGTCCAATTTGTATTGTTTATAGGAAAGCCCCCATTGCCCAAAAGTGGACTCATTGCTCGGTCAAGCAAAGTGGATGGTATGAACTCGGTGGTTCAAGATGTCACACGAGTAAATTATACCTTAAAAGGAGGAGTGCCCAAAGGCTCTCATGATAATGAACCTAAGGCTGATACACATCGCACGAGGGACCAACATGTAGAGGGGTTCACTAAGCCAGTAGAGTGTCAAAATGAAGAGGGCTTGGGTAACCATGTAGAAGTTTCTGTATCACATTTAGAGAGCTTATTGAAGTGCGCGAGCGAGAGTGTGTGAGTGTGTGCAACGATCGAGAAGAGAGGAGAAGAGGAGACCTTGTGTTTGCAGGGGCTGAAACTCACTCTCTACATGTGAGCCCCCTTGTTCTATTATGTACATAATGAATAAGTATAGTGGACGGGCACCTGGCCTAACCAACCACATGGGGCTTTACCCCAACAACTTCCCACGTAAAGGCCAATGTGGTCGTGAGAGAGAAAAGAAAACCGTACAAAACCTATACAAGGCCATCACAAGTAAGACCTCAGCCAACGCCCACTGGCTCACTAAATCTGTGTGCATCCAACTCTAATTGTAGAGGGAGTATAGAGTGATCGACACCATACTCCTCACCAAAGCCGCACACATCCTGCAGGTATCTCACCATATGCTGCAAAGTACCCCTATGCTCAAGGCCAACGTCAGTCACTACACGACTAACTGCTCCCACTGCAAATGCAATCTCGGGTCTCGAGATGAGTATCTCGTACATGAGACTCCCGAATGCTGATGCAATCCTAGCAATATCTACCAATTTGACCATCTCAGTCAAATTTGGCTCAGAACCATCCACCATGCGCATGCCAACACAACATGCTCTGTCTATCCTGAACCCTGTGTGGTAAGAGCAATGCCTAGCTCTAACTCACATACATCAGCCTCTGGCCTAAGCATATCCATGAATGACTGAATCCTCAGCACTCAAGCCATCCATATCTGTCATCGTATCCACGAATGAAATGCCCTATTGTACAAATGGCTCAACATGCGCACGAACTGGAGCATCATGCAACCTATCCACAAAGGAGACATGCCTCGTCTCATGGATGCGTACTCACGAAAACTGTGCCGTCTCGCACATGACGTACTCGCATCGCATGAATTGTGCCAACACTAGCACCTCTAGCTATGACTAGCTATCCACGATGCAATCTGAAACTGTGCTCATCCAGCACTACCTGGCATCCACTGTCTCGTAAGTGACTCACCGAGAACAAGCTCTGTGTCAAACCTGGCACATGGCGTACATCTCACAACACGTATGATGCACCACTCGGCAACGATAGTCTGGCATCTCCTGCACCAACTATGTCATGCACTGGAGCATCAGATAGACACACATGTCCAAGCATACCACTAGCATATGTGCTAAACCACTCACGACTCGGCGTGACGTGAAACCTAGCACTCACATCTAGTATCCAATGCGAAGGTAATGTGTCGTCAAAAACCGACATAAGAAAGTCAAGAGTAAACATGGAAGCAAAGGCGACATCCTTCATGCGTAGCCACATACGCTACATCTGCTCCCACATCATCCAAAGTAATAGCATCCCTCCTGTGCTGTCTCCTACGCTATCTCATCCGTTGAAAACAACACCTACGTACATGCCTTGTATGACCACAATTCCAACACACAACATCTCTATGTCTGCAAGATCGTGCTTTGATTGTAGGCATCTCTCTAGACTCATTTGTGCCAAAAGCATTGCACAATCTTTTCCATAACTCTCTAGTTGTACATGCATCCAAACCAATGCGATAGACAGACTCACCAAGGTGTAACATGATCGTCGAGCGTGCAAGCTCATCCAAGTCCTCCCACTCATCCTCAGTCATAGACTCTGGCCTAGCATCTATGCCCTATAGTGGCAACACTTGGCCCAACTGAGTTTATGCATCATGCATACCTTCTTTCCAATGCTCAAAGTTTTAACCATCAAACTTTGTATGGAAAAGCACAAACCCTGACAATAATGTACATGCCAAATCCATGGCGATAACCTATGACAAGACCAAGCACAAACCGATCAACTGACAATAGCCAAAGCCTGGCTAACTCATACACCAAGTACTATCAAAATACAACATAAGCTGGCATAAACTGTCTAAGAGAAGTATCATCAAATATGGCGATCAATGTAACGAAACAAGTGAGTAAAACCGCTCAAATGATGCCAAAACACCCGCTCTAATCCAAGTGCACTACGTTGTAATCGATGAAACTATCATCAACAATCTCCCTCCTGAAGAGATTACCACATGTATGTCAAATGACATAATCCGGTGAGCAAACACTCTCACAATGCGATGCCAAAACACTATGGCAAAGCAACCACTAAGTGCCAAAAGCAATCAAAACACGATTACAAACCATGCGCATAAAGAAATGAACTTGCAAGAAAAATCCCGCAGAATTTCGGCAGTATTTGGCTATCTGACCATAATAACCATACATGCCATAAACGTGCTCAAAACCATGAGCAAATCATGCGCAAAATCCACACTCAAGTATACATGAGCTACCCCAAAGTCTCAACTCCTTAAACTTGGAAAACAATCCTGTAATCCGAAACACAAAGTTCATCAACCGCACTCTACAAGCGAAGCACATACTAGCATAAACTTGGATGCAAACCAACCAAAATGTGACACAAATTGATGCTCAAAATAGCTGAAAATCAGCCCACATATGCCATTGCAAGGCGAAGAATACCATCCGCCGAAAAGTGCACATCATGTGCATCCACATGGCAATATAAACGAGCATCAAGCATGTACCAAATGTGTATCAAAGAGCACCCAAATGAGCTGAAAATTCAGCTCACAATCATGCCAAAAATGCTTGCAAAACTCTCTGCAAATCTATGCACCACACTTTCCGAAATTTGCTCAATCGCATAAGTCAATTCACATAACGTGTGATGAAACCACTCTCGAACCTGAGAGTCCACAAGAATGCATACATCCACGAAGTGTTCTCAATGTGTGTGCATAAATGTGTTGAAAATATCAACCCACACTCTCTTCACTGAGAGAAAAACATCAATGCGCAAAACAAGAGAATGAGAAAAGCTCAATCCGAGCTCTCCGAATGTAGCAAATCACCACAATATGCATACATAATCTTCAACTTTTCGAATACCCTGCAGCCTGTTAGCCCATATCTTCCAAACTGCTCAGAATTTGCAAAAACTTCCTTCTGCAAAGTTGTAGACCACGGAAAACGGTTGGGCTGTGCGGAAATGGACCTGAAATGTGTTGTTTATACAGGTCAAAACAGATCTGTAAAAATCTGCACCTGTGTACCCTAGACGTGCAGGCAGTCTGAGTGACGTATCTCAAAATTGGTAAAGATTTTGAGAAAAGTTTCTTTTGCAAAGTTGAAGAAGACGAAAAACGGTCAAAAATCACGGGAATCGGCTTGAATAAAGACGTTTTGGTAGGCCAAAACAGATCTGCAAAAACGTGCTGTAAATTTTGCTGCTTCTCTGTCTGCCTCCCCGCTGAGCTCCAATGGTGCTCCCAATCCCTGAGCTCTGATACTAGTTGAAGTGCGCGAGCGCGAGCGTGTGTGAGTGTGTGCAGTGATGGAGAAGAGAGGAGAAGAGGAGACCTTGTGTTTGCAGGGGCTGAAACTCACTCTCTACATGTGAGCCCCCTTATTCTATTATGTACCTAATGAATAAGTATAGTGGGCGGGGCCTAACCGGCCACATGGGGCTTTACCCCAACACTTATGTGAGGATGGAGAGGGTCTGGATCAACATTTAGAGGGATTGGGTCGGCATGTTGAGGTCTTGGGTTAGCATGCAGAGGTGGTGGACAGGCCTACAGAGGATCTATGTCAGCATGTGGACGCAGTGTTGGATAAGCAAGTGAAGGGTTTATATCAACATTCAGAGGTGGTGGACAAGCATGCAGAGGATGTGTGTCAGCATGCGGACAAGGTGTTGGACAAGCACGGGGAGGGTTTGGGTCAGCATGCAAAGGTGGTGGACAAGCATGTAGAGGATGGTTGGCATGATGTGTCAATTGGCAATGAGGAAGAAGCTCAGCTATCATGGGATGCTTTGGCAGTTCCTCATGATGGTAAGCATGATGTGTGCTTGCCATGTGGGGAAGAAGATCAGGCACATAAAAATGCTCTCGTTGTTGCTTGCAAAAATTTAGTGCAATCCCAAAGCCAATGGCAAGTATGGCTATGCCCCTTGTAGTCAAGAGTTGTTGTGTGGTTTTGGATATTAGTGGCCTACTATTGTCCAGGAATAGGCTCTTTAAGGGTAGATAAGCGGTATATACCAAAAGTAGTTTTTGAAGATAGATACCTATTGATTGAGAAAAAAGAATTGAGTTTGCACCCATTTGTTCAATATGTTGTCAAGAAAGATGCACAAAATTTTCGTTTGACCTGTCTCAAACATTTTCATGTGGTCATTTGGAGAAGCATGATGGAAGATAACATGCCATTAACTATGGAGTCATGTTTTCCATGAGTGTCAGCAGGTGACTTCCTTGCAATTATGAGCCAAAAGCATTGCAAGACTGCACAATTTACTCGTAGGGATGTGCCTAGTGCATCAGCTTGGGGGGACACAAAATTGAGTATTTTCCTTAAGTGACTCATTGATATTTGGTCAGGGGTCCCCTTCTTAAATGAGGATAATGCGCTCTTGGTTGATGATAACCTTTACAAGAACATACTCAACCCAAAGGACTATTATATATGCCCACAGTCGTTCGATTTATAATCCTACTTATTTGTCAAATGTCGTATTCCCATGGTTAACCTCATCGAGGGATGCTGATGCAAAAAGAAGGTATACTAGGGAGCACATACTTACAAACCTAAGGGACAAGCTTTTGTCTAGAGTGTTAGAGCATCATGCAACGCTGTAAATAAAAAATCATGCTGGCTAGATAGCTTGTATGATGAGACCTAGGAAAGGTGGTGATGTTTTGTCACTCATGTTGTCTATATAATTTTGCTAGGAAATTATGGATCTTAGGAAGTGTGTCTAAATAAAAGGCAACATGTGGAAGTTTGAAAAATACCATTTTGTAATACATTTCTACGTTGTTTATTCATCAGATAGTTTGGAAACTCAACCATATAGCATGAGTTTATAGCTATATATCTCGTCTTTATAACATGGGTTTATAAAACACGTGTATAAGGTTTCATCATGACTTTATAGCTATATATCTCATCTTTATAATATGGGTTTAAAAAAAACATGTACACATATGTCATGACATAAAGAAATGAGCTAAGGGGAGATCTGTTGAGACTTGTGCATGCATTGATGAGGCTGGAAGAATTATGTACTTAAGACCAATATAATTTGTAACATAACCAAACAAAATGAATGTTCAAATTCCTACATGTGAGGTCTCAAAAACCACTTCAATTTGCTGCCAATTGAAAAGAGCAAGGATAAATCATAATAGGTCACGGACACATCAAAGAAGGAAGAGATGGAGGAAAGATTTCAAGCAGCCTCATATGGCATGGCATTGTAAATCAACTCACTCCACATAGGGGCCATGTAGCATGTTTTTTTTGTAGCATCTACTAGGGGCATCTCAAATTTGATTGCCTTGACAAGATGATAGTACATGTGACTAACACCCATATTATCAAGCAGTTTGTAATGTTGGGGATTTTCCTTTTCCTGCTCGTAGTAATAACTCATTAGTACATATGTGCCTCTTGTACATGTACTTTTTCAAGCATCCCTTAGAACTCTGTTTGTCTCCCACTTTGGATTTACACACTTTAGAACATAAAACTCTACACCTTCTACGTTGTCAGCTTTAACATTTACAGCATAATTGTCTCCCACATTAAGTAGGTCACCTTGCATACACAAGGATCCCTCAAACATTGGGATGCCATGGGAATCTTCATCCACATCATTTGCATGTAGTGCTTTTGATGAAGGATCATGTTTCAGCTTTATGTGTGACCACTTTGGCACATATAATTTGTTTGAAAGGCCCCCAATCATCAGCAACACAAGCACTACAAAACCACGATAAAAATCTAGTCTTCACCTTGGTCGGATCATGTCTGCAATACCCACAGATGTTGTGAATTGATCGAGATCCTTGAACTGTTTCACAAGACCAATCATTCAACTTTTCCACGTCACCTAGCTTGACCAACCAAAATTTCTTCCTTACCTCCTGGCTTCTCTTATGATCATGTCCTAAAGTCCTAGGAGGATGATAAGACATTATTTTAGCCAAAAGTTTGGTTACATCTGAAGCGCATCTCAAAGTAGCACAATTAGGCTTGAGTTGTTCATGTGCTAGTGCACTCTTTAGATTGCCTCCAGTGCCCATTATGTTTGCCCTTGCCATGACCACAACCAAAGAAGTTCCATGTCATTGCCACCTTTTTAGTTGGTAATATCGCCCAGCAAAATAGAAAGGCCTTGTTGCCTTGAATTGTGAAGCTATACCATCAGACCAAACATAGTGCCTCTTAAATTTTCAACCTTGACTCTTTAGCCATTGATTATGAATCAGAAAGCAGTGTTGTAAAAAACAAATTATCATGTTGCTTGTCATCCAAAATGTAGAAATGCATCTCCTTGATTATGCCATTGTCTTTCGGACTACACATGTAAGTGATGTGAACTAGGACGGTGCATGGATCAAGTGCATAGACTATATTTCATTTTGCTCCTTGAATGAATAGTTCTCAGCAAAATCTATAACCTAGACGATTGTATCTGCAAAAAAGGCCTTCAACATTCCTTGTACTGATCCGCCTGCCATGTGTATGTAAAATTGTGCTTGATAAATGTTTTCGTGCACACTTTAACCTTTTTCATTAAATCGTTGATTCAAAGTTTCTTAAGCGACACATTTTTTTCACCACTTATGCTCACCCTCCCGATTTTGCACCTAAATGTCCTCAAAAATTTGAGCAGGAATTGTCTTTGTTCTCTTCATCACTTCACGTGGGCAAAACTCAATCTTTTCAACTCCGCACTTTTTGTGGTCACCCGTAAGAGAATTGTACTGGTGAAAGGTAGAGTCCACCTTCTTTGCACATACACAACTTTGCCACAATTGTGTAAGTCTAGAGAAGGAACTCCTTTGGGCCTAACCACTTGTCCTGAACCCCACCTAATTTGCATACATCACAGATGCATGTACATGATTTTCTATGAAATCCAAATGAATGCAATCGCAAATGATTAATTGCGCCTTTTAGACATATCAATTCTACATGATATATAAAGCATCATGTGTTCCAACAATTAAGCTTTCATACAAACCATGGTTTGAGCTTCTCAAAAGATCTCTACTCTATCTAGATATGTGGGTTGGCATCCTTAAACTTGGTAAAGTACTTTATCTACATTGGCAACAAACTTATAAACTCATGCTTGACACCAAAAAGCTTCCACCTTATGTTATATAGTCCTCAGTAAGCTAGTTTAATAAAACCATATATGCTTTTCATGCCACTTACTCTATTGTTGTGTAGTAAACATACTCTCCATGCATTGTCACACACAACACACAATCTCTCATAGCATATAGCTATATAACACATGTCTGTATAGAACACACACACACACACACACACACACACATATATATATATACATATTATATATATATATATATATATATATCACATAGCTATATAGCACATGTGATAAATAGCACGTCTATATATCACATGGCTATATAGCACATATGCGATGTGATCCATTTACTATTGTACTATATAGCACCCAACAATGTCATAGCATGTAGTATTTAACCATATAGTAGACGTTCATTTCACAGCACCAATGGTGAAGCCAAATACCAGGTACACTCTCTCATGAACCCTATCATGCTACCTACTCCAATATATGGCACAGACACAACAAAATAACTTTTGATTGTGGACACTAATGCCATCATAGCTTGAAGAACTAGATTCATAGCTTCTACCCTCCACCAATGTGGTGCACAACATGAAATAGCGTAATAGCACACATGCAATGAGTATCGTATAGTCTATAATAGGATATAATAGTTCGGGTGTCGAAGTAGATAGTTGGGGTGTCGAAGTAGATAGTTTATGATATAATAGTTAGGATATAATAGTTGGGGTGTCGAAGTAGATAGTTTATGATAGGATTGAATAATTGGGGTGTGGAGGTAGATAGCAAAATACATCTGACTTTATTGCAATAAAGCACTAGGCCTAGCAGCTCATTATGACAATGACGTCTATTGTCTGCAGCATGTGCTCCTTGCATTACAAGCATGGTCTAATAGCTGAAAGATAGACTCCACACACAACCAAATATCATACCTGAGAATCATCAAGGAAATGCAATGGATGCTCAATTTAGTGCTTGTAGCCTATGTCCTTCATGTTTGGAGAGACTCAGATGTGCTCCATCTAAAATTGAATTGCAATCTCCTTCATCTCGAAGGACAACCTCTGTAGGTTCCTTTCTTTTACACGAGTACAATGGCAACATGATGGATCCTCCTTCATCATCTTCAACCCAAGCCATAGCAGCATACACATCTTGTGGATGAATGTTAAGGAACTTTGGTACTTGAAGAAGACTCATTTCCTTGTCAGCCATTTCATTGACATGCTTTCCTAACCATAAGACCATCATATACATCAGTTGACAAAGGGAGCCACCATGAGACCGTTAAGTAGAGGGGAGCCACGACTATCTTGAGGTTGCCACCAAGGAGAAGGCCATGTCACAACAAACCCCTTGATCCCAAGCCAGAGCATTGAAAACTAAGTGTTGATAAAAGAGTCATCTTTTCTTGTTCTTCTATTTAAGCAAGCTAACAATGTTCGTGTAGATCTTTTTTCCCTTAACCTTAACAATATGGCTAACAAGGTCTATTTTTATATCTTGAGCACCACTTGCAATCAGCTCAGGCTAGCAAGATTCACTTGACATCGATGTCTCAAAGGCAGAGTTATCAATCAGCTAAGGTATATCCTACATCTTCTCAATCGGACTCTCATTCTCTTTGCTTTCCTCACCAACATGTCCGACCAACATAGCTCGTTCCTCTTGCACCTCCACTACAGAGCAATCCATCTCTTTAACCACCTCCTCGCTTGCCCCATTCTGTCCATTGGTCTTTACTTCCATTCTAGTGGCATCCGCTGACTTGGAGGCGAGTCAAAATGGCTAGTCATGTTATTGATGAGCATAAATTTTTTGTTGTATCTATTGAAGGTTAATATATTATCACTCTCTCTTCTTTTTTTCTTTTTTTTTTGATGGCTAGTCATGTTTGGTTAATCTCATAGAGACCAATTTGTTGAAAAAAGTTGATGAGCAAATGGAGTCTCACAGGCCATAAATCATAACAAGATGTGTGAATAACTATGTCAAATTTGATGTGTGATCAAAAGTGAAGGAACAAGTTAGTAAAAATTAAAACAAGTCACCTTTTGGCATTAGTATTAGAAACGCACATTACAAAAAACAACTACAATATACAATAAACCGAATCAATATAATGATGTGCTTTAGTATTTATCAAATTGATGTTAATAAGGTCTCAAAATATAAAGATATGAATGTTCAGTGTGCAAAGAAATCTCTCTCTCTCTCTCTCTCTCTCTCTCTCTCTCTCTCTCTCTCTCTCTCGTGTTTACATGCCTGTGTGTCTACTAGAGGGGTGGACATGAAAAAGTCTCGTGTGTGCATGCTTGTGTGTCTATCAGATGGGTGGACATGAGAGAGAGAGAGAGAGAGAGAGAGATTCATAAAAACTATATCATCAAAAAGATTATACAACGAACTGGTAAATGATATTGTATGAAATCGTATCCATAATATCTCTAGAAATAAAATAGAAGAGAAAATGTTTTCATCATAAACACTTGAAATAAATGTAAACGTGCATTTGTTTAAAAAAGCAAACAAAAAAACTCTTATCAAACTAATTATCTATATTTCAATTAAAAAGAACAAGATGAGGAGTCACGAAAGCCTGCTGAAGTTAAGGGGCAACAAGAATATTGGGACTAGGCCTTAACGAGTGCTTACAATTACATGTCATTTTTGTTGTGGTTTAATACACAATTGTATTGTCCAACAACACATATAATCACAAATGTTTTATATGTTATGATAGCCCACTTAAACAACAAGGTGAAAGGATTACATTGGCATTCAATAACAAAATAAAACAAGGTGAAGAGGCACAAAGAACTTACTAAGTTAAGGGGGGAATGAGATTTATGGAAAGTAAGTATAAAATAAGTGCTTACAATCACATGAAATTTTTGTTGTGTTTCAATATAAAATTATATTATTCATTATACATATATAATCACAAATGATCCATATATTAAGAAAGGCCCCACTTAAATAATAAAGTCAAATATGCACATTGCACTTTATCATTTGAAAACAAAATTAAATGAAAAGTATATAAAATTAAAATATACATTATATTATTCACTATACATACACAAGCTAGATTCACAAGAGCTGGCCATAAAACCCTCGCACTCTTTCTTCCACCTCTCCCTTCATTCACAAAGGATGGAGGTAGCTCTATAAAATATATTCTACACGATTTGACATCCAATGTAGTATAGTGGTAGTGTTGTTGAGTACGTAACCGCCATTGGATTTAGTTCAATCACGTCGATTCATGTTTTGTGTTGAAAAGTGGATAATAGAATTACTCTTTCGAGGGGGGGGGAGGGGGGAAGACCCCCTTATTTTTTTGTGGATCTAGAAAAGTGCACTTCTTCTTTTGTGCCAATGGACAACCTCATGGTGGAGGCTCACTCCATTTAAATGTCTTTTGTCGCCTCTTGTGCAAATTAAACATTATCATTTTTTTTTAATAAAAATAAAAATAAAGACACATTTAAAACTAAAACAAAAAAATATATTAATACCCTCATAGAAGAAGATAGATTTAATAAGCACAAATAGTAATAAAATAATTTAACAATTTAATAAAATGAATCTTTGTGAAGTCCAAAAATAAAAGAACCCTTTACAAGTGAGAATATAAAAAAAATTATTGAATCAATGCTTCACATCATGATCAAACTCCTATGAATACTTTTCAATCCTTTGTTCTCTAAAGTCTTTTTCAACATATCAAAAAACAAGGTGAAGAGAATACTTTTTAATCCTTTGTTCTCTAAAGTCTTTTTCAACATATCAAAAAAACAAGGTGAAGAGAATACTTTTTAATCCTTTGTTCTCTAAAGTCTTTTTCAACATGTCAAAAAACAAGGTGAAGAGGCACGAAGGCCTGCTAAGTTAAGGGGAGACAAAGGAAAGTAAGTTTAAATAAGTACATATAATCATACAAAATTTTCGTTGTGTTTTAATATAAAATTGTATTATCTATTTTTTTAAATGACTCCTACTAGCTTGCTTAAAATAAAATACATTAATTGAAAGATGCCTTCAAGATTCCCTCTATCCTCATTTTCTAGTCCTCACCTCCTGCTCCCATCACCAAAACCTTCTCCCATCTATGTTGCCTTCCCTATCAACATATCCATGTGAGTCTCCAAATCTGCCTTTCCTGTGAGCTTGCACCTAAGCTTCCCCCGCCACTCATGGACTTGCACTTACAACAAAGCAATCCCCCACATCATGTCCACTACGCCTATGTCAAGGAAGGATGTAAGAGCTGCACGAGCGCACGCGCACGCACACACACAAAGAAAGAAAAAGATGAAGAGATTTTATTCACCTATGCCTTATGAAGCGTCCCTACCTTTGCTCTGCGAGAGAGAGAGAGAGAGAGAGAGAGAGAGAGAGAGAGGTCCCTAATTGGGAGGCAAAACCTCCACGTGGCCTTCCTCCTCCTCCTTAATCCTCTACCTCTAAATCTCCTCTAGCATTTTCTCGTCATCTCCTCTGATGGACCATATTTTGATTTTCTTCTAGTCGGTACCCCCTACTCGCAAATGACTTATATGTTACAAAGGACCCACTTAAATAATAATGCACCTCATCATTTTGAAACAAAATAAAATAAAAAGAAAGTAAAATGAAAAGACACATTAAAATTTTTGACAAAAGAGTATTTTAATGCTTTCATATTATAAAAAAGGATAGATTTGACAAGCATAGAAATAATAAAACAATTTATTGAAGTGATTTTTTTTATGAAATCCTTAAATGAAAGGACCGTTTATCAATACCTCACAGTGTTTGGAAAAGCCTTTTTACCCAAGCAACGAGTTTCTTGCTTATATAGACACAAATTGGGAATACTAGCAAAAAAACTTAAATTTACAAGATGTTTATACTATTTTTCAATATATTTTATCGATTTTTTTCTCTTTACCACCCTTTGAAAAAACCTCTTTACCACCCTTTGGAACTGGCTAATCTTGATTTTCAATCGACTTAGGGCTAAGCTCACGCACACTACACTAGTCTTCACATCATAAGATCAAACTCCCTCTCTCTCTCTCTCTCTCTCTCTCTCCCTCCCTCTCTCCCTCTCTCTCTCTCTCTCTCTCTCAAGTGTGGTAGATTGGTTATGCCATTTCCCAGTTCAACTATCCTCGTCAGAAGGTCTCTTGAGATAGTTTCCTACGACGTTAAAATTCTCTTCTTCTCTCTAGCAAAGGATCCCGGATCACTCTAGCTCTGACATGTGAGACGCCCAGCCAGAGTATTGGCCATAGAGGATATTGATGAGATTCGCCAGCGACCGATGAGGGATCTCCTCTGATTTTGATCCACTTACCTCTGTTGATTTGTATCACTCGTGTCAGCTCACCCATTGTATCAACGCGAAGAAAAGAGTATTTATGTCAGCTCCGTGGCTGGAGGACCCTGCTAATATTGCATCCCACTAGCTACGAGCGACTCTGACCAGATAGTTGTCAAGGTGGTGGATGTCAAGGAAAGCCAACAGCCCAAGATGTGAGCACAAGCCTTCCATATCTCTCTCTCTCTCTCTCTCTCTCTCTCTCTCTCATCAGCTCCGGACACACACCACCTGATATGTTTCTTTTGGTCCAATAGGTCAGATCAATAACACCACCTCCTGCCAATGCACCACGATCCTTTGAAACACGGAACCTGGAGGTAAACATGCTTGCAATGTGAAACAAAATGTTCCAAAGACCTACCCCAAGATGATTCTCAAGGCTTGCTCCGATGGGGGATATCCATGGGGAAATGTTGCTTGCTCAGATATAGATGATATCTTACTTAGATCACCACACCTTCTTCATATACAAACTTGCGGCGCACGTTTCCCGCATACAAAATCTCTTATCTACCTACTTGATTCTTCATACAATCCTCCATGAAAAAGGTGGGCAGTTCAACATGGCACAAACCATGGGAAATTTTAAATATGTACAGCAATCCCATGAAATGCCCTGCCAAATTTAGTACCCCCCTGTAACAAGCACCTTGGGCGCCCCCTATATGAAGCACCCATGTCCATTCAAAATAGCACAGCATCTAAGTTCCCATCACTGCGCCGCATTGTACCTTGCTTTCTCTCTCGCCAATTCTCCCCCCACACTCTTGCCTCCGCCACAGCTCGCTCGCGGTCACTCAAACTCTTCAAGCTCTCCATCCCTTGCTGAGGACTCCCCTTCTGCCCACTGAATTTGACCCAATCATCCATATCTTGTTTTTTGGTAGAGTTGCTCTCCTGCTGCATTCCATGATCTGCAGCTGCATGCACTCCGTTCATTCGAATAGGCCCCCCATCTTTGGCATGATTTTCTGGTGAATTTGAAGCTGATGATCGTGTGCCTATTTGCCGAAGCATTCGATTTTCAGGAGAATGACGCACCCCCACCTGCCGTGCACCTCTATTGCGGTTGTCTGGTGAATTCGAAGCTGGAGACCTTGTCCCTCCCTGCCCGAACATACGCTCCACAAATCCACGTTCTTCTTGACCCTGTTTATCCCCATTGCTCAACTTTCTCTCTCTCTCTTTTTTGTCTTTGGAAGGTGAAGGGGAGAACTTGTTAACGGGATGAATTCGCGGATCATAATTTTGGGATGCAAGGTAGTTAAGCGCTGTGACGACATCACCAATAACAGGGCGGGTTGTCGCATCTTCTTGCAAGCACATGGCAGCAACAGCAATAGCTTGGTAAAGACCCCTCAATGGATAGCACCCATGAAGAAGAGGATCTGCCATTAGATGAAACTTCTTCCTATCTTTAAACAAAGGCTGTGCCTGCAAAATGAAAAAGGACTAAAGTTAATACCTGTGTAGAATAGGGAATGGCGTCATGTATCCATTAGTCCACAGCTTTACAGCCAAAAGAATTACCAACTTAAAAAACTGTCCCTCTTGAAGATGCTTACGTGCACACAGCAACACACCCAATATCGTGCTGACCCCTCGACATGGCCATAATTGTGAAGTTTTGGGGTGATCAAGCAAAGACTGTATGTGCTTGTCCGGTCTTTGGAGGAGCACCTTATCCACCCCGATGGATAAGGCTGGCAGTGATTGGCCCACCCCCCACATCGACAACCATAGAGCCCTAGAGCACTCTCAGCCCGATCGGGGAGAGACCAAATCAAAGAAAGTCTATAAACATAAGCCTAAGAAGTAGGCTTTGCTGGCTCCTTGCCCCCATTTAGTCTTTTTGTATCCAAGGCTGTGTAGATTTTTCTTGTAAATGCTACTTTCTTTTATACAATTTCCTGTGCTTTTAGGAGGAGAAAGTCAAAAGTTTGTATGAGTGCATCCACGGCAGTGCTGTGCGTGAACACAAACCCATACGCTTATTTGAATGTGTAAACATCTGACTCTCAGTGAACATCTCCAACACAAAAAATAAGGGTGTCAATATGGCCCTTAAGATTCCCTGTAAATTATCTAGAATGGTGTATGTGAGTGTCTATGCGTGTGTGCACACAAGCATGCATAGGTGAGTCTTTCTCAAACGTGCACTCCCACACAAAAACGGTCAATTCTTAGAAATTCTAGAACTTCTGTCATTGGTAGCTAAGGGAAAAGATAACCATACCCATGACACAAGGTTGTGTTCTGCTGATCCACGAGCATTGTCAATGGCCTTCCTTCCAGTGATCAGCTCAAGCAAAACAACCCCAAAGCTGTACACATCAGACTTAACAGTAAGCTGCCCTGTCAGCGCATACTCAGGAGCACAATAACCATAAGTTCCCATGACTCGAGTCGAAACATGTGTCTTGTCTCCGATTGGGCCAAGTTTCGCCAGGCCAAAATCGCTCAGCTTTGGATGAAACCCTTCACTCAAAAGAATATTTGACGATTTGAAGTCCCTATAAATGACAGGCGGGTTTGCCTTATCATGAAGATACTCCAAACCTCTTGCAGCACCTGCTGCTATCTTCATACGAACGTTCCAATCAAGGCACTCCTTGTCAGGAGGAAGATCTGTGCAGATAACAAAAAAAGAGAACTGTGAGAGACTACATGGACTGCAAATCTAGCCTCGTTGACAAGTGCGTAATGCGATTATCCATACAGAGTAGATGATCTTCCAGGCAGCCCAATGACATATATTC
This sequence comes from Adiantum capillus-veneris, assembly GCF_014529385.1. Classification (NCBI taxonomy): domain Eukaryota; kingdom Viridiplantae; phylum Streptophyta; class Polypodiopsida; order Polypodiales; family Pteridaceae; genus Adiantum; species Adiantum capillus-veneris. The sequence continues at coordinate 151,134,158 of NC_140931.1, forward strand.
ATACACTAGCAGCCGTTGGTCGCCATCTGCACAATATCCAATCAAGTTCACCAGATTCGGATGGTGCAGCAAGCTTAGCATCAGCACTTCTACTAAAAACTCTCGATTTCCTTGTAAACCATTACGATCTAATTGTTTCACAGCCACGGCCTGATAACAAAGAGAAAACATGCAAGAACTCAGCAAAGGGTTACGAACAGAAATGCTTAGTAAATTCATCTCTTGTTTAAATTGAGCATGTGCACAGTGCTTGCCTGCCCGGTGCTCTCCAGCCGCCCTTTATAGACACGCCCAAAACCACCTTCACCTATTAAACAATCGGACCTGAAGTTCTTGGTGGCTGCAGCAAGCTCACGAAAGGTAAATGTTTGTGCAGCAATGTGCTGCTGAGTCCCATCAGCAGGTGTTTCCACAGTCTCACTACTCTTTAGCTTCTCTTTCTCTAGTTGGCCTATCAATTCAACAGAATATGAGAAACTTCTAAAAATCAAAACTACAAGATGAAAACACGAGAGACTGCTGGCAGCATGGCTTGAAGGTGCAATTAGATAAATCAACACCATAATATCTATTACCATTGATTACAAACAAGGACAGGGAAGGCGAGTACCAAAGCAGACAGTCACTCCTCCTCACTCAAATAGAACATATAGATCCGTTGTCAACTTCTTCAATGCAGCCAATATAACTTGGGACAGGCACAATGCAACCCTCCAATTTCATGCATAGAAAATGATAAACACGCAAAGGTGAGACACAGACAGAAAATCATACAAAAAAGTGTGTGATGATGTAAAAATGCCAAAACAGCAAAAAAATCTTCTTATGTAATGCAATTCTTTGTAAGATGATAGAGACACAATAAGGTAGAGAATAAGCTTAGAACTGTCATGAGGAAGCATTAAAAGGAACGATGGCTGAGAGAAATATCAACACGCTGTATGCAGCGATAGGTACTCTTACCGCTTACAAACTGGGTTCTTATCCCAGCAGAATGGATGGGCACATTACTTTTTTTTCCTTAAAGCTACATTCCATTCCTGGTGCTCAGAAACAAAATGCACAGAATACCATGGCTCAATAGATGATACATTACAATGTTCGGCATATTGTTCCTTTACAAATGGATCTTCTAAAGAATAAAAAAACAATGTCGCTTCGAAGGACTCCCAATGATAGATTAGGCCAATGAGACTGTATGAGTAAACACAAATATATCAGTTCTCCTTTGTCATACTGCCTTGATACCTCCATCAAGCATAGCCATACATTGTGCAACTCTGACACATGGAACAACTCCAAAGATTGCAGTCAAGTTAACAATCAAATACACTCAGATCTAGCGTTGCTACGACAAGTCCCCTAGATCTGCAAAAAGAACCCGGGCTAGCAAGCACCTGCACCCAGGCCTGTACCATAAGGCAAATGGCTATGCTGCTTACCTGAGGATGGATTTCGCGAAGATCCATTTGACACATGGTGAATATAAAGACCTTCGTCCTGCAGGTTCAATGGCTTTTTATCCTGTCTCCTGGGGTCAAAGCAGGCAAAACAGCCCATTTCCTGCTAGGATCGCCTGTTGCTTCTGCGGCACCCAGCTTTCGAACATCAAAACGTGAGCTTGAAAGAAGCTCCTTGCATATACGGGCGGTGCAATGCAGGCAGTTTGCTGTCGAATTTGATGATGGGAAATGCAGGCTTGGTTGCGATTAGTGAGCTAGGCCAGCAACAGAGGACCCAGCATAGCCTAGAGGCAGAACAGGAGCGGGAGGGAGGGAAACCAGCAACCACGTTTGAACTCAACAGCAGTAGAGATGGCGATGATGATGGAGGTGGGAAAGCACATCGCACACATTAAGATAGTCAAGCAAATGCAGAAGCCCACTTTACGCTTTCATAATAGACACGTACAAATGTGAATGCGTGTGTTTTATGGTGTTCGTGTACACACTTTGCCTCAACTTTGTCATGCTAAAGGTTTGCTTACTTCACTCTTGTAGAAATGTCAAATTGAAGAAAAGGATAGACCTTTAACTTAATGATCAAAACCTCTTTGAAGTTTGGATAGAAAGAGGGTTGGACTTTTAGAGGCCGCGGCCCACGAGATGCCAAGTGTTGTGTCACGCGCGCGCACAAATAAAAAGAGGAAACACGAATAAACTTTCTATCACCCAAATGCACTAGATTGGTTATCTCAGTTCAGTTTCCTCTGGAGTAGCATGCCTTGCGTTCAAGACTCGTCAGATAGCTCTAGAGAGAGAGAGAGAGGGGAGCAGATTAAGGTGATGATCGGCTCTTTATTGTAGCCTTTTTGCTTTCTGTGTGTGTGTGTGTGTGTGTGTGTGTGTGTAGGGGTTACCTCAACTAGCTACAGTTGCACCCTGTTTACAAAGTGCAAGGCATGAGCTACCATCGACTAATGTGAGTTGCACAGGATTCTGAAAGCGCAACTCTTATTGATGTCAGTTGCGCAAGATTCCAAGAACTATGTACACATAAAGGACCCTTCACCAACACTATCCTTTAGAGGGTTTACGGTGGGGCCATCTTACATACCTGTTCCCATGCTCGTCACATCTGTATTTCACCCCTAAGTTGTATGATGCCTCCTTCAATGGTGTTTGTGTGTGGCAACCCTTTGTCTATGGAATGATGGTGGCCACCCAATCCTATGTTTATCCCACAATTACCCCCATCAAAACCATAGAATGAAAAATGACATATAAACGAGACATTGATGTCGAATCCCTTCGTTTTGCCCCCCCTACTTGTGGTGTAGCACCAGCAAATTGTTTGGCTTCGTTGCCATCTTCAATCAATGTAACTTCTTGATAAGATAATAAGCATTAAAGCTACAATCATGTTTGAAACTTGGATTGCATAGTAGACAGAAGGGTAATTAAAGTCCTCAAAGAAACTGGCCTTTCGTCGAAACGGACACTCTTTAGTCTGGAGTGTTTGAACTAAATCAAACACGCCCCAAACTTGGATTGCATGGACGATCGTGAGCAAAGCTATAGCCCTAAGTTCATGTGATCTATTTATTTGATCGAATACAGCGTGAGGTAAAGAAAAAGAGAGATTGTGTACATGACACAAATATAGTTAAATTAATTAATAATAAAACAAAGAATGCACACATCATTACCATTAAAAAAATCTCGTGTTTGGTAGTTTGCTATAGCAATATATAATTTCAACACCACTCGAGGACGTGCTTAGCAAAACAAGCACATGACATTTTATATTCTTATTCTTCTTGGGCCACTCATCCTCTCTGATACTCTTCCATTTGATATTCTTCTTGGGTCTCTCATTCTAAGGTAGGCTTGATTAGTCTTCACACTAAAATAACTGGTACTAGTAGGCAAGTTGCTGAAACCTGTCCTTTGGACTAAGACGAGAAGAATTACAAGCCAGGCTTCTTTTTCATAGGCACCCTGCCTTTCAAATTTCAAAGATTAGGCTAATGTAGTGTTTCTTTTGTAGGGCACCTCGCATTTTTATCTGTAAAACACGGGCAAAATATCCAAAACGGGTAAAATGCCCCTCAAAATCAACACCGATTAACAACATTATCCTTCTTCTTTGCGCACACATGTTGAAAGCATGCACAAAGAAAATCATTTGACTAACGGGCACGGTATCTTTTTTAGGTCGTCAACATCTTGGCAAAACCAAGGTAAACACCATGCAATTTTTTTGTGGATAGAGCATCCGGTCATGGCTTGTAGTGAACTCTGCTTTGTGCCTCTTCAAATGGCGTAAACATTTCTCTATTGAAAAATCAACACTATTAAATTGCCCTATGTGGGTCGAAATTCTTGATTCGCCATTAGAGTATAGGGACCATTTGAAGGTGATTGGCTTTAAGTTAGGGAAAGTCTAGGGGGAGACCTCTCCATGAGTACAATCCCTCCTAGCACCCCTATGTATTAATTGAGATGGATATCTCTAATCCATTCCTAATGCCATGGATATCTGCTCAGACAATGACGAGCAATATAAATAGCCATTCCTCCAAAAATATATGCCATCAGCTTGTTTCATAGAAGGGCCATTTCATAAGGATTTCCCAAAAAGGTCCCTTAACCCCCTCCCCCTCCCCCCAATCCACTATGTAGCCCAAGAACACCCCTTCCCCTATCCCTCATAGCTTGCAAGCACCTCAAAGAACCCCCAAAACCCCTTCTTTTCCCTAAAAAAACCCCAATCCCTTGCCCAAAAGAGATAACAATAAGGCCTCAAAACCTCTCGACATGTTTTTTGTGCTTGCTTCACTCATTGAATGGGAGGATTTCTTCGTCCCCAGGACTCGCAGACTCTTTCCTTTGATGAATATGCAAACTCCTCCCTCAAAGCATAGGTTAATCAATAGGACAATGCCACTAAAGCCATGGCCACTCCTGACCTGGACCATGAACCACATAATTCAATTGAGGGCCCCAAACCTATGGACACTCAAAAAGAAAACAAATGAAGCCACCCCACCACTCTAGGCAAGCAAGAAACAAGGAGGCTGTTGTCTCAAACCAAACATTCTAAATGAGAGTAACTTCCTAAAATGTGAGAGTGCTTTCCAGCCCCAACAAAGCAGCCATGGTAGAGAACACTAGTCTCATATTTATGTCCTTCAACTAGTCAAACTGGAATGGGAGACATGGCATGTTCATTAGCTAGAATATATAAGACTCATAGCGATCTTCTCACCATAGAGGTTCGGGAGGTGCAATCCTGGGGGTCCCCCTGCACTTGAACCCCCTCCAAACCCCGTCTATCAGGAGAGCACTAATGTGATTTCTATGCCCCAACCCCCTTGAATTGTTATATTATTTTTGTGTATGCAATAAAGTTTAGTATCTAATAGAGCTCAACTCTGGTAGGAACTTCTTCTTTTTACGATCGTGTCATAATGATAGGGGACTTCAACGTGGTTGAGCACCAAGAAGATAGATATCTGGGGAAAGGTCAAACCATTTGAGACTCACAGAAAAGACAATGGGATATTATGAAGCAAGCCCATGACTTATGGGATTGTAAAAGGGGGGAACAGTTGTTACCAAGCGGCTGGCGGGCGACTATGCCAGAAGCTTCCAGAGGTCAGTAACCAGAGAGTTACCATGGTCACTGACAGTACACAATTGACCAGACACCAATCCGAGGGACTATAAATAGGAGCCACTATTTTATTTTGAGTCTCTCGATATCTCTAGCTCATGGAGTAGATCTCTTTATGTGATCTAGACCTAACCCCAAGCCTTGTAAGAATATATTGAGCCATTGTCCAAAGTACTTGTAATCTCATTGAGCTAAAGCTATTTCAGTACTGCTTCCACTGTACTTTGTTCAGTCTCTGAGCAAAATAATTCCAGTTCCAGTTCATGCTTCCAGTGTCATTTCATTTTTAGTTTCAATTATGTTTTCCAGTACTATGAAGTCTGATCTGAAGTCTTAAGTCTGTTAACAACTAACTCTAACAACCACTATGGAATAGCTATCTGCACACATCCAGCTCATTCCATTTTGGCGATCATGGTGGCTTGAGCTAAATTTCTTGACATGTGAACTATCTCCCAATGGTGTTAGAGCAAATATGAAGCAGACATGCCACCCAGACAAGGTCGATGGCCAGCCACTAGATCCATGGAGTAACCCATTCGTGTCGAACCGATTCCAGAAGAGTCAGAGCGAGGCTCTTAAATTGACGAGCAACCTGGAAATGAGATAAATGTAGGTCAGGGCCAGGCACAGCTAACGAATCAAGCGATCCTTAGTACTCTGCTCATTCCCGTCGCATACAAGCCAAGTGGGCTAAAAGAAGGAATCGTTCCCATGGATCTCAGAGGAGCCATAGACATATTGAGGACAGTGAGAGTGGTAAAAGAAGCCACAGATCAACACGGAAGTCAGCAAGGGAGGAGGCCCAAATTGGTAACTACCATATCATCAAGAGGTGGAGAAATGGAATCTTGAACCAGAGAAGAATCCTAGAACGATTAGCATCTGAAGTCAGAGATCAAAGAGAATGCAAGGGCACTATTCCAAAAATACAAGGACGTATTTGCGTGGGAACATACTGCTCTAAAAGGAGTAGATTCTGAAGTGTGCCAACATAGAATTCCACTGAAATCAGATGCCATACCAGTTCAGCTACAATGGTACAAAATGAACCCAAACTATGCTGAGAAGGTGAAGGAGGAGATTCACAATCTTCTCAAAGCAGGGTTCATTACAAAGGTAGCAAGTTGTGACGCGTTGTTTCCTAGAGTTTTAGTCCCTAAGAAGAACAGGAAGTTAAGAGTGTGTGTGGACTATGGAAAGTTGAATGCCTAGACTATTAAGAATCCTTTTCCATTACCAAACATGATGCAAGAAGAAATTGCAAGCCACAAAATGTATAGCTTTATGCACGAGTATATTGGCTACAATTAGCTAAAGATTGCACCTAAAGATAGGACCAAGTCTACATTTATTATTGAAAGGGGAGCATTCATGTATCTGCTAATGCCATTGGGGCATTGTAATGCTCCTTCGACTTTTCAAAGGTGCATGATGGAAATCTTCAGTGAATTCTTGCACAAGTTTCTGACCGTCTTCGTCGATGATTTCATAGTTTTCTCCACTGAAGAAATGCATTTACTGTTTTTGGAGATGGTGTTTGAAGGTGCAAAAAGAAAAGGGTTTGTCTGAACCCATTCAAGTCAATATTCATGGTCTGAAAAGGATAATTTTTGGGATATATAATGTCCAAGAATGAGATTGAAAAGGCAAATGAAAAGATCAAGTGCATTTAGCAGGCTAGAGCTCCTACCTCTCTCTCATAATCACGTTCGTTCTTGGGGTATATCAATTTCTACAGAAGATTTGTTCATATGTTTGCAGCCAAGGCACTACCATTGTATGAGTTAACTAAGAAAGGGAACAATTTCATATATACTGAAGAGTGTGAAAAGAGTTTCCAGTGCTTAAAAGATGCGATCAACAGGAAGCCTCTGCCACCCTAACTGGGATATTATTTTTCATGTACATGTAGATGCTTCTGGCATGGCTATGGGAGCCATACTAGCACAACCTGATGGGAAGACAAACTACACGGTCTACTTTTCCAGTGGTAGGTTTAGTACAACTAAACAGGGATACTCGACCACTTAAAGAGAAGCACTGGGATGGTATTTAGTGCTACTAAATTCAGGCATTACCTACTAGGAAAACTATTTAGCTTCTATGTCGATCATCAAGCTTCATTGTTTTTTATCAATAAAATCATTATACAAAGAAGGTTGATCGTATGGATTGTGTTTCTTGCTTTTAGAAGCATCCTTGAGAGTTGACCAATAGATGTTGAATTATTCCAGAGCACAACCGAAGAAGAAACAAGCCTAGAATGGCAAGACATTTATAATTTTCTTTAGTTTGGAAAATTTCCAGGTGGCTGGTCCCAGAATAAGAGAAAAGAGCTCATCACAAAAAGCTTGAAGTTCACTATTATTGTGGGAGCACTATACAGACTAGGAATTGATGGTGTGCTTTGAAGATGTATGCCATTAAAGGGAAGAATATAAATTATCAATGAAGCCCATAATGGAGATACAGGAGGCCATTTTTCAACTGACATCACCTATAAGAGGATTCTTTAAGTAGGATTATGGTGGCAAACAATGATGGTCGATGTCACGACTTTCTGTAAAACCTATGATATATGCCAGAGAATGGGGAGGCCTACAACATCAGACATTACATCTTTAACTCCAGTATAGCCTCTGGGAGTATTTATGAAATGGGGACTGGATTTCATGGGTCCGTTCAAGAAGGTAACTCCCAAAAACAACAGATATATCATTATGGCTAAGTGTTATGTCAGCAAGCGGGTAGAGGCCAAGGCACTTCCTAAAAACACTGCAAGATCTACTATTGTGTTCATTTATGAAAATATCATATGTAGATATGGTTGTCCCATCGAAATAGTGTCAAAAAGGCACTCATTTCATCAACAACACGATGGAAATTTTGATGGAATTGTTTTCAATAAATCACAAGAAATCAACGTCATGTTATCCCAAATGTAATAATCAAGTAGAAAGCCTAATAAGACAATCAAGACCATTTTCACTAAAATTGTACAGAAGGAGCCGCATCAGTGGGATACAAAGCTTCAGACAACACTATGGACGTATAGAACTGCTCATAAGGTGACTACTGGGATGACACCATTCAAGCTAGTCTATGGTAATGAAAAAGTGGTGCCAATGGAAATTGTCATTCCCAACCTATGACTGGCAGTTGAACATGGATTGATTGGTCTTCAATCAAAATTTGAAAAATAGGTTGGATGAGTTGCTCTATGCTGGAACAAGAAGTTGTTCAACAAAGAAGGAAGCATTGGCATGACAATAGGATCATGGTAAGAGAGTTTTAGAGGGGTGATTTGGTACTCTTATATCGATCTAAAGTGGGACCTAAGAAGACGAGCTCGAAGATAGATTGGTCAGGACCTTATGAAGTAGACTTAGTGTTTTCCAATGGGACATTAAGACTCAGATACTTGTTGGGTTTACTGTTGCCTACAGTCTACAATGGGGCCAGAATCAAGTTATAATATTCTAAAGCAGAGGAGCTTCCAATAGAACTAGTACCAAATGCAAAAGAAGAACCACTCACTTATTTTATGTCATGCCGATTCCAGAAGGGTTCCAGAACCAGTGGAAACAACTTCAGAACAAAACCTAGAGGCGAAAAAACTAGCACCATTTCTGCAACTTAGTACCCTCAAGCAACATTCCATTCAAATCCTAGAAGTCAGGCCAGCTCAGATCCAATTTCATACACCAGGGAAGCCAATATCGAATAATGGTCATTTAAGGGAAATGAATGAAGTAATCCTAAAGAGAATCTTGTCAGTAATAATGAAGCAAGCGGGAAAATGCATGTGTGACACATCACAAACGGTGTACAAAGATCAAAGGTGGGCAAAGTGTGGAGCATTCATGGCATGAGTGTGTATAACTATGCGAAGAGTTCGCTCATCTCCATTTTACTTGTACCCTCTTGTACAACTTGCTTTGCAAGCTACACAACCTACTTTGAGCTCATAGTAGTAGTTAAAATCTTCGACAATTGCAGGTGTGATACCCGAAACACCTCGCTCTACGGTTCATTCACCACCACCACAAGCAAGTCCTCTTCCACTTACACCTGCTTGTCTGAGTCGTGCATGGGAAGGAAGTCTACTTCTCAACAAATGCATGAGACATTAGACACTATGATGATAGAAGTAGAAAGTGTAAAGGCCTTTGTGGCAGAAGCTTTAGGATGGTCCAACATAGTAAGATCGCTAAGTACATCTTTCAAGAGAAAGAACAAGCTTTGTTGTGGTTATGGCAGCTAGAGGTAGTGGTGGAAGCGGCAACGTTGCCTTTTGATGCAAGAATTACATAGCAAGTGCTCACCACATACCAAGTTGACAAAAGCATAGCAATAGTAAATAGCAAAACATTGGAGCTAACACTTGGCAAGTTAGCCCATGTGTTTAGAATTCCAGATGCACAAAAAGCCACACTAGCTACAACGGACAAAGTGAGCAGATTCTTGAAAGAAGATGAGCGGGCAAGAAAGAAGAGGAAAGATGGTGCTCAGGGCATTCCAATCGCAGTATTGAATTGCACTGCTATGTACAGATTCATTGTAGAGACTATCAGCATAAAGAACAATCCCACCTATCTCTCAAAGAAGCTCTTTGCCATGCTACTAGCTAAAGTTCAGAACCCAGAGACCAACATCAACATCAATCGATTTTTATATGCTAATGTGGTACAACAAACTGCCAAGGCCAAGTCCAAAAATCTGTTCAAGGCCTGGTATGTATGGCAGTATTTGTACAGGGTAGATCTAGCTCCAATACCCATGAATGTACAAACAATGTGGGATAGAGTAACCAAATGTGGGGTTTGTCTTGGTGGAGTGTGTGTGGAAGGAATGCATGCAAGAGAGGGGAGAAGAGAATTTGGGAAGGGGATGAAGCATAAACAGAGAGTTGGGTTAGTGGAGAGGAAAGTGAGAGAGAGTCAACTCTCTCACTTTCTCTCCCTATATTGATCAGGGAAAAGTAAGAGTAAGGGTGGGTTCCCACGGCCACCTGGCCTACATCCCAACAAGCCCTCACTTGAAGGTCACGGTGGCCAATAGTGGCATCAGTATAGTTAGTCTATACAAAGTTGATGAAGCATCGCCTAGGCTTCATCCTACACCCATAAGTTCCATGCAATGTGTAAATCCGATGCTAGGCTCTTTGTGAGGGCATCTGCGGGGTTGTCGTCAGTGTGAACCTTGACAAGCTTGATGCGCTTGCCAGCCAATGCATCTCGTATGACATGGTATCTGGCCTCTACGTGTTTTGATTTGAGTGAAACACCGGATTCTTTGCCAAAGCAATGGCACTTTGACTATCACAATGCAAAACTAGAACCTTGTGAATGCCCAAATCTCCCACTAGACGAGGTAACCATATGGCTTCCTTGCTTGCGCCAGACGCAACAACATATTCTGCCTCAGTGGTAAATGAAGACGACCAATCTTGGAGACATGATCTGTAAGAGATAGCTGCTCAAGCAAACATGAACACATAGCCAGATGTGGATCTTCTACGATCCACACAACCCGCATAATCGCATCTGTGTAACCTACAGTAGATGCGTCGTTGTTTTCGAAGCGTAAATACGTGCTAGATGTACCCTTCAAGTATCTGAGGATTTTCTTCACTGCTTCCCAATGATTCTTGCTAGGTTTTGCCATGTACCTACTAACCACTCTCACTGCATGTGCAATGTCTAGTCTTGTGGCTACCATAGCGTACATTAAACTGCCAACTGCTGAAGAATATGGCACTTTTGCCATTTCCTTCTTTCTCAGCAATTGTCTTGGGAAAATCTTCCTTGCTAAGTTTGGAGTATGCTTGCATTGGGGTACTCAGTCACTTCCCCCCCTGCATACTAAAACGTTGCATGACTTTGTGAATGTACTTTTCTTGAGATGATTCAAGAACTCCACGTTGCTTGTCTCTCTTGATGCGCATACCAAGAAACTAAAACTAAGTGCTTAGCATCTTTTTCAGCTGATTGATCTCATCAATTGATTTGCCTACGATAAGCATATCAACTACATACAAGATCAAGATGATTAAACAACCATCGTTCAACCTCTTTGTGTATAAACAGTGATCCTCTTGACTTCTATGTAACCCTGAGACTGCATGAATTTGTCGAATTTTTGATACCACTGCCTTGAACCTTGCTTGAGGCCATAGAGTGCCTTTTTAAGTCTACAAACCAATTCTGCCCTCGTTGGCTTTTGGGTTTCACATACGAAACCCTCTGGTTGTTTCATGTAGGCATCTTCATCTAGATCCCCGTGAAGAAATATTGTGTTCATGTCTATTTGAACAAGTTCCATGTCTTGGATAGCAACCAAGCCAAGCATCTCTTGACTACTGGAGAGAAAATCTCATCGGAATCCACACCTTTTTGTTGCTTGAGACCCTTGGCAACTAGACGAGCCTTGTACCTAGGCTCGAGATCTTCCGTTGTATACTTCTTTTTGTATACCCATTTGCAAGGTAAAGCATTCTTGCCTTTTGGTAATTCAACCCAATCCCATGTCTCATTAGCCACAATTGAATTGTATTTTGATTACATAGCTTGCTCCCACTTAACACTATCATCCATTTGTATAGCTTCTTTGTAGTAGATTGGCCCTTCATCGGCAGTGACCAAAATGTGGTGTATATCCGTCTCAAACCGCTCGAGCGCACGTGATACTCTTATAGAGCGTCTCAGTGCTTGACTGCTTGACTCTGCTCTCTCCAAAGCTATAGAAGTATCTTGCACTCGAGGATTAGGTGCAATACTAATGAACTGAGTTGGTTCGGAGGCTACATCCTCAAAACGAATGTATATATACTCAACTTCTTTAATGGGCTTCTTGTGCATTTTTTATTCATTGAAAATCATGTGTGAGCTACGAATGACTGCGGGATTCTGAGTGCCAGAGACAATAGCCCATCTCTCCATTTGCACCATAGCCTATAAAAATGCATTTGTGTGACCTGGGATCTAACTTGCAACGAAGTTCTTTCGGAATATGTGCATATGCCTCACATCCAAATACAAGTGAATGCTCATAGCTTGGTGTTTTCCCAATCCATAATTCCTCTGGAATTTTGAAATTCAAAGGAGAACTAGGTGACCTGTTGATGATGTACAATGCTATTAGAACAGCTTCCTCCCAAAACTCTGGAATAAGCTTCTCCATAGAAATCATAGAGATAACTCGCTCTTGAATCGTGCAATTCATTCTTTCAGTTGTCCCATTTTGTGCACATGTGTATGGAGTAGTAAACTACCGATTGCAAAAATCCTTGAACTCCGTGGAGACGTATTCTCCACCATTGTCCGCTCGAAAAGCTTTGAGATTTTTTCCTGATCGGTCCTCAACCATGGCGAGGAATTTCTAGAACGTAGAAAAAACCTCTTCCTTATGCTTAAGGAGATACACCCACACCTTTTTGGTAGAATTATCTATGAACGTGAGAAAGTAGTTTGCCCCCCCTAGAGTTTTAAGTGGCATTGGACCACACAAATCACTATGCACTAAGTCTAGGGGTTCGCTTAGTTTTTTGTTCAATAGCAAAGATGTCAATCTAGTATGTTTGTTGTATAGACAACGCTCACACAATGGAAAGTTCGTGTAATCTAACACATGTAAGTAGCCAAAATGTTGAAGTATTTTCATTTCCTTTTGGCCAATATGCCCTAGCCTACTATGCCACAACTCAGTAGATGGCTCCTTGACAACATAGATAGAGTGTTCGTCAACACTCGAAACAAACATAGAGTACAAGGATCCGTTTTTACGACCTTTCATCATGACAAGGTTGTTCTTGCTGATCAGCCAAGAAAGATTACCAAAAATTGTAGTGTAGCCAAGAATACCAAAAATTGTAGTGTAGCCAAGATCATCCAATTGCCCTATAGATAACAAGCTCTTTGTAAGCTTGGGCACATGTCTGACATTCTGCAACACAAAAGTAGTACCATTATGCATATGAAGTTTCACATCACCAATGCCAATAATGTCAAGCTCATAGGAATCACCAAGCTTGACTATGCCATGCATAGATGCTTTAAGAGGAAAACCACTCTCTATGCGGTGTGACATGAAAACTTGCACCAGAATCAAGAATCCAATTATGTGCATAACCCTCATCTTGTGCAACGAAAGCATCTAGAGTGAGATCTAAAGTGAAAATGAGGACATATGAGGGATATGCTATCACCTCTGCATGAATCTCTGTTGGCATAATGTTCATCACTGGAGGAGGAGCATCCTCTACTGCAGTGGCAAGTATCGGAGACTCAACCACATTGAGCTCTTCAAACATTACAGTACTTTTGCCTTTGCTAGAATTATCTTTTTGCATGTTTTTCTGATCTCTTAGGAAAGTGCGACAATCCTTCTTGTAATGGCCCTTCTTATGGCAATAGTAACACTCAAAATTTCTGGCACTGCGGTCTCTACTTGAGTTCTTGTGTCTACTAGGACTACGAGGATTTCGGTCTTACTTTTGCTTTTGTATTTGTTCCTATCACGGCCTCTTGTCTTCATTGAACTGCCAGCTATATATGCATCTCCATGACAAGCACCATCAAAAGATTTATGCCAAATTTCTTCAGTGAGCAACGCATTTGTGGTATCATTGAACACTAACTTGCCATTTGGAATCGAATTGCTAATGGCTGTGCAAAAGATGTCCCATGAACTGGGTAGAGAGCATAACAAGAATATAGACTTGAGTTTGTCGTCAAAATCCTTAAAGCCCTAAGATGTCAACTGACTGAACAAGGAGTTGAACTTATTTAAGTGACCAAAAACTATGCTACCTTCTCATGTTGAGCTTCATAAGCTTTTCATGAGAAAAACTTTGTTGGATGCACTTTTGCTCTCCCATGCTGAACACAAGCTATCCCAAAGCTCCTTGGTTGTTGTCTTCCCTATGACAGTGAAGAACACTGACTCGGCAAGATGTAGACGTATTGTAGCCATGTCTCTCCAATCCAAAAGCTCCCACTTAGCTTGCGTATAGTCATCATCCTCAACACACTCTTTCAACGGTTCTGATAGGCCTTTGTTTGTCAAAACATCTTTCATGCGCTCTTTCCACATGGTGAAGTTGCTGCCATCGAACTTGCAAATGAAATACTCCTCCTTTTCTGAGCCATCGCTTTGACAAGAGGGTTTGAGAGGTGCTAAACTATGGCGAGAAGCTGCAGAAATTTGGGTAGAGTAACCTTTGTATAGGGAGTAAAATCTCGATCGAAATAGGTTGAAAGGTGCCAACAATGAAAGTCACGATTCGAGGGAAAGAAATCCGGCAGAGTTTCCTTTGTATGAGTAGAGGATTGGTGAGAGCTTTTTAGAAAGCTTTTTTCTTGAATTTTTACTTGAAGTAGCAAAAATATTTAAAAAAAGCTCCTTAAAAATCTTCCTCCAAAAAGCTGCCTTAGAAAGGTCTAAGAAGAGAGAGATTTTGGAGGGGCTTTCTCCCTTCTCTCTCTCTCTCTCTCTCCCCCTCCCTATCTTTGTCTATCTCTCTCTCTCTCTCTCTCTCTCATATATACACATATAAAATATGTATATATATATATATATATATATATATATATATATATATATATATATATATATATATATATATATATACACACACACACACGCACATACACATATATATATACCCTCTCCCCCCTCTCTCCCTCCCTCTCTCTCTCTCTCTCTACCCTCCCTCTCTCTCCTCTCCCCCCCTCTCTCTCTCTCCCCTCCCCACATCATGAGCATGATGGGGAGGGAGAGAGAGAGAGGGAGAGAGGGAGGGTGGGTGGAGAGAGGAGGTATATATATATTTATTTATTTATGTATATTTATATTTAAATTCACACACACACACACATATATATATATATACATGTATGTTTGTATGTATATGTGTGTGTGTGTGTGTATGTATATATATATATATATATATAGAGAGAGAGAGAGAGAGAGAGAGAGAGGGAGATAGATAGATAGATAGATGGAGAGAGAGATAGATAGAGAGAGAGAGAGGGGAGAAAGCTCCCTCCTAAAGCTCTCTCCACGAGGGAGCTTTTTTGGATTTTTGTACCACAAGTAAAAATCTAAAAAAAAACTCCCACAAAAAGCTTTCTCGATTCCCATCCCCCTTTGTATGAGGAGTCAAAACTCAATTCAAAATACGCATAAATGTGCCAACTGCACTAATTGGGCATCAAAAAACTGATACTTTTACTGCCAATGTGATCGCCAACTTGGCATCAAAAACATTTGAAATCGTCCATATACATTTCCTATGGCAAGGGTACTGAAAGTGGGGAACTCCAACTACCTATGTCACCGAAGGTATCTCAACATTTGAGCACACTCCAGCTCAAAGAAAACCGCACACTATCGACCCTCCAAAAGCTAATGTTGACACAAATGGAGTAGCCACATTCTCAGAAAGGGCTCTTTCGGTCCGAGTCTCAGAAAAGGCCGAGAAAAACTACCAAAATAGCCAAAAATGGCTCCACACGTAGTACAATGGGCAGTGTCTGCAACTCAATGTACACGAGTAATTGTAGGCACCAAGAACTGCTGCATGAAGTAAAAGTGATCCCTGCGGGGATATCTGCTCTCAAAAGAGCTCAGTAGCACTAGGTGTGCTCACACAAAAATGCATATGTCAACGCATCTGTCCGCAGAGAATCTGCTATCGAAACGACTACTAAATTGCCTGTGAAGGCTCTGTGTCTAAAAACCTGGAGAATCCGTTTGTAAACGGTCTGAAAGGCCCCTGTAACCTGTAACCTATGTGTCGGTGTATATATGTGCCGATTTATGCCTCGAGCAGAAATATGCTAGTCGATAGCCACCAAAGGTGTGTAGTCGAAAACCGTGCCGTAGAGCGTAATCGGTGCGCTAAGTCTCGATGCCTGGTGTCACTCCTCTATAGTAGAGACATCTCACCCGTGCGTGTGGCGAGCACAGCTGTTGATCACAAAGAAAAGTCATCCGCAAAAATCAGTGTCTGGTCAGATATGCAGAAATCCACCGCAATGTGTAAGGATGTCGAGTCTGTGTGCTAGAAATGGTGTCGAGACATCAAGGTTGTCGAGATTCTGAGTCGATGCCGAAAGATGAAAGCAATGTTGTCTTCCACCGCCGGATGGAAGTGGCTAGCCAAGTAGCCGTAGACGCCTATGCTCAAAGCTGGTGTCGAGCCGTAGAGGCCGAGTCGGATTGGTGTCGAATTTGTGCCGAAACGGAGCGGTAAGTCACTGATGTCGAGGAGGCAATGCCGATGTCGGGGCCGGAGCTCTCTCTCTCTCTCTCTCTCTCTCTCTCTCTCTCTACCTGAGAGTGATGATGATGATGGAAGCCTCCGGTGCCGAGGTACCTCCCTGCTCTCCCTATCTCACTCGCTCTCTCTCTCTCTCTCTCAAGAAAAATCACTCTCTCTCTCTCACAACCCTATCTCTCAAAAAAAAGTTGGTCTCTCTACACACGCACACGATTGAGATCTCTCTCTCTCTCTCTCTCTCTCTCTCTCTCTCTCTCTCTCTCTCTCTCTCTCTCTCTCTCTCTCTCCAAACTCGGGGTGTCCGAGAGCAGGGTTGGTTGAGGGGCTTGATGGTGGTTCCGTGGGAACGAAACCTTGCACACAAAAGTTTGTTTTAAAGGCTCACAAAAAAATAAAATCGAATTGGCTTTGTCTTTTCTCTTGATTTCTGCTCTCGATTTCTGTAGGACCTAACGAGCCATAGTAGACGAGGGTGTGTGTGTGTGTGTGTGGATGTCCTTTGCTAGCGTTGCTCGATTTGCTCAATGCCTGAGATCAAAGCCTTGCCATATATGCAACTAGCTCGCGCGCCCCGCCTACCAGCGGGCCTCGCTCGCTCTTACCACCTCACTCTGTATGTGTTTGAGTGTGTGTGCATCTTTATACATCTCTCAATGACACACACACGATCGAAACTTTACATTAAAAAAATAGTTCACATTAATGCCAAAAGGGCTCAGGAACATATCTGCATAGCACTCTTAGTCGTGTGATTTCAACAGGATCAAGATATTGAGCTGGAGCTCTACAAACTTCTCTTAAATCTACTTTTTGAACCCAACTCAAGTAAATCTTGTAATGACGAATCATCCCAAGCTCTTGCTTTAAGAGCATTAGCCTAATGTTGGGAAAGAAATAGGGAACAAGCAACTTGATGTAAATCGTGTCTAACTCTTCATCTATATATGACCCCCAAAGAGTGTAGTTTTTCTCAATCACTTCCCATGCCCATTGCCATCCTCGTTCAACAGGTAACAAATTTTCTTCAAAGGCATCAATAATAAAAAAAATTACACTTGGAAAAATATTCACAATTTCGTGGGCCATTTAATTGGCTGCAAGAAAAGAAAATAACATTATTACTCAAAGCTTAAAATGTGTGTGTGTGTGTGTGTGTGTGTGTGTGTGTGTGTGTGAGAGAGAGAGAGAGAGAGAGAGAGAGAGAGAGAGAGAGAGATGATCAACATGGCCACCTAAACACTTTAAAAAAGTATAAGCACAATACAAATACTTCAATTACTGATTGTCATGCCAAAAAGTGTCAAGAGCTTCATTAGGTCAAAGTCTTTACAACATTGCAATTTTTTTGCTTACAACGACTCATATTCTACTCTATAATTGGACGGTTCAGGATCGCTCCAATATACCCCATTGATAAACTTCACAATTAATTTCAAAATTTCAAACTCTTCATCCGAAATGTAAGATTTGTGATTGTGATATATCTTTCGCAACTGAATATCACAACCACAAACATTGACATAATAAATATCAACCATATGTAGTTCTTGTAGGACTCTCATCAATTTTATTTCGCTCAATATTTGTGACACTTTGCATAGTGAAATGCTTAACCATCCACAATTTCCATACCACCCATCAGCATATGAATACACCCAATGATGCCACCAACACCATGTACCATATCCTTGACAAATGTACTCTTCCTTAACTTTCAAATATATAGTCATCCTTATATGTATTGGGAGAATAGCCAATACATCATGACCCATATTAACCTACATTAGCAATTTGTAAATCTCTCTCTCTCTCTCTCTCTCTCTCTCTCTCTCTCTCTCACTCATTAACCTATCTAGTAGATAAAAACCCACTTGAATATGCCACCAATAACTAAAAAAATATGGTACTTAGCATGCATAGACAATGGATCAAAGTGTTTGATTATCTAGAGAAGTTGAGCCTACGACACACTCTACTTGGAACTCTCAAGATCCAAGGTCCGACACGTCGAACACTGCGACCGAGGCGTCGAGGTGATTCACCCAAAGAATAGATTCTAAACATCCATTCATTCACTCCATAGGGACCGTATGAAAAGTTGCAATTGAGAGGCCGTTGCATATCTAACTCTCGTATAGTGATTTGCATATCATCTATATCAAACTCTATGTGATAATAACCTACAACACTTCTAAAATATCGTGCTTCATATAATGCCAAGACAGAATGTCTGCAATAATATTGAAGTCTACAATGAAAATAACAACCAACCATTCATACATAAAAAGTAACAACACATTTAACGTCATATGGATTCAAATTCAAGCTATACGCACCGAAGGATCTCAAAATCTTCGATAATACAAACAATATCCTCAGCATGTGCAGGACCCCTCCACAATGGAGGATCTAGAAAAAATGTAACACGTGTAAACATACAAAATAAAGGCCACAAAGTTCTCATTTTTTGTAAAAGTAAGTAACAAAGATAAGATTTTACATTTACATACCTCTAGTATAAGTAGGTACATCATTGAGGGTGTACGAAACCATGATGTATCGTGCCATTCTTTATCTGCTCTAACAGCACAGATTTTGAAGTTTAAGAGGAACAAAGACCAAATAGAATAAAGAAGACTTTGACGATCATGCCGTAGAGAACCATGTCCTTCTTTCTTTTGTTTTAGTGAAGGATTTAAGAGAGAGAGAGAGAGAGAGAGAGAGAGAGAGAGAGAGAGAGGAATGAAATCAATTCAACAGACTTTGAAATTTCACAACTTCACAAAGAGACAATACAAAACAGTTATTCAAAGTGTAGCTTTCGAGAGACCACATTAGGGATTCTATAAGTCCAAGGACCTATGTTGTATATGTTTTGCAAGATACGGGGTGGTGTTTCAACTTGAGTAAATATCCTCAACCGATATGGTGGAGTGTGGTCTCCAGCAACCCCCACTTGTTGTGCATTGACTGGCCTCTCGTCACTCACAAACCAAATATTAACTTGAATTTGACGATGCTCGTGGTTCGAAGAAAAGGCAACATGATAATATCCAAGAACTTCCATGGACATATCTCTTCCTAAGTATAGCATTTCATAAACACCTACGATGATAAAACCTCGATAATAGTGATCTCTGCAAAGGCATCCATGAATTATGTAGAGCAATAAAAGCTTAAAACTACAAATATACCATATATAAAAACTCTTACAATATAATATGAGTTTGATCAAATAAGATCACCAAAAACATAGCAGGAACTCTTCCCCTCCATTGCGGTGGATCTTCAACAGAGTAAGTCAATGTATAAGTCAATCTTCTCAAGAAAACAATAGATCAAGGTAATAAACTAATTTAAAAAAGAAGATAAATACCTCGAATGAATTCAGTGATGTGACCCACTACATAGGAGGCACTGCGTCAAGGATCCATCTGTGGGCAATACTTTGATCTAAGAGATATGAATAAAAGTTAACATCAAGTGTGTCTGACTTTAAGTGAGAGCCACAATGTCAATTTGAACTTATTGTTATGAGCTTGCTAGTTGTAATACATCCTTGAATACAATGTTTGGAGTGTGATTACACTCCGCTTGAGTGTTTTCAGTATTGACAACAATCCTCATAGAAGCTGCACTTCGTACATGTGACATTGCAACATACAACTGTCCATGAGAGAAGATCGATGATGCAAGATATAGACCAAGAATTCCAAGTGTTTGTCCTTGTGCTTTGTTGATAGTCATCCCAAAAGCAAGCCTGATTGGAAACTGACGACGCTTCATTTGAAATGGAAGCCCCTGTTGGTTTCCAATAATAAAGTCAATCCTTGGAAGAAAAACTCTCTCTCCAATATTCGATCCTGTATCTATCTCTGCCTCAATTACCTTATGATGAAATTGCTTGCATATCAACCTGGTTCCGTTGCATAATCCACGTCTTGGATCCAAATTTCGCAGCAACATGATAGGAGCATTTTCTTTCAAGACTAAAGCATGAGGTGGAAAACCACCACCAAGAGTAAGGCTATTAAGATATTCAATTGTGTACAAATGTGTGTTTTCCTCTGACATACAAATTGAATCTGCACTTAGATACTCTTTGCAATCTCCATGCATCCTTTGCAATGCATAGTCATTAATTAAATCCACCTCTTTATTCCGTGGAGCAAGTATTGCTCGATCTCTGAAAAAAGTTGCATGATCTTGCACATGACACAAATCTCCATATATAAAGCTTAGAAGATCTGCCAAACTATTTCCTGGAAGCATCATGTGTGAAGGTATTTTGACTCTGTCTAAATCTCCTCCATCATCCATAACCCCATTGCCAATATCAACCACCCAACGGGAAAAACTTTGTTGAAGTGAATTTGAACCGCAATCAAGTATACGCATATTTCTAATAAGCCTCAATATCTTCGTATATTTCCATATGTGAGAATGACACAACGAAGCATTTACAATGTCTGTACGACTACCTTTTGGTACAACAAGTAGTATTTGTCGAAAGTCACCTCCAAGCAAAATGACTTTTCCACCAAACAAAGTATCTCGCTGCATAATATGTCTTAAAGTTCTGTCCACTGCTTCAAATGCATAGCGATGTGTCATAGGAGCTTCATCCCATATAAGTAAAGCTGCATTCCTTAGAAGTTCTGCAAGTTGACTATTTACCTTTATATTGCAAGTTGCTTCAGAGTGAAGCTCCAAAGGTATCTTAAACTTAGAATGAGCAGTTCTTCCATTACTCAAAAGCAAAGCTGCAATACCCGAGGATGCACATGCAAGAGCAACTCTACAACTTCCTCGCACTCGTGAAAGAAGTGCATTATATAAGTAAGTTTTTCTTGAGCCACCAAGACCATCTAGGAAAAATACCTTCCCTGAATGTGTGTCAACAGCTTTTAGCACTTGGTGGTAAGCATCTCGTTGATCCTCATTTAAGGAAGTCTCCATACAATCTGCTATACTACACTGTTCATCAACAATGGACATTGTTTCTTCAGCCATAACACCATTTTCACTTAAGGATACCATTGTTGAGTCTATTGCAGGCAACATATAATCGCAAAGCCTCTTGCCATGTTGTTGCAAAAAGCATTCTATATGAAGCAAAGCTTGATTTTTTGCCACATCAAATCGCACGCTTGCATCTGAAATACGCATCCTTAGGGCATAAACATAGTCCTCACAAAATTCGATACAAAACCTGTCCCAAAGAGTAGCCGGATGAAGTGGCTCACAAAAGACTAATATGATTGCAAACAGTTGTCTCGATTGCATTCCATTTTGAAAAAAAGATGCCTCTTAGAGGCAAAGTGACCATTCTTCATCATCTTGCAATAATCCTCTAGCTATACATGCCTCCTTGTACGTATCATAAATGTGACCATCATACATCCGCAAGTCTTCAAAAGACTTACATCCCTTGCAAATATTGAGAAGCATTCGTAGGTAATAAACCTCACCAACAGTAGGGACAATATTATACATTCTCCCAATAGAAACACCCTGTTGTCGTGGAGACCATGTCTTTCGATTTTTATTCCATACCCAACCATTTGGAAAGTCAGTATATGTGAAGCTATTTGCTTTTGGATAGTTTTGATTTGCAACAAACCATTATGTCAAAGTAGTTTTTTTATTTTGCTCATTATCCAGCAAATGTGATACATCATCACCATCTTGAAATGTAACCATATTCTGCAATGGAAGGTGTACTTGCAATCGTTGAATAGCTGGCCTTTCACCATGCATGTCGAAGCCAAATATTCTCCACATAGCGTCATATGAAGAAACATAACATGCATTGAGATAACTTTTGATCTCATCAGTAGCTCCTTCACAATCTTGAAGAACAATAGTGGCTCGATCATGTCCCTTGTAGACATACTTATAAAGATATTTCACGGCAGTGACAGTTGAGCAGATCTCCACATTAATATGGGCTTGGTATCTTAGTGATAAGAGGGGGATATAAGGTACAACCCAACGATTATCTAAATTGTAATTTTTAGACGGAACAAACCTTCCATCATCTCGTCTCATGTACACAGGATATCCACTTTCATTTACATTAGTAGACGTAGAAAATGTTCGTGGAAACTTAAATCTACACTTTCCATCAACCATACATGGAGAATTTGGGTTCAAAGGACCACATGGCCCATGAACATTACAATGACTCACTACATCAAATAATTCTGGAAACACATTCTTGTCAGGGAGCTTTGCACAAACCAACTTGTCATGGTGTAATGTATCTATGGGTTTATATTTGGATGCAAGTATCAACAATATATGAGCATGAGGAAGACCTCTCTTTTGAAACTCAATCACTGAAACATGTCCAATCACCTCCCCAAACACGGCTTGCTTGATAAGTAAATGCATCATATCTTGGAACTTCTGATAAAACACTCGTATAGTCAGATCAGGACGATCAACAACACTTTGTCCAGGTAGTAATGCATCATCTATTTCCTTCCATCGTGGATTACATGTGAATGTGATGAAGAGATCCGGTTTACCCCTACTACGAACAATTGCCATTGCATCTTGAAATAGTTGGCACATAGATCTTGGACCTCCAACAAAAGATGAAGGCAAAACAATTCTACGGCCAACATTTTGACCTTCAGCCCTCTCTAAGCCATCTCTAGCCTCAACCATGTCCACCAATCCTTGGTACACTTCACCACGAAGTGTTTTTTGGTTATTTCGCATCCACAAAAGCCGTGACTCCTCTAGAGTACTATAAGCATCCACGACATGCTGTTGTAATAGCCTACCCCATCGAAGAAGACACTCCACGGTATCATCTCTTATTTGTAAGCGAAAGGCATAATATTGCTTTTGACTCATTTTTTTTCCATCAGTAGTTTGTAAATAAAGATGCCACCCATCCTCTCCACTTGGAAATAATAAAACATACAATAAGAACATGTAAGCTCGATGCATACTGGAGATTCTTTTCAAGCCCCCATGTCGCAAATTCAGTACAATGTCGCGATAGCCAATATTTCTATCATCCCCTTGTCCTAGCATAATTGCAGCAACCTCCGAACCCCTTGGAGCAAGATATTGCCAACCATCACAACGATGCTCCGCAATAACCATCCTCATATTGGGTACAATAGCATCTCCAGACAAAGAAGCAGCAGATCGTAGAGCATTTGCATAGGGATTTACTCTATGCATCATCAATTGTAGACACTCTAGAATACTACGATCTAAATTTGAAACATGATGCAATATGTTGCTCAACTCATGTTCGGTATCAAAAAAATATAATTGTGCAAAGCGTGGAACTTTATTTTGTCCTTCAGCAGGCGCGCTAAAGAACCAATGCTATGATAGACAGAGCCATGAACCTTAACACTAGGTTGGTAATGGGACACTTTTATGTCCTGTTAAGTGACCATTTTCCTTGAATTATGTCAAGAGTTTCAAAATGGATTTTGAGGTGCTGTCTATCTAGAAAGTTGTCTCATGAGCTGAAAAAAACTCGACATTTTTTTGGAATATCAATTCCATCTTTAACATTGTCCTTGCACAACATTTCACAACCTAAACTGTGTGAAAAAACGGGTCCTGTTTTTGGCATTTTTCAACTTTTTGCAACTATACCACTCTAGAATTCATGTTTGTGAGGTCTATAATGCTAGAGAACTATCTTTAGTATTCCTCAACATGTCCTGATGCTTCTAGGGAGAAATAAATATTAAAGTTGTAAGTTATGACCAAATTACAAAAATTGTCAAATCTTGTTTTTTAGCCAATTTTACCTCTTCTATGATTTTTTTGGTGGATTTCATGATATCCGAATGCATTTTTGATTTTCTATATCGCATATTGTAACATAAAGCTAACATTCCTTGAGTTTTGGGGCACCCAATACCCTATTTTGCATAGTACACAACGATGGTTGATTTTTTCAATTATAGAAGAAAACGAAACATTCTAGTATATCAAGTATAGCTTCTTCAATATTGTTAATTTCTCATGACAACTACATGAATTTTGTAGGTAGTAACCATATCTAGTCATAAGGATCAAATTTGGCTAGATATTGAATAGTTTCTATGGGATTCTACAACTCATAATGTTGAACCCATTTTTTTCATGTTTGGCTGTATTTAACACTTAATCTTTGTCCCCAAGAATCCCCTTGGTAAGAGATGTATTAATCTTTTGACATGCTCCATGGCTTTTTATGAACATAAAGGACAATAGGGAACTAAGAAAACATGCATATATTATTTGTATTGAGCGTGGCTATAGAAACTTTGATGATAGATTTGCAGAATGGTAAAAGTTCAACTTTTTTGTACCTATTTATTTTGGCAAAACAAAAAATAGTGAGTGAGAAGCAATCATATGTTCTGATCACCAACCCATTGAAGTTAACTAGGGAAATTATCTCAAGTCCTACAAAAATCCCTAATCTTATTTTTATGCAACAAAACATAAGAAATGACTGTTTTGATGAAAATTCACTGGTCCATCAACTTTGGAGGCTTGTTGTGACCAAAAGATGAGAAATTTTACAAGTTTCTTATTTTTTCCATGTTTAGTAGGCCTTGAACTATAACCTCATGAAAGGATTTTACAAAATGAGTGGATCTACTATGGTTTTGGAGGTTTTTTTCAAAACCCTGAAAGGACACTTTTATGTCCTATTAGGTTACCAACCTAGTGTTAAAAGTGTATACACCCCTCCCACCATAATTAATAGTCTCATCGATATAGGCACCAAGAGACACAAATGCCAATGCATTATTGTATCCCCGAATGTTTTGAAAGAACTGTCTACTTCTTGTTGTGGTTGAGCTCATCAAATCTTTCAATTCATTTGGTGGCTCATTCAAAGGAAGTAATCGAACTCTTCCATCAGAGCAACAATATTTACCCACAAATATTTGGATAGTCTTTCCTTCATCCTTCCATGCCTTTGCTCCACATTTGGAGCAAACAAAATCTAAGCTTCTTAAGTTATGCAACACACACTTTTTGGATAGAACTGGTGCCATAGACTTGTGATGTAAAAGGAGAGACGTTGGATATTCAAAGCGGATGGACAAACAATGCTTTTCTACTTTAGAATAGTTTCCCTCTACTATGTTCATTGTTGTCCCAACATTCATGGCTTCAGAGTTTCCTTCATGTACGTCATGTATGCTCTGCCTTTCATTGCACTCCAATAAAGTTCCAATAGTACTTTGTAGTGCATGCCTTGTTCTCTCTCGTGCTATTTGGCACCTCGCCTTTCGCGAATCATCACACAGTCGACTACGTCGTTCATGACCAGGTGATAATATGCGTGGTCCAGATACCATCTATGAAATCAAGTGCAGATAGATCTCATATCATAATATAATCTACTAAAAGGACATTCTTATGCATAATATAAAATCGATATAAAAAGGGACATCTAATTATATCCTCTAACCTAAATACATTTGACACATTGATAGTGACTCAATTAAAAAGTACAGTTTGATGAAGATACATCATAACATTACATATTTCTACCATAAGTAGGACTAATTACATTTGACACAACGGTTTGACTCAATTAAAAAGAACAGTTTGATGAAGATACATCAAAACATTACATACTTCTACCATTAGTAGGATTAGTAGGATTAGGTCGTTGAGAAACTTGACGCTGCTTTGGTCGAACTAATCTAGCCAAAGCACTTAATTTATTTGAGGTAGCTCGGATATCTGAAAGTCTTGAACCTTGAACCTTTGTCAAAGCACCGAGCTTGTTGACAATACTTCTCAAACCTGGCACGATTTGTCGTAGATTATTGTCTTGCATTCGTCCTTTTCATTCACGTTGACTCCGCAAAGCCTCTTTTCGAAGATTCTCAATAGATGCCAATATCATCTTTTGAGAATCCTCAACTTTGGAAAGTTTCTCTCTCATGTATGCCTCACTCTCTAGTCTCTGCAAGTTTGATGCTTTTGTCTCTTCTCGCAATTTCCATAGTATCCCACTTTCAATCTCCAATGCAGAGCTTAAAGTTTCAACCACATCCGAGACATTGGTTTGCATTGTCTCCATCCTCGAGCAGGAGGCTTTGATCTCTAGCAAGGTTTCAATAATTTGCTTCTTCGAATTCCACTCGACATTTTGAGCTACTCTCTTTGCCGCACGCATGTTTCAAATACGAAGAGATGAAAGTATCTCCCGTTCATTAGCAGATGCACTATTCCTCCCGACATTTCGAGCTGCTCTCTTTGCTGCACGCACATTGCGAATAGTAGGAAGAGATGACGGTAGTTCTTCCTTACCCGCTAATGCACTTACAGCTATCCCAAAAGATATCAAGCCGTTGGTTGCAATAGCCAATGGAATGGCACAACTAATCTCCATTTTATTGTACAGAAAAACCTAAAGTGGTTGCAAAGAGAAATGTGACAACCAAAGAGAAGTTTTGAATGCTTGTAAGTTAAAAAGTAACGCTCGTAGAATATTCACTTTTTAAGTGCCTGCTATTTTAGAATTAAAAAAAATACATCATCTCTATCTAGATGTGAAAAACAACAAAGGATTGCATGAGAAGTGGAAAACAAACGAAAATGCTCATGAATCACTTTTGTTCAGTGGATAAAAGTTTTGCTCAATACATAATCAACCCCATCTACATTTGAAAATGGGAAAAGAGGTTTAGCACTGGGACGCTTGAAAATAGGCTCCTTACGATTCTCTATCTTATCAGGTCCTACAATGCTCTTTAGCGCATTAATTTTGCTATAAGCTTCAGATATAGAACAACAACCTAACTCAAAATCAAGGTAGAGGGCATCTGAGTATCCCATATTTACTCGAATCTGCAAAAGGCGTAGGTTGCGAAACCATTGACTGGGATCATTCTGGATTCTGACAAACACCTGGTGAAAGGGTGTTCCATCTCGAGTCATGGAAGTGCGGTCGTAGGTTCTCCAAGCTTGTTCTATAGTAACACCCGGAAAGAAACCTCGAACAATGCTTTGAAAGAAGTCAGCTTTGTTTTTCGAAGAGTAGTGAATGATTCATTACTATCTCCATCGCTTCCAATCCATGACCAAAACATTCAACAGATACGCTAGGTGCCATAAAGTTCCTAAGAAAAAAGAGAGAGACATTGTAAGTGTAGTTGCTCTAGGACTTCATCCACAAAACTTGACTTTACAATATGTCTCTTTAAATAAATCTGTTTCTAGGTCTGTTTCCTATCCCTCTCTCTTCCTTTCCATCTCCCTCTCTCTCTCTCTCTCTCTCTCTCTCTCTCTCTCTCTCTCTCACTTTCACTCTATATCTAAAATTTATAGGGTTCGGCCGCAATACTGGATCTTTCAATCACACGTGTTATTCTCTCTATCCAACCCTTTTTGAAATCTATAATGGTTTCATGTGATCTTCTATCCATGTGGTCACCTTTTGGTGATCAAACTCTCGACTGTCCTGTCCATCGTCCAATTCTGCTGTAGCAGCGCTGCTTGGTTTGTTGAACGCTCCCAAGCATTGCAAAGCTTTTATATGCTCATAGCTCTCGGGTTCTGCTCCGATTGGCTTTGCCCCGATTGGGTGCTCCTACACCGCCCGTGTTAAGCTTGGCTCTTGTACCTGGTGTGGCTTGCAATTGCCAGCGCTATCGCGTCTCTCAATCGATTTCTTGGCTAGCACAAGCTCCTAAAAGCTCACAGAGCTTGTGTGTATGGGGCTCAACTGCTCGGTATGGCTGCTCCCGCTTTACCTGTGTTTGGCCATGTCACCATAGCACTGCCCCTAGTCATTTGCAAAGCCCTGCCCGAATGTGCTCCAAAAACCTCCAAGGCTTTGCCTGCTACCCGACTGCGCCCTGTTGAGCTTGCAATGGCTTTGATTTCCCCTACTATGCTCAATTTGCAAGCTCCTTTGCTCTCAGCTCTGTCCACTCTTTGACCTCCTCGCTACCGCCCGAGTGCAATGCCGATTCCCTGCAGCTCAATTGAGTGTGCTCACAAGCCTTGGAATTGGAGCTTCTCCTGCAGCCTACAATGTGTGTGCAAGGGTAGCTACGCACTCCAAGTGCTTCAAGGCTTTGAAATTATCCCGAGCTGCTCCAATCCAGCTCCGGTGCAAGATCCACAAGCTCCCAAGCTTTGCAAGCTTCCATGGCTGTCGATTTTATGATCCAACTGCCACCAATGCTCTGATACCAATTGTGGGGTTATCTTGGCAGA
The DNA here is from genome assembly GCF_014529385.1 of Adiantum capillus-veneris. Lineage (NCBI taxonomy): Eukaryota > Viridiplantae > Streptophyta > Polypodiopsida > Polypodiales > Pteridaceae > Adiantum > Adiantum capillus-veneris. Next base: position 151,162,782 of record NC_140931.1, read on the forward strand.
GTGTGCGTGTGAGGAATGCATGCAAGAGAGGGGAGAAGAGAATTGGGGAAGGGGATGAAGCAGAGACAAGGAGTTAGGTTAGTGGAGAGGAAAGTGAGAGAGAGTCAACTCTCTCACTTTCTCTCCCTACATTGATTAGGGAAAAGTAAGAGTAAGGGTGGTTTCCCACGGCCACCTGGCCTACATCCCAACACCAAAGACAGAGCCACCAAGATCAAAGTGGAATCTTGTGAAGAAACTAAGACTGGAGGGGTTGACAAAACCATCAAAGGACACTGCCACAAAGCAAGTAGCATGCAAAGGCAAAGAGACACTACAACAAATTGGGACGAAGAGACAAGTAACCCAGACCAAAGTAGGATCATCTAGTAAGAAACAGAGATCAGGTGACCTATTGAAGATGTTTAAAGACAGAGTCCAAAATCTAGAAAGCACTGAGAAGACTGCAAAAGACACATGACAAAGCAAGGCTACTGAGCAGCAACAACAAACATAGAAAAAAAGATGCCAGTACAAAAAATGCAAGGACATAAAAAGCTCAAACTAGTGCTAGGCTTGAGGAGGCATCGGGTAGTGGACCAGAACCTGGCCATAATCAATTGCCAATCATTAAGTTGGGTAGGCACCAGAGACTCCAAAGCAAACCACTCAAAGGGAGGTTGGTATATGAAGAAACCTGATAGAGCTGCTCTACCCTATGCCTTCCCCAGGATAATATATGAGTCTAATCAAACTAGTCCAGAGCCCAAGACAAGAACGACTCTTAATGAACAGGAAATGCACCAAAAAAGCTTATATCATCTAGTGTAGATTTCCAAAAAAATGATGCAGCAAGAGAATCAGATGACAATGAATTTATTGGAGTCTGTACCTGATTCTCCAGTACTCTTATGTGCCATTCTAGCCATTGAAGTTGAGTTACCTCACTTCCCAGTGCTTTACCCACCTCACATTGAGCTTGTTGACCAGCAAAGGTGTGTTCAAATAGCAGACGGGCTCGAGGTCTGGTATGATGAGGCTTCCCTAGAATGGCGGGCATGGAATCAAGTGTTGCAGGACACACTAAAGAAGACTGTGGCAACCGAGCTGATCACAAATCTACAAAGATTTCAACTCTTAACGGGCCAATGGAAAGTTCAGATCAGAAGGCTCATTAAAATCACCGTAAAAGGACTTAGCAAATAAGGCAAGCTCTGAACCCCTGTTTAGAGAAATGGTGAAGATTCTGTTCAAAGCACGCATCAAATGTAATTAGCCATTGCCTTAAGGGTGGATGCACACTGCATCCTATTGCCACAAGTTGGTCAAGGCTAGACTGACAAAGGGCAAATGCACTTTGTATCACCAAGACATGAAACCCTTTAAAGTGCTTTACAAACCTACCAGAAAGAAGGCACCTCTGACAAGAAGAAGGTTCGCTGGGATGAACACTAGTTAAACCACTAATGTGTTCTGGCATTGGCACGACACTAGAGCCCTATGCTGACATTGGAGGGCTTGATGCACAAATCCAAGAGATAAAGGAAGCAAAGGACTTGATGCACACATACAAGAGATAAAAGGAAGCAATGGAGCTGCCTTTGACACTAGAACTTTCTAAAAAAATTGCTAGTTATACCAAAATTCAAGAAAGGGGAGGAGAAATATAGAAGGCGGGAACAACTCTTAGCAAGCCGTTGGTGGGGGACTGTGCCAAAAGCTTTTAGAGGCAATAACCAGAGAGTTACCACGATAACTGATAGTACACAATCAATCAAACACCAATCCAAGGGACTATAAAATAGGACCCCAATAGGACCTACTATTTCATTTTGAGTCTCTCAATATCTCTAGCTCCTATAGTAGATCTCTTTCTGCGATCTAGACCTAACCCCAAGCCTTGTTATCATATATTGAGCCATTCGTTAACACACTTGTACTCTCATTGAGCTAAAGCTCCTTCAGTACTGCTTCTAGTGTACTTTGTTTAGGCTCTGAGTAATATAATTCCAGTGTCATTTCATTTCCAATTTCAGTTTTGTTTTCCGGTAGCCTTATCATCAACAAGGTGTTTGCCACAAGCTTTGCCTACACCACTCTTCACATACAAGGAAAGTTGTTTTTCAACCATGGCTACAATAACGGCTTCATGGCCTACTATGTGGTAGTAAGGCTAGGATTAGTGAAAGGGGTAAGACTCACAACCTACATAGTCTATCCTTGGTACCGTGAGGGCTACTTGGGTAACAAGGAAACATTGAAGATAAAGGAAAATAAATTTACACTCTTTCAAGAGATTGCTAGAGGAGCAATCTTGCGCCACAAAGAAAGTGATCACATCTTCATATCATTGCACAAGCTAAACATAGAGTATGATGAACTTCTTGCACTCAGGTATAATCTTCATGCAACCTTCAATAATGTACCTTTCCGAGTAAGATTCTCAGCATGAATCAACCAAACCAATCTTTTCCGAGAGGCCAGCCCTATGCTCCAGAATGCATCCAATCCATTTGTGTCATTCTTGACCAAAAAATGCATTATAAAAAAATCATCATATCCATGTTTGGTGGTGAGCAATCATAAGAGATTATAGGTTTTGATCAACCATTCATCTTATCCCTCATCCATCACCATGTTTCTTTTGATGTGGGTATATCTTGAAGCTCTTGGAGGAGACACTACCTCTAAAAAACTATGGCAAAGACTGAGGGAGTTGAAGCAGGGAGGTTTGCTAGAGTATGCGACTTATGAATCCAAGTTTGTGGATTTATGAAAGGGATGGGTTGCCTCACTGGAGGAAGGTGAAGGAGCGTCTGATTTTCTCAAGAAGGGTCGTTTTATTATTGGCCTATGGTCGCCCCTTAAGGAGAAGACGACGGGCATATTCCTTGCAACATACGAGTTGGTAGTGGAGATAGCCCACCTTAAAGACAAGAAGTTGCACATGCAAGCAAAATCCAACGAGTCAGAGGAATCAAGATCATCTCGAATAGCCCCAGTGATGGCAAATTCACGTAAAAGGATCCAACCACAAGAGGCATCAGAAGAGCAGCAAGACCTTTTAAGCCGCATCACTACTCAGTTGGAGAATTTATCTATGCATTTGGTGCAGCAAAGGCACACACCCAACCATAATCCACCAAAGCAAGGAAGAGAAAAGAGAAGGCTGAACCAAGAATATTGTTGCTACAACTATCAAGAATATGAACATGGTATGTACTATTATCCACACTCTAGGAGGCAAAATCTTAATAGGGGAGTGAGGCAAAATCAATTCTCACCACCAAGAGCAAGATCACCACCACCTAGGCAACCACAACCAGTACCCATCCAAATCCTACAAGCTCTTGTGCAACTATAGCCACCACCACTGCATACTCTCATTCCACCCTTACCCCCACCACCAATCGATAACCAGGCACTAAGTGTCATCAGTCTTGAAGGTAAGGGCAAGGTGAAAGTGGAGAAACACAACAAGGGAGTGGCAAAGGGGAAGATAAAGATGGAAGAGGTGGCTACCATGGGAGTAAAGCGTTCTAGGCATGTGGAAGCTTCCCAAAGGGAACAAAAGATGAAGACCAAGGGAGCGTCTAGCAAAAGCCGTCCAAGCCCCGATGTAGAATTGACATTGTAGATTTTGCCCTATGTGAATGTTCCAAACCATATGATTTGGTTCAAGATGTCTCTATGCAGGGCCCAAAGATCACCTCGCCACCATTGATGTAGATATTGGAGATGCTTTGTCCTTTGATGGGGCATCCATCATAGGTAGTATGTATTCTAGATTCCTCCTAGAGATAGCCCCAACTATCTTTGGCTTTAGTCATCTGGTGTTAACTATCTTTGTGCCTCCTCACCCTAGGTGCAAGGTGGAGCAATTGGGGCACATAAATATGCATCATGAGTGAGAAAATGATGCGCCATTTGGGCCTAGAGGTCAGTAAGCCGACACCATGCTGAGCTAAGATAACAAATAATGTCAAAGTTTGATGTGTTGGCATTGTAAGTGCAGTCAGGGTAAAAGCTTTCAACACTGAAGTGGATGTAGACATCTTCATCATCCCACACAAAGGGAAGGGCTATCCCATCATTCTCGGGAGGCCTTGGATTATGTCTATGGAAGCTAAGAAAGACCGGGGCATTGACATAATCCACATGAAAGATACCAAAGGAAATCCAATACTCTATGACATGAAGACAAGTTGACAATGCGAAATGGATCTAGAAACCTCTGAAGATGAGTTTTTTAGTGACTCTTCAATCACTATATAGGAGGAGTCTACAATGATAGAAGAAAGTGAAAACAACATTGAAGTAATGGGGGTCATTCTCAAAGGTCCTAAGAAGATGAAGCAACTTGATACACCTTTATCAAACCAGGTATACAACCTCTGATAGAAGAAAGTAAGCTACATCGAATGCTCTTTAGTGAGTTGTGTGACAAAGAGCTGGAAGATTATATTTTGATGCTAAGTAATTTTACCACACTGCTCATTGATGAGTATGATAAAAATCACCGGCCAACGTCACATTAAACTCAAGGAGGGAAGCAAACCTATAGTGCAAAAAATTAGGCAATTAGGAGTAATTCAACGCGAGGCCCTACTCTCGGAGGTAAGGAAGCTATTAGAAGCAGGTTTCATCTACCTTGTTGAAGACTCATAGTGGGTCTCTCTAATGGTAGTCACACCAAAGAACAATGTTAAGTGGAGGTTTGTGTTGATTACAAAGTCTCTTAATGCAGCCACAAAGATGGACCATTTCCTGCTTCCTTTTCAAGATGAAATTCTCAATGACATAGCAAGACATGAGCCTACACGGTCAACATCACATTAAACTTAAGGAGGGAAGTAAACATGTAGTGCTACTCATGCTACTTCCAAATTAGCATTGCTCAAGAAGATCAAAACAAGACAACCTTCATCGCACCATGGGGATGTTTTGCTTACAGAGTTATGCATTTTGGTCTCACTAACATCCCAACCACTTTTCAGCAATATGTAATTTGTTTTCCAACCATTCTTTGGAAAATCAATTTGTGTTTTTATTGATGACTTTTGTATCTATAACTCTCACTCTCTTCATTTAGAGAACGTCTATGAAGGTCTAGCTAGGCTGCGAGCTTTGGGTGGCCAACCCAACATGGACAAATGTCACATTGTTGAAAGCAAGGTTACTCTTCTTGGCCATGTAATCTCTGCCAAGGGTATTGAAGTTGACCCAAGTAAAGTTCAAGCTTTGGTGTCTTTTCCCTCTCCTACCACAACAAAGCAATTGGTCTTTTTTCTTCAAAAGGTAAGGTATTTGAGCAAGTTCATCCACTTGCTCTCTCAAGTGGTTCTCCCGTTACAACAAGTTACAAATCAAGAGATGTTCACTTGGAGTGAAGAAAACGAGCAATAGTTCAATGAGGTAAAACAAATTTTAGCTTCATTCTCCACCACCATTGCACCTCTAAAGTGGGACGAACCATATTATTTGACTCTGGTGTGGGGAATGACACACTTGGGGTTGTATTAATGCAAAAAGATCCTCACACTTCTTTTATGCACCCCATAGTAGGAGAGCTAACAGAGAATCTAGCCATCTCACGTTGACACTCAACTCCTTACTATCCACAATGCAACGGGTTAGCTGAAAAGGCAAATGGTATGATCTACAAGATCATCACTAAACAGGTATACAATCACACAAGTGACTAGGACAACCACCTTATGGTTGCACTTTGGGCTTACCATACTTCATTTCGCACGTCTCTTGGGTACACACCTTACAACCTAGTAGATGGCAAGGAGGCCATTCTGCTAATACAATGGCTAGTCTCCAGGTGCTAGCTAGGCAAATGGAGCACCCTATTGCTCATCTTTGCAATATGCTTCAATTGGATAGAGAGGATGCTATCAACTACTATGCAACACATGTAGAGCAACGACGACTTACCTTCAACAAGGGACTCAAGGAAAAAGGTTTCAAGGAAGGTATGTCTGTTTCAAGATAAGTTCATCAATAGGAAAGACAATAAATTTTTGCCCAAATAAGAGGGGCCGTTCATCATTAAGAAGCACTACAAAAATGGTGGCAGATCATAAGCTCCATAAAACACGTGTCAATGGACGGAGATCGAAGCAATATTTTTTGAAGCTTTATCAAGTGCCAATGATGATATTCTAGAGGAGGCAGACTTCTCCACCTCAACTAAAGAAGAATCAAGCATGGAGCTAGAGGCATGGATGCCTCTAGCATAAGGGGGAGGGCTATTGAGGGCCGCTTTTCAAATTTTTGGTCCACCTCTCTCCTATGTGCGAGAACCTCGCCTAATTTATTCACATTGAATATTTATCTCTAAACTTATTTCTACTTTATAGCTTTTACATTCATGAGAAAAACAAAATTTATGACCATTACTATTTGATCTACCTATTTATCTCATTATAATTTTTAGTTATTTTTACTATAGTTTATTCCACCTTGTAGATATTATTAGTCCACATTTCTAGTTTTTTTATAATACTATGATGATTAGTTGCATTTGTAGGCTAGGTCTTTAAATATTAATAAAGGGGACCTCGTTTGTATTTTCATAAGAAACTTTGAGGCCCTTGATGATGCTTTCACATATAGATGAAGTCAACCTGGGATGCATGAGGCAAATTTCAACCAAGAGGGGACCCCCAAAAGACTTTTAGGGCTCAGATATTACATTAATTGGCTAGATTTTTACACATACTAGACCTCCAAATCCAAAGAAGTGTCTCGACATGAAAGTTGTAGCTCATGAGTTTGAATGTTTGCTCATCTTTTTGGAGCTATGGATGCGGAGTTATAATTAAAATAATGGACTCCACTATGCTCACAAATTGTTGACACTGCTCATTTCCAATCTCACACTCTACTAGGGGTGTGATGCTTCAATTAGGCATGATTGAAAGAAGACAAGGCCTCTTTATGGTGGTCTTGGCTAACCCATGGAGATGCAACCATCGTCTTTGGCGGATTGTGTAGTGGAAATTGATAAATAGTTATTTAATGCAAATGACACGTTATTTAGATCTATTGATTTATTGCTCGTAGAATGATATGTTGTGTATTTTTGTAGGCCCTCTACGTTGTTGTCTATAGTAGTGGTATCAAAGCACAAGCCACAATTGAATAACCTTAAATTTTGATAATCAACAACTAACTATTTTGTTTTCTTATGTTTGTGGATGTCATTGAATTGATTCAACTGGTAGAAATTTATGTTGATTGCTCACGATCATTAGTGGCATTAAAAATTGATTAGAGACCCATTTATTTTCTCTCATCGTGGTAAAATAATTAGCGTTATCATATTAATTACACATAATAAGCATCCAATATTGATTATACGGATTTTTTGGATTATAGAGACGGTTAAGTTAATCAAGTGGGAATAAGTGATGAACATAAGATAGCATGTAAACTTAATTATCGGATGTATTAAGTCAATAGAATTAAAAGGCTCAGCTATGCCTTGTGTTGCAAGAGGAAGAAGTAGTAGAGAAGATTCAACAAATACTCCCATGGAGACTTTAGAGATATTTGTGATTGAGTCTTGGACTTATGACCAATAGCTCAAGATGAAAAACAAGATACACACAAAAATTATTGTAGTGAAAAATCAAAGGGACCTCAAAGTCTGCATGAGGGATTTGAACCATAGAGCTACTAATCGAAAAGAATCCCGACAAACCTTTTGAGATCATGGGAAAGCTTGCTATATGTATTTACCCTAAATCTTAAATTTCAGAATAAATATTGAGCAACAACAAAAGGAGGGCACCCTAGGAGCGTCTCCATGTCAACTACTATAAACCTCTATACCATTCAACAGCGTAAACCGCCAGACTTGGTACCATCAAGTCAACGCGCAACTCTTAGTTGTAGAGTGAGAACATGTAGCATGCTAGGCATCATAAGGCTTTTACCTTGAAACTACCATCAACCCACGACGTCAACAAACATGGATGCCAACAGCAACTCGAATGGCATTATTAGCACATAAACAAACAAAAAATTCACTAGTTTAAACAATATCAGTGCAGATTCATCGATTTAGGCAACACAAGTACAGATTTGCCGATGTAGGCAGTACGACTAATTGGTGTTGATCCGCCGATGTAGGCAACACCAATTACAAAATCATGCTGCAATGATTGGCCACCATTGCCCCTGGTATGATTTTGATAATCCAGGTATGTAATGGAAGATTTTTGGATTTGGATTTGGTCTATAATGATTTCTTGTAGTGATAGTGTTTATGGAATTGAGCTTGGAATTTATAAAAATTGATTATATCAATGATGAGTGTGACCAATGATATCCAGATACATCAGGATATGACATATTCTGCTTATTCTTATGGTATGGGACATTAAAATTTGCAGTATGTGGATGACGGTAGGCATAAGCAAATTTGTTTAAATTTATAAGTTTTTTTAAATGATTTTTTGACACATAATTTTAACTATTCTTTTTGACAAGTATGATTTGCAAATTCATTATTTAGCAATTAAGGACAATTGCTTTCCTAAGAGAGAGGTATGTAGTGGAAATTGATAAATAGTTATTTAATGTAGCTGATAGGTGGCAAAAGCTTATGTGCACTATGGAAATTGCATGGGATATTAAGTTTATTTACATTTTATTATTAAAATCTCGTTATGAGCAATGGTCACTTTATGTCCAAGCAGACAGCTTGTATTCCTTTTAAGCATTCAAGAAATCTATAAATAAATACATGCAAGAGAAAAATGTTCACTCTTGCACGGGGGGATATTGCACTCAATATTTGTGTCCTTCTTCTCTCTTTTCACCTCTCCTCTCTCACCGTGTAGCATTCTGCTCTAGGAGGTGCACTTGCACATGCTCTTCTCCTCTCCCTCACAATCTCCATCTCTCTCAGATTGTGTAATGTTCTTGACTGGTGTATGTTCGTCTCGTCATGTATGTAGATTTGTTGATTTATTGCTCATAGAATGCTATTTTGTGTATTTTTGTAGGCCCTTTTCACTCTCATATGTAGCAGCTTCAATCTTACTAGCAACTCTCCACCTCCAACAACTCCTCTTGTAAATGTTTTTTTCCTCTCTCCCTCTCTCTCTCCTCTCCCTAATAATCTTGGCACTAGCCAAAATGAAGCCATTGGAAACCACCTTTTTCCCTAAATCCTACATACCCTCTCTCTTCTTCTTCTTCTCTCTCTGTGTGTGTGTGTGTGTGTGTGTGTGTGTGTGTGTGTGTGTGTGTGTGTGCTATGGGATTTTTTTAAAAGCAAGAGATAAGATAGGGCCACGGTCACATGCACCCCATTTTCCTAGTCACTAATATTTTCCATATTTTGAAAATTGTTAACTCCTCCCCTCCTTCCCTATATAAGGAGGCCATGCAACACACACACACACACACACACACACACACACACACACACACACACACACACACATTGAGGGACTGCAACACATGATGCACACACATAGGGAGAGCACACCCTACCCTTCCATCACCATCAATACACAACCTTGTGCACTTGCAATGTAGGATTCAACATGTGACATTGACAAGGCGAATGAAGGCCGCCCTCACATTACTGCTTGCCATCACCTCTTATTCATCAATGATGCACCCCATGGTCTCCCCCTTCTCTCTTGCCCTTCTCTACCCATTATATCCTTCCCTTGCAAATAATCTACTCTCTTCTTTGTGTCATTCCTTGTATCACGTTGCCGATAAAATTCTTTTATGTTCTATGATTGTTCTTTCTTTTGTTTTGCATGTTGAGGTGTGCGGGTTCGCCACCTCTTGTATGAATAGCAAGCCATACATCTACACTCACACACTTTCTCGTGCTCACTCTCTCTCCCATATTGTTTCTCCGCCGCCACGTCCAACATGTGGTGTGAGCTTGTGCCCAATTCATATGATGTTTGGTTGCATGACATGGTGTGTAGTGTGTTGTATGATCTTGTCCTTGCATCCTAGCCACATACCTGCTAGGTGGTGCCCCCAATTTATCTCTAGATGGAGCGGGTGGCTTTGGCTAGATGAAGGTGGAGAGGCCATCCCCATGATTTTCCACTATCAACCCCTACTAATGGAAGTGCCATTTAGAGGGGGTGTAAAAAATCTTATGCAATGCTAGGATGGGTATTCAAGTGAAAGAGGAGTTCATTAAGAAATCCAAATAGAGGAAGCATGCTTATATAATTACAAAGATAAGTATGTGTGTATGACTTATGCTTCAAGAGTGACGTAGGCAATGGAGGATATCAAGCAGGGTTCTAGTATTATGCCTTATGCACATTTGAATGAAGCAATAAGTCAAAGCTTTTTGATAGATGATGATGGCATACAAGATTATACCATTCAAGAGGATATTGTTGCACCATATGTCTTTAGGGTGGTGATGTGGATGGAGTTACATAGAACAATGTTGCTCTCCAATGATGATTCCCAAATACCAACTGGATATGTTTATGGTGTGGGAATGGATTGCCAAAAGTTGCATGATGGGTCTAAACTTGGAGGGGGTGAAGCTGATAAACCGGTACATCTACCGATGTTGCAAGGGAAACAAAATCATAAGTTGGAGGGTATGCAAGTTATGGTTGGATTTTACTGCTTTCTCTATTAATGATTGTATCAATGATGTTCTAGATGCCAATTAATTAGAATGAATACTCTAATATGCATGCTCGTAGACAACTAATGTGGTGGTTACCAAAGGGATGTGGATGCTATCTTTTGATTTAGGGAAAGTTTTCACTTATTGTATGGATAATCAATGTTATGTGTTGTTTATTATGTTTTAACCGGATGGTTACTGATATCTCGTGAAGCATTTTTTATATAGTTATTTGACATTGGATGTATGCTATGGAATTATGTTGTATGTATCACACGAGTGTACAATAGGGGGGTTTTATAAGGCAAAAAGATAGATTTTACAAAGGTCTATCTTGTTATAATAGGGGGGGTTTTATAAGGCAAAAAGATAGATTTTACAAAGGACTATCCTGTATATAGGGGTCCAAACGGCAATTTTGCTACAAATAGGTTACGTCTTCCTAGTACTACGGGAATGTTGGATAGAATTACTTCATGGTTGTTTGATGCCATATGAGCTAGCAGGGTGCTATGATTGTGAAGAGTATGGGCATCTTATTTACATGCCATATGATCGAGGAGGATGTTGTTGTGTGCACCATTTATTGAAATTATTGATGTGATTTATGATGTAGGGGATTTACTGAGTGATGGAAGACTATGTTATGTTGATACTGAAATTTTGAATTACATATATGGTCATGGTGGAGTATATGTTTAAATCACCAAGATTGGGAGTTTATGAATTCAATGTATGAAGATATCAATAAGGTTGGCACATGCCAGGGGATGTGCGAGTTCAGAGGGGATGAATGTCGTGCCACTTTGTGTGCCGGGATGAAATACGGAATATAGATTCCACTTTGGGTTTTGCTTGGATCATGGGTTGGTACTAGGAATCAAAGTTCACAAGGGTTTGCTTGGAATGTATTAGGATTATGTAATTTTGATAGGGTTTACAATTGGAACAATTCGCTGATAGGTTCAATGTATTCCAAATATTGTATTAGGATTATGTAATTTTGATAGGGTTTACAATTGAAACAATTCACTGATAGGTTCAATGCGCGTACATTCATTGATTTATATGTCAAATATGATCACAAGCAATGGATGAAAGGATCTATCCGTAATGAGGATGTTGAGAAGCTAGATCTCAAGATTGAGGTCAAATGATTTTCTTTGGACCAAAATTGGTAAAAATGGATCATTTTCTAGCACTTTTTACATTGCTTTGGGTTTTTTTTTTTTTTGGGGGGGGGGGGGCCATGTGGGAGGTGTGCCACATGTCACTCCCTTAGTCCTGCATGGGATTTTTGAGGATGACTTTGCATGGCATATAAGTAAACAAACACCCTTCATAAGCATTTAAGAAGGAGTGACTTCTTGGAGGGAGCATCTCCTCCCATTGGCTATGGTGAAATGTTGTCTACTTCCCCCTAGCGGGTGACCGCGCATGGTCATTGTGGGCAATGATGTGCTGTTGATAGTGGTTGGTGACAATGATCGTTAGTTGTGTTGGTGGTTATGGCTAGTACCACCTTAGTTTTTCAACAAAACTTGAGGGGATGCATTTTAAATGCGGTGGAAGAAATCAACACCGTTTGCCTCACCAACTCTCTCAATCACTGTAGCGCGAGGTGCTTGCCATTCTTTGTGAAATAGCACGGTGGAGGCAGAAAAATAAGAGGAAGGTTGTTGCCGTCTTGTTTAAGCCCAACATAAGTAACAATGAGCTACCAAAAAATGGTTGAAAACTCACCGTCTGCCATGTGTCCCTCCCTCTCTCTGAAAGTGCACACATGCACCTAGAACAGGACACCGATTGATGGAAATTCCTACGTGTCCCACCACACTTTTGGAACATAGCGAATCGCCTGCCCAATGTGCAACTGCCGCTTTCAATGGAAAGTGTTGCATCTCCCCTAGCCATTTGCGATGGTATCCTATATTTAGCAAAATTTGCATGTGCGTACTCTTGCAAGAGTATACATGCACGTACCCCGCCGCTTAACTTTCAGCTTACGTAAACGTCTCTTCACCTGTTGTAATGGAGGGCATGTTTGCACACTGACCCGTGTATCCCATTAACTGTTGTGACCCTCCAATCCCTCGCATGAAGGTGTGATCATGGTGTGATCAGGAGTGCACCAACATCAAGAAACTGCAGTCCACGCAGTACTTTCTGTTGAGCCTCCCTCTCGACTTTGCAGCATCGCCAGCTTCTACTCCATTCACATTTTCTCTAATTTGCTGCAAGGCATCCTCTAATCATCCGTTGTCACCTGCAATACAACAGATTGCATTTGTTTGGCTTACGTGGGAGCCCGTCGTCCTGATTCCTTGGAGAATCGCGTCAGCAATATCTTTGCAATACGATCCTCAAGTGTAGCCTACCTCACGCACCTATAGAGAATCAGGGCGTCGGCTGGTGGCGGCCTTTCGTGCATCTTTGCTTCTCCACTAGCACATCACTGTTACGGTGACCTTCCTGCTATAATATGCTAGTAGGATTCTTTTTTTCCAAAAAATCGTTGATGCATATCATGTATACAACTAATGACTTCCTCCTTTGTTGTATGCTACTAATCCTAATTACAACACATTGGTAAGATAGCTACTGGATGCAAGTATTACTCATTGCAATAGATTACTACTAATTGCAATAGATTATTAAGATTGCCTCTATATATACATAAGTATTAAGGTTTTGATGTTTAATTCGATCGTCGACATTTCGTAGATGTTGTCGGTCACGAGCGCTCATGTAGGCTAGCGATCCCCTCTCCGAGAGAATGCCGTCTTGAATGTTGTACATAGTGTGCGAGTGCCTCACTAAGAAATTGTTTCAGGTAGACGATACTTTGATTTCTCAACCATTCTCTAGTGTTTTTGTAGAGTGTTTGTTTTTATTTGTTTCATTTAATCAACACACTTGTCCATGATGACCTTGCTTGCTTAGCACTTATTTCCACACTATGGTGTTGAAATACTCCTTGCTAGATTGGCATCAGGATCCTCCTAGTGGAGGAACCATTGCTAGGCATGTTCCTACGTATGGGACATGGCCCATACCGACCCCATGGCCCACTTCAGCCAACACATGCTCTCCGTCGGACGATGACTGTGAGGAGTTTGTACCTTTGTCCCAAGTGGTTAACCTAGCCAAGACATTTGGTCTTCCCCATGCCATGGACTTTATTTTTGATGGAGGAACCACAACTCTTCCTCCTCCACAACCTACTAAGGTTTTTAAGGTCATGATCAAATCACAAGATGTGGACATGACAACATGGATAGAACAACCAAGTGGTACTCATATTGAGCAACCAAGTAGGAATTGTTGTGACCAACCAAGTGGAAAAGTGTCTCGAAAGGCAAGTAAGCGGCCTAAGCAAGTGTCGGCCACATGGGATGATGACACTACATGTGCTCTGATAAGGATATACAACGAGAAATGGAATCACATCAACAAGGGAAAATTTCACTTCAAGGATTGGGAAGCCATGGTTATGAATCTCAATGCTAAGATGGATACCACATACAACACAGAGAATGCAAAAAATTGAATTGATACCGTAAAAAAGATGTACAAAAAGGAGAAGTTGAAATCGTCTTCCACTGGAGCAAGTCCAAGCACGTGGTCCTCCTTTGATATCTTAGATGTCATGTGGTGCAAGACCCCCATATGCATTGGCTTGGTGGGGGGTTTGGATAGTGATGTGCAACCAAAGGGAAATGAAGACATCTTGAATGACCTTGAACATGAAGTGGGGATCAATTCTGAGGTGAGTGCCAGTACACCAAAAACCCCTATACGCTCCATTCACTTCACAGAGTTGGAGCGAGTTAATGGTAGCAAATAAAAGCAGTCAAAGCGGTCTTTCTTAGGATCTATGAATCACACCATGGGTGAGGGCATGACCAAGTTATGGGACACACTTCATGATGTGGAAGAAAAACACAACGCAACATTGAGAGAGCTAGAGGCATCGAGAAATCCACTCAATTGGAGCTTGCAAAGATCTTAGCTAAAGTTCGTGATTAGTAAGTAAATGCATTATTCTCTAGCAAGGCTATCAATTCTTGTATAATATTGTTTAGCTCATGGATGTATGCTTACTGCAAGCAGTAATAGAGTAGCTGGATTTCGTGTCATCCTAATTTTTGGCTGCATAAGGTAACACTATTGACTTTGAAGTACGCAAATCGCTTTAATGTTTGAGTAGCAATTTTTATGGATACCCTTGTCATTGTAGGATGGAGAGTTTGTGTATATTTTGGCTTCTGCAGTCCTTTGCTATATGCATGCAACATGAACAACCTTGGCAACACCATCAGCTTGCGTACAAGAGGCACAACCTACACTTGCAGTCCATGTCGTACTTCATGTACTTCATGATGTCGAGAGTTTTCCTGAGTTTATTAGAGCCTGATGCATGATGCTATGGGCCTTGTCAATGGTGGTGTTTCCAAAGCAAGGAATTTTTTGGACCTAAATTCACTGTCACCTATGGTCAGAAGCCAATCTAAATAACCGGCACAAATATTTCTTTGCCTATCGCATGTTATGAGTCTTTCAATGCTCTGTTAGAGATAGTGGAGCCTTTCTTGCCCTGTAGTGGTGATTTATTTGTCCGTGCTCTCATAGCTGGTAATTTAACACTAGCATGTGTACTGTGGAGACTGGCACATGGTCATTCGTCCAAATCAATGACTTGTCTTTCCCTTGTTAGGGATTCCACTATACGTAAGTATACCATGATTATATGTTGCATTTAAGCCATCGTAACATGTTGCCGCACTTTCATATTTCCATACATGAGGGTGCTATTTGTTCAATCATTTGTTCAATGTGCTAACACCATCGGTGTTTTGCAGGTTGCTTTGGGCTTGTTGGATGCAACATTCCTCGGGAGGTCTTTGACAAAATTAAGAATGGTTTTTGTATGAAACATGTTTTTGGCCTTATGATCATTGCGTTCGTCGTCTTATTCTCATCTTCCCTTCTTGCCTTGTATTCCAAATACAATGAACCGCATTGCCGCACCACTTTTATTCATTATTTAGTATTGTCAGCACATTTTGTTCAACAATGATGTATTGCCCGTGATCATGGTTTTTAATGTAATTCTTGTTTTACTGTCTCATTTATCGGGCTTTTACAATTTGTTAATGTACACACTTCTGTGAAGCTCTGTGACATATATTACAATTAAACAAATCCACCATATTTTGTATCTATTGAGAGCGTTCATGCTTCCAAGAGCGTTTTGCATGGAAACCATATCCATAGTCTGGAAAGTGCGAAAAATCACAGTCTTCAACTTCAGTAATTACTAGGGCTGCAAGTCCTGAGCTTCAACATCGACATAGGGGCTACAGTGTCGAATTCGAGTCCAACAAGCTTCCTCCGTAGCCCTCGTATGCACTACTGCACAACCTTGGTTGATGGAGCTCCCACCAAGGTGAGTGCCAAGGTTGATGACTACCGGTCGCCGGTTTGCAGGCCGATCGTCTTGCATGTGGCGGCCGTTCGCAGCTGCCACCCTGCTTGTGCACGAGGAGGGTCTTTCCGATCGGTGAAGATGGCTTGAACGGTCGGGAGGAGGCATGTGAGCAGTCTCTCTCTCTCTCTCTCTCTCTCTCTCTCACGCGTCTGGAGCACGGGTCATGCACTTGCCTAATTAGGTTGTTTACATACTAGGTGGATCATCCACTATTTACTCATGAGAAGGCCAACAATCCTCAAGCTTCCGAATTTGCAGCGCTTTGTGATGGCTAACTGTAACCCTACCTGGCCAAATGTTTGCCCGCCATCCTGAAGGTCATGCTATATCTTGGACATTCCGATTCGGTACACCCTAAACGAAAAAATGGCTGAAGGCTGTGTGGTAGATTGGTTATGCCATTTCCCTCTTGAATAACAGGTCTTGAGTTCAACTACGACGTTAAAACTCTCTTCTTCTTTCTCTCTCTCTCTCTGGTCACGCAATAGTAAATTAAAAGATTAATTTGACTTAGTGGGGCCCGTAATGTTTGAAATTTATGTAAAATTTTTTAGACAACAGCAGCCGTGCTGCGTGCCATCGACTACGAATGTTAACGCGATCTCTGTGGCAGGTTCGTCTCTCTGCTTGGAGATCCTTCATCCTGTTGTTTTCATGGTGTCTTTCTTTTTTCTCTGCTTCTTAGAAGCAAACTTAGGGTTTCACATAAGGTTTTCCCTTCTTTCTTTCGATCAGAGTTTAGCTTTGGTCGATTTTGTTGAGCGAATCGGACTCTCTTAGCCTGCTCTACGCAGAAGAATTTCTCTACTTTAGCTCGTATTTTGCTTATCTGCTTTGATTGAAATTTTTTTCTGGCCTCAGGCGATTGGAAGCGGCTTTTGATGTCTGCAGTTACCGTTTGAATGGCTTCCCATGAACAAGGGGCTGCTTCTGGGGGCGAGGAGGAAGCAGAGTATGAGAGTGATAGCGAAGGTGACACTTCTGCATTGGCTCTTAGACGTCGAGTAGCAAGTGACGTGGA
This sequence comes from Adiantum capillus-veneris, assembly GCF_014529385.1. Taxonomy (NCBI): domain Eukaryota; kingdom Viridiplantae; phylum Streptophyta; class Polypodiopsida; order Polypodiales; family Pteridaceae; genus Adiantum; species Adiantum capillus-veneris. Next base: position 151,179,918 of record NC_140931.1, read on the forward strand.
GGACGATGATCATGAGGTGACCAAGGAAGGGGAGGGTGTGTATGATGATGAAGATGATGAAGGAGCACCTCCTGATGAAGACGAGGATCAAGAAGAGGAGGAGGATGAGGAAGAAGAATATGCAGATAGTGATGATGCAGCAAGAACTCGTGATGCAAGTGAGGAAGATGACAATGGGGAAGAGAAGTTCAGCCAGCAAAGACGGATCACTGACCATGTTGCAGGGGAAGCCCTTGGTGCAACGGAACTTTCAAAAGGAAGTGCCAATAAGGAAGGACTTGAGGAGGATAAGCAAAATGCAGAACCTTTTGTTGTACCTACAATTGGGGCTTTCTATATGCACGATGACCGATTTCGAAACAATGGAGCAATTCGTGCAAGGTGTGAACTTTATGCAATGTGACATTTGTTAGAACGTGTGCTATTGGTACAACTAGTGGTGCTATTTGTTAGAACGTGTGCCATTTGTTACTAGTAGAGGATTTCATGCTTCATTTGAATGTAGTGGTATATTGAAAAAACTTGTTTATTATTTTGACACTATGTCTATATTATAACAACTCAATAATTTAATTAAGAGCGTAGTATCCTGTCATATTTGTGTGGATGGGTTGATTGGGCAAGTGGTTGATGTGCCATTTTCATTGAAGGTGGAAAATTTTCATCCTTTCTTTAGGTAGAATGCTGCCATAGGGAGATATAGGCTTGGTAGTTGAGGAAAACTTCAGGAAGTGTTTGATTCAAGTATAGCACATGAGAGAGAGAGAGAGAGAGAGAGAGAGAGAGAGAGAGAGAGAGAGAGAGAGAGAGAGAGAGAGAGAGAGAGAGAGAGAGATTTTTATGTTGTAACAATCCCAAGAGACCTCAAAGATCTATCCAATGGGTCTTGAACTCAAGACCTCTTGCTAATTTAGCTATATCTTAAAGAAATATAATTCAAAACAAATTATTGGAAATAACTGGATGCATAAGTGAGAGGGTTTTTTGGACGTGTCGTTAGAAGGATGACATAGAGCATCATAGATAGAACCTCTAGATAACACCAAGGAAGCCTCGGGGAAGCCTTGGGGTGCTTATACAGGGCTTTCGGCACTTGGCAGTGACTAAAACAGAAAATTACAGCATGATGGAATTGACCTGCAGCTCACCGGAAAGCTTCTAAAATGCAAGGCAAACCGTCTTAGACGTGTACTTTTGCTCACAGGGTGTCATTGTCTACTTGGGAACGCTCTAGCTATCAAGTCGTGGCTTTCGGCACTTGGCAGTGACTAAAACAGAAAATTACAGCATGATGGAATTGACCTGCAGCTCACCGGAAAGCTTCTAAAATGCAAGGGAGACCGTCGGGCGAAAGCTAGAGTTGCCAATATTTTCTAAGTTCTGTTCTTGTGGGTATGTGAATGTAATTAAATAATCATAGAAGTATTTAAGTGCACGCTTTTGTTTTGTGACACATCTAGAAGGCTCATCCCAGCTGGGGGCGCCCAAAATCGAGAGGGCTGATTTGAAGCTTTCGTACTTGTAACAATTCAAACTAATAGAAAATCTCCTCATGGGGGGGATAGACCATCTTCTGGTCCGTAGTGTTGTGTTTTCTCTCTACATTATTATCTAAGTTCTGTTCCGTGTGGTTAGGTGAATTTAATTAAATAATCGTAGAAGTATTTAAGTGCAGACTTTCGATTCTGTGACACATCTAGAAGGCTCATCCCAGCTCGGGGCTCCCAAAATTGAGAGGGTTGATTTGAAGCTCATAAGCGAGTACAATGTGTGTGTGTGTGTGAGTAGTGGGTGCGGGTGATCACAGCTTTAATGGAAAGCTTGCCTTTTCCCTTGTTTCTTGTAGCGCGACGATTTGCTCTCGTGCATCTCTCTCTTCCCTTTGTAATGCCCCACTAGTTGGGCTACTTAGATGACCTTGTACAATTCTGTGGGTTTTATGCGTGTTTGCCAAGGCAAGAGCTTTCTAAATAGGAACCTGATTAACTAATTGCTAATCCTTCACAAGTGCGCACAGTTCCATCACGACAAATTGCGAAAACGGAGAGTTTTCGCGGATGAAAACTAGTCCAAACCACAGAGGAACTGTCTCATTGTGTGCAGGAGCTCCTCATTCAGAGCCTGTTACTCCCATTTTGGGGAAGCTTTGTCTGCATATTCAGAGCTATGTGGATGCAGAAGAATTTCATATTATGCCACTTGAGGGCTGTTATGTGTTACTTGGTATTCCATGGTGTCACAGGTTGCATGCTATGGTGGATACTTACAACAAAAAGATTACCCTTGTGCATAGAGGAAAGACTCATGTCCTTGATGTAAAGCTTAAAGGCAAGTCTGTTCCAATTGTTTCTGCTTCTGCATTTCATCTGTAATAAAGAATCATCTTTCTGCGTACTTGATCTTTGCAAAAGAAGTACACGAAGTTGTATCTAATTTGTCTACCTTAGATAAAGACAGGTCAACTTTTTTGAGTGGTTTCAGTGATTGTTTTTCTGACTCTTTGCCAGGGGAGTTACCTCCTGAGAGACCTGAGGATCATACCATAGATCTTGTGCCAGGTTCTAGTCCACCGAATAGACCACCATACATGGTTAGTGCAGCCCAGCAGAAAGAGATTATGAGTCAGGTCAACGAGCTTTTAGAAAAGGGACCGATTCAGCCTAGTTCATCCCCTTTTTGTTCGCCTGTACTCCTAGTGCAGAAGAAGGATGGTTCATGGTGCATGTGCATTGACTATCGCGCCTTGAATAAGAATACCATCAAGAACAGGTTCCTCATACCGAGGATAGATGACATTCTTGATCGGCTTGAGGGAGCGTCATTGTTTACAAGGATAGACCTAAAGAGTGGGTACCATCAGATACGCATTAGGCCAGAAGATGTCCATTAGACTGCGTTCAGGACAACATTTGGTCTCTATGAGTTTCTTGTCATGCCATTTGGTCTCACAAATGCGCCTGCCACGTTTAATGGAATGATGGACAAAATCTTTAGACCACATAGAAACTTCGTGGGTACCTTCTTTGATGACATGATTGTCTACTCAAAGTCTGTAGAGGAGCATAGGGATCACTTGATCGCAGTTTTCAATGAGTTACGTAAGAACAGGCTACTCATTAATGCGAAGAAGAGTGCCCATTCTCTCGAGTCTCCGCCCTCGGGTCGCACTTTCTCTTGCCTCCAACCTCTCCCCCAACACATAGCGCAGCAGCCAGCTCAGTACTCCAAGTGGCAAGGCTCAAGCTCGTTGCACCATCTTCCAAGTTCCAACTTCCAAGCCGAATTCTTTGCAAGTTTGCAGATGGGCCGAACCAAGCGTCCCGAGTTGCAGTATGTGCAGCAAGTGAAGAGTCTTCCAAAAGGAAAATGGACTTGTAAATGTAATTTTTGTGGGCATTCATGGGACGGTGGTCCTTTGCGTATCCGTGCACATATTTTGGGTATTGCTGGCCATGGTGTGGGAGGCCCATGTGATGAGGCCCCAACAGATGTTGTAGAGATTGTCACAAGATTGCATGCAGATGCAAGGCCAGAGGGAGAAGACAGAGCTGCTTTTGTAGATGCACTGGTCAATGATTTGGAAGGAGATGCCTCTCAAGCTCAAGGAAGTGCTTCAATGAGTACGCATGCTAAGGGAACAACTAATGTAAGTGGCTCTTCCAAGTCCAATGTGGGGTCCTCAAGCAAAAAGAGGAAGGTTTCTCAAGGGGGTTTGGCGAGTACATTTGGCTTGCAAACACGGAAGCAAGCAGACCAAGCCTTGCGTAGGTTTTTTTATGCTCAGGATGTTCCTACGTGGAAAGTAAGGAGCCCTTACTTTTTGCAAATGGTGAAAGCTATTGGGCAAGCAAGTCCTTCGTATGTTCCCCCCTCTTATCATGCTTTGCGCACCACAGAATTGAATGAGGAGGTTAAATGCGTAAAGATTGAGATCATGGGTGTACGCGAGAAATGGAAAAGATATGGATGCTCTATAGTGTGTGATGGATGGTCTGACACTAGGTGCAGACCTATCATTAACTTTCTTGCATGCTCTATTCATGGGTCAGTGTTTTTGAAAGTTGTAGACACATCTGGGGAAACAAAGACATCGGAATTTATTTTTAAGCATCTCAAACAGGTTATCAGAGAGATTGGCCCAGCAAATGTTGTGCAGGTATGCATGGACAATGCAACCAATTGTGTTGGTGCTGGGGAGATGATTGAAAGGGAGTGGAAACACATTTTTTTTACCAGATGTGCTTGCCATTGCTTGGACCTTTTGTTTGAGGACATTGGACAGATTGGTTGGGTTGGAAAAGTGCTCGAGGATGCAACAAAGATTGTCACATTTGTGACAAGAAAATCTACTGTGTTGGCATTGTTTCGACAACTTAGCAAGAAGGACTTGGTCAAGCCATCAGCCACTCGATTTGCGTACTACTTTATTATGTTGGCCAATCTTGTGGATGAGAGATGCATGCAAGGTATGCGCAAGCTTATGATTGATGACAAATTTGTTAAGATGAAGAGATCCAAGACTCAAAAGGCTACTGAGGTCTCGAACATTGTGTTTAATGCATCCTTTTGGCAAGAGGCAAGGCTGATTTTGAAAATGTGTGCTCCGATTTTGAAAATTCTCCGTTTGGCTGATAGGGAAGGAGCCACCATGGGGCTCATGTACGAGCTTACGGATCGCATGGTAGAGCAAATTGAAAACATGCAAGGCATTGATGCTGCAAGGATGAGAGAGATTAGGGATCTATGCATTTAAAGATGGAATATGTTGCACACACCGTTACATGCTGTTGGATACATGTTGCATCCCATATGGAGAGGAAGAGGGCAAGAAAGTGATGGTGAGGTGCATGAAGGATGGATGACATTCTTGGACAGGTACACCAAGGGTGATTTGACCTTGCAAGGCACCCTAATTGACGAGTTTGACATTTATAAAGCTGAAAGCAAGTCATTTGCTAATCCAATTGCAAAAGATGCATTGAGGATGCAAGAGGGAGTGAAATGGTGGGAAACTTTTGGGGCTTGCACACCTGCTTTGCAAGCTCTTGCTTTGAGAGTGCTTTCGCAAGGGACATGTGCCTCTCCATGTGAGAGAAATTGGAGCACCTTCTCTCTCATTCATACCAAGAGAAGAAATAGGCTACTCCCATCTCATACAGAGAAGCTTGTGTACATACACACGAACTTGAGGCTCATATCCAAAATCAAAGAGCGCGGCTATGAGAGAATGGAGGTCACATTGGAAATGCTCAATAAGGAAAAAGATGACGACCGCTTGCTTGCCTTGCAAGAGATTCAGGAGGCCATTGCAGAGAGTACTACAGATGCGATAGAGCCTATTCCCATTGCTGGGACCAGTCATATTGGAGCATCATGCTCAGTTGGTGGTGATGAGGATGAGGACGAGGACAAGGATGAGGAGGATGATGATGCTGCTTATGACGATGAGGATGTGAGCTATGGTGAGAGTTAGAGCTCACTGTGCTTGGCCGCCTACTTATGGAGTCTGGACCATGGTTTTTGACATTTACTTATGCGGCATGCCGTTACCCGTATGGTGTTTTGTTCACTGTTGACTCTAGAGTCTACAGTTTAGATTCTAGCCTCTAGTCTCGCCTCCCTACTTATGTTTTGGATTCAGCCTTCAGGAGACTATACTCGTGATTCTTGAATGTTTTTGGCTTGCTTCTATTGTCCTGACTTTTGACTCCTTTCTGTTTGGAGGTTACTTTATCAATCATTACTTAGAGGTCTGAGGCACCATCTTGATTCTCTCCAGTCTCGACTCTCCAGAGTCCTCAATCCACTTTTAATTTCTAAAGTTTCTATGGTTTTAAGTTTTAACTTTTGTCTGTCTATAAACTTATAAAGTTTTAAACATGGTGGTGCAGTAAGTATTTCTACAATTACTATGTAGCATCCTAAGACTGACGTGTGGAATTTTGGGTGGTCTGATCCGTACTTATTCCGTACTTCCGTACCCGTGTGCGTCCGACGTGTGATTGACGTATGGAAAAACTATGACTACAGGAGGTTCATCCGAAATTTTGCTGAGATTGCTTCTCCACTCCATGCACTGCAAGGAAAAGGAGTTACTTTCAAGTGGACAGCCAAGGAAATTTTAGCCTTTAAACACTTAAAAGAGAAGCTGACTTCAGATCCGGTAATCATTTTGCTAGATCTTTCGAAACCTTTTGTGGTTCAGTGTGATGCGTGTGGCCATAGTCTTGGTGCAGTTCTAATGCAGAATGGCCGAGTAGTCGCATATGAGAGCAGAATTCTTTTGAAGACTGAAAGGAACTTGCAAGTCTATGAGAAAGAATTGCTGGCAGTAATTCACGCTCTCACTAGTTGGAAACACTATCTGTTGGGGGTTGATTTTGTTGTCCAAATAGATCATCAAACTTTGCGATATTTTCTCACACAAACGAAGTTGTCTGAGAAGCACATGCGATGGGCAAACATCTTGTCAATGTTCCATTTTCAGATTGTGCATGTGCAAGGGAAAAAGAACGTGGTGGTTGATGCGTTGTCACAAAAGCCCCAAATTTCAGCAGTGTCAATGTCGTACCATTGTGAACTAGACGAAATGAAGACACGATATGCTGAAGATTCAGATTTTGCAAGGATCTATGATCAGCTTGTTGATGGACAACATCATGAGCACTATATGCTTAAGAATGACTTTCTCATGATGCATGGAAGGTTATGCGTTACTAAACAGTTACGGCCAAAGATTTTGATGGAAAGTCATGCTCCACCTTATGCTGGGCATCGTGGAATTGATGTGACAGTGAAAGGGGTTGAGGCATTCTTCTACTGGCAAGCTTTGCGTCAAGATGTTGACACATTTGTAAGATCATGCTTAGTATGCCAAAAAGTCAAATTTGACAGACAAAAGCAACCAGGATTGTTGCAGCCATTGCCGATCCCTAATAGGCCATGGGAAAGCATAGCAATGGACTTTATCTTTGATCGTCCAAGAACACAAACAGGCAATGATGGGATTTGGACTATCATTTGTAGGTTCAGTAAGTAGGCCCATTTCATTCCTGTGAGGAAGAAGATAAAGCCAGAACACGTCAAGATATTCATGGGCAATATCTTTAAGTATCACGGGATGCCTCAGTCAATTGTCAGTGACCGGGATTCATGTATGACGAGTCTTTTTTGGAAGGCATTGCTTGAGAACATGGGCACTACGCTAAAGTTCTCTTCTTCGTTTCATCCGCAAATTGATGGACAGTCAAAAGAGGTAAATTCTACTGTCCTGGACCTGCTCAAATGTTATGTGTCAGAGCACAAGGCAACTTGGGAACACCATCTTCCATTGGTTGAATATGCTTACAATAACGCTGTGCATACGTTAACAGGTAAGGCACCATTTGAGATAGTGGAAGGAGGGAAGAAAGTCCTGCCCATTTTGCAGACTAAGGACAAGATTTTTGATGCAGACAAGTATGTGCAAGATGTGGATGAAACATACAGGAAGATAAAGATTGCCCTTGAGAAGACTCAGGCTAAGCAAAAGAAAGCTGCTGATTGACAGTGTCGTGAACTTGTATTTTCACTTGGTGATTGGGTGCTTTTCCCGTGCTTTTGTGCTTTGAAAAGGCCAGGTTAAGGAAAAGGAAAGGCAAGGAACGCTTGTTTCCTAAGCTCAGTATGCGATATTATGGTCCTTTTCAGATTTCAGAAAAGATCAGCGATGTAGCTTACAGGTTAAAGCTACCAGAAGGCTGGAAAATACGTAATGCTTTTCATGTCAGCCTTCTAAGACCCTTTGTTGGTAATGTGCCAAAGAATATGTTGGATGAGGAACAACTTGAAGTGGAAGAATCGGATGAGATCCTTGTTCCTGAACAGATATTGGTACATAAGGAAAGAAAGGTTAGAGGAAAGGTTGCAAGACGCTATTTGGTGAAGTTCAAGAACTATCCATCGTTGGATGCCAAATGGATGGAAGAGTCTGTGTAACAGACTTGGACACTCCAAGTCAAGAATCAACCGCGACAGCACCAAATAACCACTTCAAAACAATTCACAGATCACAATACATTTGCACTGGCCCGGCGGAGTTCCGTGCCTAGAGATATTGGCCCCAAAGACTGGCGCCCCTTTCGGTATTTCTTTTTATATTAATCAATCATCAAAGTACAAAAGAGCGGTTAGGGTTTCACTCTCAGACTCTGCGTCCAAATGCTCTGAGAAGTGAGGCCCTCACCACTAATTTAAAGGTTACAAGGGATGCCCAAAAGCAGAGCCCCAAAAGCTTCAAATCAAAAGCAATTGCTCTCTCTCTCTCTCACAGAGAGTCAAAACATGAAAGCAAAAGCATTCTCTCTCTCTTTCTCATTTAAGTAGAGAAAAAGCGAAATTTGCGTCGCTCATCATTTTCCAAATTTTTTTTAATAAATTTATTTATTAATAATCCGCCTCCGCGATTTCCGGAATTTAGGGTTTTTGGCAAAAATTAGGGTTTGCAGGAATTTTAGGGTTTCTACTGTCCGCCACGTCATCACTTTGTGACATACCCCCCTCTTGAAAGCATTGTAATCGACCGCGATTACGCCTGCAAAACCGACAAAAGCCATAAACCGTCTTAGCAGACACTGACTGTTAGTACCTACGTACTAGGAACGCACATCTAGCACATGTACAAAATCGACAGTCACATCACACGACATCACAGGACATCACCAGACATCACATGACATTCAACATTCATTCGGATCTTAGACCATGATTTATCGGCAACGTAGCTAGCAATCACATCTAGGTCCAATCGGGACCTCATCGATGTCCGATTGACTAACCCCTATTGCAACCATGTCTATTCGAGATCAATCAGACCAAAATGCTGCAGTCATTTCGTCTATCAGTTCCTGCACTCACAAGAAGTCAAGAACAAATCAGTATCATAATCAGGAATTCCATTTCATAAAGTCATCCAGCAGAATACTGTTAGCTCTCAGTATCCTTGAAGCTCAAAGAGACATCAGTGACTTTAGTATCAAAATCGAGGCATCTGTTGGAGTGGAGTGACTCCCCTCTTGTGCATCCCACTGCACCAGATCTCCGGCCAAGCTGAATTCTGGGTTCCGTTTGGAGTAGACTATGCTAAACCAAAACATCGAGGTAAAGTTTCACAATCCTAGGAGTATTTGCTAGGTCCTCCTCCTCCATCCACTTCGCATCAAATGCAGGAAAATTCTTGAACTTAACCAAGAACCGCCTTCGGACTTTACCTTTCTTCGTATCATTATGTGCCAAAATCTATTCAGGAACAAGGATCTCCTCGTTTTCTTCCACTTTGGGTTGCTCATCAGGCTCCCCATCATCAGGTACATCACCCTTAACAGGTTTCAAGAGACTCACATGCAATGCATTGTGAATCCTCCAAGTATCTGGCAGTTTCAATCGGAAGGAGACATCATTTATCTTGTCAGTAATCTGGAAAGGTCCGTAGTATCACATACTAAGCTTTGGAAAAAGCCTCTCCTTTCCCTTCTTCTTTCTTAGGCGTGCCTTCTCAAAAGTAAGAGCACCCAATCATCCTCCTTCAGTTTCCAGTCGCGACGATGGCGATCCGTTGCCTTTTTCTGTCGTTCTTGAGACTTCTGCAAAGTCTCGCGAACCTTGGTAAAAGCCGTATCCAAGTCTCACGAATATTCATCCGCTTCCAATATCTAATCTTTCGTGCTCAGGAAGGATGGAACCTTCAACAATCTCACATGGCGTCTTCCCCGTCAAAGAGTGTATCGTGTTATTGTAGGCAAATTCCACCAAAGGTAAGTTCTTTTCCCATTGAGTCTTCTGATGCGAGATACAAGACTTCAATAAATCTAAAATCACTGAATTGGCAATCTCAGATTGCCCGTCAGTCTGCAAGTGGAACGATGACGAGAACTGCAACCGCGTGCCAATGTTCTCCCAAATTGCCTTCCAAAACAAACTCATAAATCTGGGGTCTCTGTCGGAGGCAATCGTCTCAGGCGTGCCATGTAATCGGAAAATCATCGTGATCATTCTGTATTCTCGGGAGATAAAAAAAATGAAATCCATTTCAATATTTTCCCAGGGGCGGGTGGGTATGGTTAAAGGCTGTAACAATCCTCGTGCCTTATGCCTGTCAAACTTGACCTTCTGGCATACCAAGCAACTGCGCACAAACTCTTCCACATCCTTCTTCAGTCTCCGCCAAAAGAAATCTCTCTCTACCCCTTTCATGGTGGTAGCAATGCCGCGGTGACCCGTAAAAGGTGGACAGTGGCAATCAGTCATAACCTTTTCCCTCAACGGCTGTGTAACGCACAACATAGTCTTTTTCATCAAGTAGCCTTCCCGAAGGGAGTATCCCGCTATTGTCTCCCCATCTCGTATCCGTGTGAAATTATCTGCAAAATCTGTATCTGTGGCATACTGATCGACCATATCCTCGAAGCTCCTATGATGTATTGCGGAAATAGCCAGAACCAACGGTTTTCGAGACAAAGCATCTGCCACCACATTCTTCTGTCCCTCCACATGGACAATCTGGAAGTGGAACTGTGACAAGATGTTCACCCACCGCATCTGCTTTTCCGAAATCTGCTTCTGTGACAAGAAGTAGCGCAAACTCTGATGGTCTGTAAAGACAGTAAAATCCGCTCCGAGTAGGTAATGCTGCCACTGAGTAAGAGCGTGGATAACCGCCAAAAGCTCTTTCCCATAGATCTGTGCTGTCATCTCCGGCCTAGAGAACAAACGGCTCTCGTAAGCTATGACATGGCCTTCTTGCATCAAGACCGCACCCAGTCTACGACCACAAGCATCACAATATACTTCAAATGACTTCTGCAAGTCCGGCAAAGTCAAAATAGGTCTCGTAGTCAATTTCTCTTTCAATGTCCGAAAGGCAGTCACCTCTGTGGGTCCCCACGAAAAAGGTACTCCTTTCTGTGTCAAGGTATGCAAAGGGGAAGCAACCTCTGCAAACTTTCGTATGAACCGCCTGTAGTACGAACACAGTCCCAAGAAGCTTCTAACTTCATGGACATTCCTCAAATCGGGCCAAGCACGGATAGTCTCTATCTTGGCCGGGTTCATTTGCACTCTTGCTGTTGACACAATGTGTCCCAAAAAGTGTATCTCTGGTAGGAAAAATTCACTTTTCTTAGCATTAATCACTAACGTGTGATCTCGTAATGCCTGAAAGACTTGAAGCAGATGATCTCTGTGTTCTGCCTCATTCTTGGAGAAAACAATGATGTCGTCAAAGAAAGTGCCAACAAATAGCCCGTACTCTCGAAAAATCCTATCCATCATCCGGTTAAATGTCGCAGGAGCATTGGTTAAGCCAAAAGGCATCACCAAAAACTCAAATAACCCAAAAGTCGTCCGAAAAGCTGTCTTGTAGACATCTCCTGGCGCTATCCTGATCTGATGATATCCACTCTTCAAGTCAATCCTGCTAAAGCACGAGGATCCCTGTAACCTGTCGAGTATATCATCGATCCTAGAAATCGGAAATCTGTTCTTGATGGTGATTTCGTTGAGAGTGCTATAATCGATGCACATTCTCCAAGATCTGTCTTTCTTCAAAACCAACAACACTGGAGAGCAATATGGTGAAGTACTAGGCTGGACAAGACCCTTTTCCAAGAGGTGTTTCACTAAGTTCATAATCTTTTCATTCTGTACTCGGCTCACACGATAAGGTGGCCGATTCGGTGGCGTGCTTCCAGATATCAGATCAATGGTATGATCTTTAGGCCCTCTCAAAAGCAATCGACATGAGCGTGGAGAAAAAAAATCTTGGCGTTCTTTTCTTCAGGTCAAAACATATTCAACTTTTATCCATCGTTCAGTTCTCCCAAAAGAATGAGTAAGAAAACTGAAGTTCATCAAGTACAATTTCTAAGCCCTTCATTTATCAAAGTCGCTTTCTCGTCCCGGTAGTCAACCACGGCGTAGTTCTTGTGGTACCAAGGGATCCCGAGTAGAACGTCCCTCGCGTGCCCTGAACACCGCTGTCATTGCAAACGAAGTTTGCCAATGCTCGGTGTAATGGCAACATCCCATCCGGGTGCCAGTCGAACTACCTCCGCCTGTGGCGTGAGTCTGTCGGGCGTAGTTCCAAATCGAGCCGCCAATTCCAAGTGAAAAGAAGTTGGCCTCGGCTCCTTCAAAAGAGCTTCCTGATCCTTCACTTTGCCCCAAAAAATAGCGGCAAAGTTTTTACTTTCATTCATTTGATTTGGTGCAAGTCCCACGCCATGTGGTACCAGTTCTACTTTTCTATCTGCCTTTTTTGCCACATTCCTCAGCTGCTCTCAAACTCTTAGGCCTGTCGTCGTCTTTATCATTCTGTTCTTTGTGTGCCTTTTTTAGGGCACTTCGCGGAGATATGTCCATGTTCCCCGCATCCAAAGCACTTCCCCTCTCTGATGAAGCGAGCTCTCTCCTCAGGAGTAAGCTTGGGTCGTGCATCCTTTTTTTTTTCTCTGGGTTGCTCTTTTTTATTCTACTTTCATTCCCAGAAGTCTGTTCGGCTCGTTGTGTCATGACCTCGTCTGTGGGGTAGGTCAGACTACCAGAGTGAATGGCAAAGCCCCGCTTCGCATGACTCATCAACTCCTGAATAGAAGCTGACTTCTGTTCCAAGCAGTGATCTCGGATCTCTGTAGGTAGACTCAAGGTAAACCGCTCAATCTGTTCTCTGAACGAGATCTTCTTGAATGAAGAGGCGGGTAGAAAAGAGTTCCAGAATCTTTCACAATAAGCATTGATTGTATCTTTCTTGGTCATCCGAAGATGGTTCCAAGCAGCTCGTACATCTCGTTCATATTCTTGCGTCAACCAAGAAGAAATAAAAAGCTTCTTAAATTTCAGCCATTTATCTGGCACAGTCTTGTTTAAAAGAAGCGTGGACCACCAAGTACGAGCATTCCCCTTAAAGTAAGAGGCAGCTCTCCGAATCTTGGAGTGCTTTGAATAGCGTCCTCCCGTGAAAGCGATGTCAAACTGCTGAAAAAAGACAAAGCCTTCGAAGCATCTGAGTATCCTGAAAAGTATCAAACTTCATCGAGTGGCCACCTTCCTTAAACTCTCGGACTTTCTTGCTTTTATCTTCGAGAAAGTCATACTGGTTGGCTTTGTAAAAATTCTTCTTGTTCGCATAAAACTTTCTGTCATCGGAATCTGAGCTGTCTGTAGACGAGTCCTCAGTAGAACTGTCAGTCTCTGGGCGAGATTTAGCCTTCTTTGCCTTTCTCTTGCCCTTTCCAAAGCGTTGCTTCTTGCTTCGCTTTTTACCTTTTCTGTCTTCTTCGCTCGAATCCGAGGAGCTAGAAGAACTGTCAGAAGAAGAAGAAGAAGAACTGGGTAGGTCTTCAAACTTGACGCGCTTCTTCAATTTCTTTGCCTTGTCAAATGTCGATCGACGACCCAAATATCCCGGGAAGTTAGTGCCTTTCTTCTGCTTTTTGCCGTGCTTTTTGGCTTTCTTTTGCGTGTCAAAAAGCTGAGCAATCCGTGCATCAACCACGTTCTCCAGTTCCTTCTTCGTATATTTCTTGGAGGCAGAAGGTTTCTTGAGAGCGGGTTTCGGGAGTGGTGTCGTGGTTCTCTGCCACTCCATCTGTACCTCTTTCAAAGAGGTGTGGTTCATATATTTTGCTCTCTCTCGCCACTCCGCCTAAGTAGGCCAAGGCGGGCCATACTCTCTGCCTGAATCTTCGTTGTGATCCCAGCCCGCATCTCCAGATGCAGAAGGAGTCGACTGATCATTGCCTGAAGCCATAGGTGCCGCGGAAAAAAAAATTCGGGGATCGGATTTCCCGTAAAAGAGAAATCGGCCGTGCTCTAATACCACTGTAACAGACTTGGACACTCCAAGTCAAGAATCAACCGCGACAGCACCAAATAACCACTTCAAAACAATTCACAGATCACAATAGATTTGCACTGGCCCTACGGAGTTCCGTGCCTAGAGATATTGGCACCAAAGACTGGCGCCCCTTTCGGTATTTCTTTTTATATTAATCAATCATCAAAGTACAAAAGAGCGGTTAGGGTTTCACTCTCAGACTCTGCGTCCAGATGCTCTGAGAAGTGAGGCCCTCACCACTAATTTAAAGGTTACAAGGGATGCCCAAAAGCAGAGCCCCAAAAGCTTCAAATCAAAAGCAATTGCTCTCTCTCTCTCTCACAGAGAGTCAAAACATGAAAGCAAAAGCATTCTCTCTCTTTCTCATTTACGTAGAGAAAAAGCGAAATTTGCGTCGCTCATCATTTTTTTTTTTTAATATAATAATCCGCCTCCGCGATTTCCGGAATTTAGGGTTTCTGGCAAAAATTAGGGTTTGCAGGAATTTTAGGGTTTTTGGCAGAAATTAGGGTTTTTGCTGTCCGCCACGTCATCACTTTGTGACAGTCTGGATTGGTTAATTGAACTTAATTCACCTCAGCTATTGCAATTGTATCTTGAAGCCTTTCAGATGGAACCCATAGTGACTTGATGTAGCCTTTTTGGAGCAAGGCAAGAGCATGGTTCATGATGCTCAAGAGAGTAGTTAAGCAATTGTATCTACTCTTTCCATACAGAATTTAGCTAGAGAAGTTTGTGCTTGAGAGTACACTAGAAGACTTCTATGCTTGATATATGTGTCGTAGCCAGGTTGGTGGGATTGTTTAATCATCCAACGCTACATTTCCGGAAGCATGTATATCTTGAATTCCCATCATAGAATATATATGATATCATGAGATATTCGCATGATACCAATGTAAGGTGCAGCTGAATGAATGTTGTATTTTCTCAAGATTAGTGATCCTTATTGCTCAAGGTTCCTTTTAGTTCTTAGGGAAAGAGAGAGCTTTCCGTCTTATGGAGAGTGCTATGATCACGAACAAAGTGAGTGGATATTGTGCGTGCAAGTGAATGAGACTGAGAGAAGGAGAGAGAAGAGATACAACACCCGAGAGGTTGTAAAACCCTCCTCCAAAGGTGTCACAAAAATACAGAAGCGTAAACTGACTTTTAATTGTACTTCAAATACTCAAGAGAATTGGAGAGAGAGAGGAAAAGCTTGACACTTCATTGGGGACCAGAAGATGGGCTGGTCCTCCCCCCATAAAGAGAATATCTTTATTACTAAGGGAGAATCTTTACAAGCGCAGGAACGGGGCGAAAGCCCATCCTCTATTCTTTCTTGGCCTTTTTCTGCTTCTGACGGAGAGAGTAGAACAACTGCTCTCTGACTACCGAGAGGATCTATCCTCTTCTGCGAGATTTTGGGAAGCTCTCGTAGGGGAGAGTCTACCTTCTACAAAACTCATCGGAAGCTCTCACAAATGAGGGTCTATCTTCCGCTAAGTGTGCCACTTTGGACGTAATCATTCCTGCAATCAACCAACCACAGAAACATGCAAAACACACACACACACACACACACACGCTTGCTGTAATTTTCTGCACATAACCAGAAATTGTTACCTGAGCGCGTTCCAATACCAAAATGGAGGTCCTTTTCGTGATGGAAATGCTCCAAACTTGGTGTATGTGTAGAGTAGGTAGCAGGGAATGAGATTCTATTAAGACTTTGCTGAAATTCACCCTAGTACAAGTGATTAGGGGCTGAAAACAGGGAATTTGCAGCAGCTAGACAAGGGAGAAAGAGAGTTTTCTACTACTTTACGCGATGAAACTTCTCCCAAAGCTGCAAGCAACCATGAGAGGGCTTGTTCTAGGTGATGGGTGCTCAGAGGCTCCACATACACCACAAGGTGCTGCTCTCAAGCTTCAATGGAGAGCTTCATTGCGTAGAGGATGGTCAACTTGGGGGGGAGGGGGGGGGGGGGGGGGGGGGGGGGGGGTAGTGCACTGCCAACCTGGCAAGAGGGGGAGGGGCTGCTCTCTTATAGCCTCCCAGAAGAGGGGGTGCTAGCATGGAGAGGGAGTGAGGGAGAGAGAGAGAGAGAGATTGCATGGGAAAGTGACACACTTACTTTAAAACTTAAAAACCATTCAACTTTTGACTTTAAAAATCCTTTGCTAGTTAGTGAAATGTGCAATTAAGTGCACAACTGCAAACATAGATGCAACAAATGAAAATGTTAGCTGCTCCCTAGCGCATCGCCGTGCCAGCAATGCTCTGGCATTACTTGTTCGCACTTGTCCGGCCATTTGGTCCAGCGCAAATCATTTAAGAATACTTTTAACTAACTTATCCTAAGGCCGTAAAATAATCAAGCCTTAGGGTTAATAGTCTAAGGACCCCATCTCATTCCTGTGCTTGCACTAGCGCGCGTAATTTTCTGAGCCTGAAATTTGAGGCTACTATCTACCCCTTCATTGAAGACCCGATTTCCCAATCGCTAGGGCTTCAGGGTATTTTCTGCTGGGTCTCCCTGAGGTGCACTGGCGCAAACTTGGGCGCACTTGAGGTCCCAGAAACTGCTAGATATATTCTGATGTGCACACAACTAATTAGATAATTCTTTTCTCGTAAATAAATTAATTATTTACAAAGTTTGACATAGTTACATCCCTCTTGGTTCTAAATAGTTGACCTCAACTGTAGAGTGTCAGCATAACTGTGCAAGATGTCTGGGTAGTCCTTAAGATCGGACTCAGTCATCCACTTTGCATCTAAAGGAGTGTAATTCTTGAACTTGACTAAATACTTTCGATGTAGACTCCCCGACTTGAGTTGTCTCTCCGAGTGGTGGATTATCTATTCAGGTTGAAGGATTTCCTTAGTCTCTTCGACTTCTGGAGGATCTTCTTGTACTGGTGCCACTGGAGGAAGTCCAACATATGGTCTGAGGAGACTGACATGAAAAGCATTATGGATGCGCCAGTGAGAAGGCAAATCCAATCTGAAAGTCACGTCATTGACTTTATCTGTAATTTTGAAAGGGCCGTAAAATCTATGGGAAAGTTTGACAACTTTCCCTTTGCCGACCCGCTTTTTCAATCTAGCTTTCTGAAACTGAAGCAGGACATATTGTCCTTTTTCTAGATTGAGATTCCTTCTATGCTTGTCTGCTTTTCTCTTCTGTTGCTCTTGAGTATGAAGAATCGCTTGCTTTACTTGTTGATGGGCAATATCAATATTGTGCACAAATTCATCTGCGGCGAAGATGTTTTCTTTGGTAACCATAATAGAAAGTAAGAGTGGCTTCCCATAAATAATTTCGAAGGGAGCTTTACCAGTTGAGGAATGTATGGTATTATTATACGCAAACTCAACAATTGGTAAGTACTGTTCCCATTCGGATTGTCGTTCCGAAACATAGCACTTGAGGAGATCTAAAACAGTGGCATTAGCGATTTCGCTTTGACCATCTGTTTTTCTCCTCAGGATTAATGCATAAGAGCAATATTCCATCTTGATTTCTTTTGTATAGCGTACGAGCTAGTAATTGATACATAGCCGATTGCTCAATTAATCTGATTATAATAGGAAGTGGTATTTGTGAATCAACTTGAGCTATTGTCATCATTGATACCATGTTTTCCGACCATCGAGGTATCATTTCTACGGAGAACAAATAGACATCTGGTAGATCATCATCTACCCCTTTAGATGATTCTCTTGAAATAATCCTTGACAATTGATCTGCTCTTTGATGTGCAATGCCCTATTTTACAACCACAGTGAAATCCTAGAAGAATGATGAACCATCTCACTATTCTTCATGTGATGTATGGCTTGTTGACCAAATACAATAAATCTTGGTTTGTTCTCCCTCCTCAGAGTCATCATAACAAAGTTGTTGTTATAAAAATCCCTAAACAGGTAGGTTGATAGGTCTGCTGATCCCTTATCTTTGATCTTGAAGATATAGAAAATCTTCATGGCCGTTAGTTGTCCTGATTTGACATGCAAAGTCCACAGAAGATCTTTTACGTTTCTATCCTCCCAACAATAGACTCCGATCCTAGGATTATCCATACTAAGACATTTGAAAAGCTTCAAACCTACTTGATCGTATCCCTCGAATTCTAAAGTTGGTGGTCCTTGTTTTGCTGACATATTTGGGATTATGCTGTTACTTCTAGTCCCCATTTGTCTATCACGTCAGGGTTTTTGACTTGTACATACTGAGTTCTGTTTCTATCCATGTACATTTTTCCTTGTTTGTTTGCCCTAATCTCTTCTTCGAACTCAATACTATGATCATCAATGCGAATAGTATACTCCTCATTAGGGTCTAGGTGAACTTGAGCTCCATGGCGATTAGTTTTATAAAATGAGAGTATATGCTTATAGCGCATCTTCATTCCGATTTCCGAGTGAGTCGAGTAAGAAGACATTTCAGATGGTGAATTTGAAAAAGTGTCTGAGACTTCTTCAAGAATAGTGTGCAATGAATTGCCTTGATTCACGCTTTCTTTGGTGGATACTCTACTCCAGGTTTCTCCGAGTATACCCATATTTCCTAGTACACGACCAGATCTAAGGTTCATATAGATTTATGAAGCCCCGGATAGAGTACTTACCTTTGGATTGACCTTTTGTCAATTTCCACTTGATTCGATTACAACTTCTTTTCAAGCTACCGATTCCTCGTTTGCAACCTGATTCCTGTACAAATTTGATCAAGTTAGCTATTCCTCTACAAAGATAGGAGAGTTTTTGCTAACTGTCGTGATTGGTCTATGTGTATCACGTCAAATTGATCTATGCGAGTCAACAATTGACTTTTAGATTCGACTTTGGCGATAATCAAAGGATTAATCTGCAACTTGGAAACTGAGTGAACATATAACAATTTGGATCCGATTGAACCCAAAATTGCCCGGTGGCTTTATATTATGCTGGTCTAACAATGTACAAGTTCAAAAGTCAAAACTGATATCCCTGGGTAGCAGTAGTAAATAATCGTGATTATTTACTTTTGTTAGTTTTTTGCACTTTTTGGCTTGGTTTGGCAAGTATACAACCTGTTAAAGTCCCTGGACAAGTTTCAACAAGTTTGGACAAAATCTGATCAAGTTTATCAACTGTTTTGTGTCGGCAGACCCTGATTTCAAGAATCTGGCTTAAGTCTCACTTTTGTGATCCAAATTTCACCAAAATTGATTTGTGGGGTCTAATTGATATGCTTGACCTTGTGGTATACTCAAGTTTGCACAATTTCCAAGTTTTGAAGCAGATATAAATAATTGCGATTATTTACTCCATCTATATTTTGCAAATTTTTGTCCCAACTTTGACACAAATCTGTTAAGCACCTCAAGTTAAGGTCTCTAGCCCAGTTTGGACAAATGTTTTCTCAATTTACACTCAAGATTCAGAAAGTCAGTACAAACTTTAGTTTTTACCCAGTTTTTTGCGAGTTTGGTGATCCAAATCTTTTGTGCCTTTATAAAAGTTGTTTGTACATATGCAATGAGTAAATGGTATGAACCTTGGTCAAATCTGAGCTGAAAATTATTATTAATCATGATTATTAACTTCAGGCTTGAAATGAACCAATTTTTGCAATTTTTCATTGGACATTCTTTTTATGAGTTATTTTAAGCCTATGAATCAAGTCAAAAAATAATTTGGCCTAAAATGTCAAGAAAAAAAGTATATAATCTGAGTTTTGGCAAACTCTTGAAATTTTTACCTGTGTCCTTGAGCTTACCCATTGGTTCAACCAACTTTTAAGCTTACTCTCCAGTCCAATTGAGTGGTTTAGAGTCTTTTCGTGCTATTTCTAGCGGTAGACCTGAAATTTTGCAACTTCCAATAACAACTCACAATGATTCCTTGAGAGAGAGAAATGGTCTAAGATCCACTTTGGATCCTACTTACCCTACTCTTAGATTCTCATGCAATGGGTTGTGGAAAGTAAGCTGATGAAAAGTCAAGCTTAGTTCCCAAGTTTTCAAACAATGCCTGCCAAAATAGACTAGTCATGTGGGGATCTCTATTGCTGACAATAGTCTTTGGCAATCCATGGTGTTTAAAAATCTGAGCTAGAAATATTCTAGCCATGTGATCAGCTTTGATCGTCTTCTTTACTGGAAGAAAATGTGCTTGCTTACTGAATCTGTCGACTATAGTCTAGATTGCATCATTTCCATTCTTGGATCGAGGAAGATCCGTAATAAAATCCATGGCAATACTTTCCCATGGTGTGTTAGGCATAGGGAGCGGTTGAAGCTTGCCATAAACTTTGTCTGTCATATTTTACTTTTTGGCAGACTAAACACTCACGTACATGTTTTTCAATGTTCGCACGGAGTGTTGGCCAAAAGAAATACCTTTCGAGGGCACTAGTGGTGGAAGCAATTCTTCGATGCCCGACATAAGGGGAATTATGGGCTTCATCCATCACCTTCTGTCGTAAGGGCTGAGCTATGCATATTGCTTGTTGATGATAGAGCGTATTATCCCTAATGGAATAAGGTGGCCTTGAGCGACCAACTTGAAGATCTGCCCAAATTGTGGCGAAGTCTGGATCTTGAGGATACATCTTGCTGAGAGATTCCAGTTCCTCCTGATAAATTGTTGTTAGTGCATTGATCTTTGGACTCCTGGAGAGAGCATTTGCAACTGCATTCTTTGTTCCAGAAGTGTGTAAAATCTGAAAATGGAACATTGAAAGATAGTTGGCCCATCTCATCTGCTTTTCTGATAACTTTCTCTGTGTGAGAAAGTAGCGAAGACTTTGATGATCTGTCTTGATAATAAAATCAGCTCCTAATAGATAGCGTTTCCAAATGGAAAGAGCATGAATTACTGCCATTAGCTCTTTCTCGTATATGGAGACATGCAACTCTGCGTCTTTAAGGCACCGACTTTCATAGGCTATGGCGTGACCCTCTTGGTTCAAAACTGCTCCTACACAATCTCCAGATGCGTCGCAGTATACCTCGAAAGGTTTGCGAAGATCGGGGACGGTGAGAAAAGGTCCTTGACTGAGTAGATACTTCAGCTTTTTGAAAGCTTGTTTTTGTCCAGACCCCCAATGGAATGGAATCCGCTTCTTTGTCAGGTCATGGAGGGGACCTGCTATCGCGGAAAAAGCTCGAATGAAACACCGATAATAAGAATAGAGGCCAAGGAAACTTCGTACATCATGTACCGTTCATGTACCGTAGTTGGCGTAGGCCATTCTACAACTGCTTGAATCTTATCAAGGTCCATTCTCACCTGATTGTGAGATACTATATGGCCCAAATAGTGGATTTCTTTTAGAAAGAACTCACTCTTCTTAGCATTCACAAATAATTTGTGTTTGCGTAATTCTTCAAACACTAAGGCGAGATGCTTATAGTGTTCGTCTTCCGTCTCTGAGAAGATTAAGACGTCATCAAAGAAAACGCTTGTGAAGCTTCTATATGAGTGGAAGATTCTATCCATCATTCTGTTGAATGTGGCTGGTGCATTAGTGAGTCCAAAAGGCATCACTAAGAATTCATACAACCCGAAGGTTGTTCTAAATGAAGTCTTATGCACATCCTGAGGAGCTATGCGGATTTGATGATAACCGCTCTTCAAGTCTATACGTCTAAAAACACTTGCTCCTTGTAACTTGTCAAGAATGTCGTCAATCCGAGGGATTGGAAAGCGATTCTTGATTGTGATCTTGTTTAGAGATCTATAGTCTATGCACATGCGGAATGTGCCATCCTTTTTCTGTACTAGCAAGACAGGTGAACAATATGGAGAAGTACTAGGCCTTATTAAGCCCTTCTCCAAAAGTTCATTAACTTGCTTGAGAATTTTCTCTTGTTGCATTACACTAACTCGATAAGGGGGCTGATTTGGAGGAGAACTTCCTGGGATCAAATCAATTGTATGATCCTCAGGTCGCGAAGGTGGGAGTTCATTTGGAAGTTCATTTGCAAAACAATCTTTATAACTTTCTAATAACTTAAGTCTTTTTTGCTCTAAAGAGGAAGAAAGTTGTGAAACAGACACATCTCTCTCTCTTGCAAAAATCAAGTACGCTGAAATACACTTTTTCATTTCTTTCTTGATGGCAATGTGATTGGCGATAGGGATACGCCAATCACCTGCATGTGCAAGTACAAGACACTCCTTTCCTTTATGAGCAAAGGATAAGGTTTTCTGAACATAGTCAGGAATGGGATGCATCTTGTAGTGCCAAGGCATTCCCAAGATAACATCGCATCCTTCAAGTGAAGCTAGTAAGAAAGACTCTTGATCTTTGTAGTCGTCGACCTTTAGATTCAACTTTCCTATGATTGGAGTAGAGTTTGAGTTCTGCCCTTTGAAAGCAGATTGTGCTCGAATAGAAACTCCATAAAGATTGGGCTGCAAGTTCAGGTCGTCAGCTAGCTTGGTAGAGATGAAGTTGTCTGTACTACCAGGGTCAAACAAAATGAGAGCCCGTTGATTGTTGATGCTACCCCATGCTTTAAGAAGAGCTCTTTTTTTTCCATCCTTGGTTGTATTTCCCTGTACATCTTGGACTGCATTGGAAGAGGGTGGTTGCGGAGGTTTGGTAGGACAATCACCCTTCATATGACCAACTTGTCCGCACTTGAAGCATCTTCCTTCACTAATGTAGGTTCGCAACTTGGCAGGAGAGAGAGATCTCTCTTTCTTGGACTGATTTGGCTTTGCTTCTGCTTCGGAGGCGGTTCTTTTCTTCTTTTGCGAAGAAGTAGAGGTGGGCTGCTCATGGAGAGCCTTCTGCTTGGCATGGTAAGTGCTTTGCTCCATCTTCCTGGGAGTACCCTTGTCATGTATTCCATCAGCTATGCGGGCTGATTCCATAAGTATCTGCAAGTTACCTCGAGGGTAAAGCTTCATAGCCTTTTGCAAGGCTTCATGCAATCTTGCTTCAAACTTGCGCATCTTTTCCGAATCGTCAATCTTCTTGAATGGAGTGACTTTCAAGAGAACGTCCCAAAACCTATCCACATAGCGTGGAACAGTTTCGTTCTCCGACTATGAAAGTCGATCCCATTCTTTCTTTACCTCTTCCTCATAGTATGGAGGAAGGAACTGTGCGTAGAACTCCTTCATGAAAGCAATCCAATCTTGGGGTTTACGATCTTCCAGGATAAAGGTTAACCACCAACTGCTGGCGGTGCCTTTCAGATACATACTAACATGGGGGAGCTTGGATCTTTCTTTAAAATTCCCTTCAGCAAATGCAACTTCGAATTGGCGGATGAAAGCCAAAGCTTTGTCATTATCAGGCCGTCCATTGTAGGTGTCGAATTTCACATCTTTGTCTCCCGACTTGAATGTTTTCTGCCTGTGGTGCTTCTTCTTATGGTGCTCCTTCTTTCTATGCTTAGACTCCTTATGGATAGGAGTCTTTTCCCTTGAATGCACTTCTTGCTGCGACGGATCGTCAAGAAACATGTCTTCCGGACCAACGATGTCATCCAGATCCTTCATGAAAGAGAACTGAGGGGAATCAGAGGGATCTTGCTCTTGAACCTTTGGGTTAAACCGCACATGACGTTCTGGAGGTTTCCTGTGCCTCTCGTGCATGCGGGAGGTTCTACCAGCAGAAGCATTAGGAACATAATTTTTGCCACTCGCAGCAGAACCATAAGAAGTGGCTGCATTACTGTTACCACCCTTTCTTTGAGAAGCAATAAAAGCCTGTTCAACTGCACACTGTCTAGTCCTGTTTTTTCTGTACAGTGACTCTTGCAACAGCAATGTGCATAATGCATCAAACTTGACAACTTCAGGATTTCCTTGGGTCATCAGTCTCCAAGTATCTTTCCTTGGTTCTGGCACCTTTGGGTTCTGCGGGATTTCTCCCGACCCCATCGGCATTTTCTCCTTCCCTTTCTCAAGAGTATGGAGAATCTTTTGGACTTCTGGTTGGGAGATAGCTTTTTGCAACTCTTCCACCTGCTGTTGAAGGAGAGAGAACTCTATCTCGCATCCTCCCATTTTCTGCAGTCTGCCAAGAGTCGTCAATCCCTTAAGGAAGAGAGAGATGACCTTGCTTTGATACCACTGTCACAAAAATACGGAAGCGTAAACTGACTTTTAATTGTACTTCAAATACTCAAGAGAATTGGAGAGAGAGAGAGGAAAAGCTTGACACTTCATTGGGGACCAGAAGATGGGCTGGTCCCCCCCATAAAGAGAATATCTTTATTACTAAGGGAGAATCTTTACAAGCGCAGGAACAGGGTGAAAGCCCATCCTCTATTCTCTCTTGGCCTTTTTCTGCTTGTGACTGAGAGAGTAGAAGAACTGCTCTCTGACTACCGAGAGGATCTATCCTCTTCTGCGAGATTTTGGGAAGCTCTCGTAGGGGAGAGTCTACCTTCCCCAAAACTCATCGGAAGCTCTCACAAATCAGGGTCTATCTTCCGCTAACTGTGCCACTTTGGACGTAATCATTCCTGCAATCAACCAACCACAGAAACATGCAAAACACACACACACACACGCTTGCTGTAATTTTCTGCACATAACCAGAAATTGTTACCTGAGCGCGTTCCAATGCCAAAATGGAGGTCCTTTTCGTGATGGAAATGCTCCAAACTCGGTGTATGTGTAGAGTAGGTAGCGGGGAATGAGATTCTATTAAGACTTTGCTGAAATTCACCCTAATACAAGTGATTAGGGGCTGAAAACAGGGAATTTGCAGCAGCTAGACAAGGGAGAAAGAGAGTTTTCTACTACTTTACGCGATGAAACTTCTCCCAAAGCTGCAAGCAACCATGAGAGGCCTTGTTCTAGGTGATGGGTGCTCAGAGGCTCCACATACACCACAAGGTGCTGCCCTCAAGCTTCAATGGAGAGCTTCACTGCGTAGAGGATGGTCAACTTGGGGGGGGGGGGGTAGTGCATTGCCAACCTGGCAAGAGGGGGAGGGGCTGCTCTCTTATAGCCTCCCAGAAGAGGGGGCGCTAGCATGAAGAGAGGGAGTGAGGGAGAGAGAGAGATTGCATGGGAAAGTGACACACTTACTTTAAAACTTAAAAACCATTCTAACTTTTGACTTTAAAAATCCTTTGCTAGTTAGTGAAATGTGTAATTAAGTGCACAACTGCACACATAGATGCAACAAATGAAAATGTTGGCTGCTCCCTAGCGCATCGCCGTGCCAGCAATGCTCTGGCATTACCTGTTCGCACTTGTCCGGCCATTTGGTCCAGCGCAAATCATTTAAGAATACTTTTAACTAACTTATGCTAAGGCCGTAAAATAATCAAGCCTTAGGGTTAATAGTCTAAGGATCCCATCTCATTCCTGTGCTTGCACTAGCGCGCGTAATTTTCTGAGCCTGAAATCTGAGGCTACTATCTACCCCTTCATTGAAGACCCGATTTCCCAATCGCTAGGGCTTCAGGGTATTTTCTGCTAGGGTCTCTCTGAGGTGCACTGGCGCAAACTTGGGCGCACCTGAGGCCCCAGAAACTGCTAGATCTATTCTGATGTGCACACAACTAATTAGATAATTCTTTTCTCGTAAATAAATTAATTATTTACAAAGTCGGACATAGTTACAGAAGGCCCCACTCTCGTCGGCGAGAGTAGTCTACTTTGATTGCACAAAGGTGTACAATACGAATGCATTGGACTGATGCAATGGGACTATGCCGATGCCGACGACGGTGACGACGACGACGACTTGATGGCTGAAATCTGGGATCTTCTAATCGCTGAATTCGGGGACGGTTTTGATGGCTGAAAATGACTGTTTTGGCTGCGTTTTTATGGGCTAAAGTTGGGGGAACTTCTGCAACCAATTGGGGTGGTTCTGCTATGCTTCGTATGCCGAAAACCTGAGTTTCTTCAAGGCTGAAATCTGCTGATAAAAAAACGCTGATGCTGCAGGTCTAGGGCTGGCGTGTTGGGATGAAAACACTGGACAAAGGCTGAGGTCATGCTGGCGTTTTTGCTATGAAAAACGCTGATGCAGGTGTAGCGTTTTTACCATGCAAAATGCCGGGTTGAGGGTGCTATTTGGGGCGATCGTGCAAGGGGGGATGCGGGGGATCTGAGGTTCCAAAACGCTAAAGCTGAGGTGGTTCTGTTGCGGGAAAACACCGAGGATGGGGCTGATCTGCAAGGGGAACAAGCGCTCCAAGAGGGAAGATTCAAGGCGATGGTTCTGCTAGGAATCCCCGCGAAGGAGGAGGTCCAAAAACGCTGGGAGGTTCTGGGGGTTACTGTTGAGAAGTTGCTTGTTGAGCGGGAAGCTCCTGCTGCCTCTTCTGCCAGAAAGTGCTAACTTGGGTTTGCTTATATATTAACTTAGCAAAATTGCCCTACCTACTTTTGTTGGAAAGTCACTTAAAAATAATAAGTGAAAATACCAATAAATAGGAAAATAGGCTAAATGCACTGGAAAATCCCCCTAACTGATGCTAATGGATTCTGATGGGAATTCCGATGATAATGTTGTGTGCAACCGGAGGATATGCATCTATGCTAAGTGACTGGGCATGCACAGTCTACGAATAGACTTACAAAAGTGCTAGATCACTGCTAATCTAAACTGACTGGACTGACTGAACCCTACTGTGGTGTAGCTTGTCCACGGACACATAGGGTTGGGATGTGTCAAAGTGACATCTATGCTTGATATATGTGTCGTAGCCAGGTTGGTGGGATTGTTTAATCATCCAACGCTACATTTCCGGAAGCATGTATATCTTGAATTCCCATCATAGAATATATATGATATCAGGAGATATTCGCATGTATTATTGGCATGCAAGCGACGTTGCTTGTAGTATTTCAAGGGTGGGGTGTGTCACAAGGAGGTGTATTTTTCCTGTTGCCTTCCATAAATAAGTACTAGATATTTTTGTTTATTTTTATTTTTACTTGTTTTGCTCGGAATCCTTGAAAAGGTGCAAGTGGACATTGCATGGCCAGTGTGAAACGGCTGCGGCCGAACAGGTTTCTCGCATTGGGAGTCTAGGTCGGTCAGTCTTGGACTGGTTGGGCCAATTAGCACTGAATTCTGATGAGTATGGAAGCCTGTGTGCGCAAAATGCAGTCTGGGCCACTCGGAAAGTCACTTATAGCTTTATAAGTCAGTGGGAACTAGAGAATTAACTCAAAGGGGCAAATTGGACACTTGGCAGGAGGAGAGCAGCCTGCAGGACACCTTAGCAAGAGGAGGCGCCCATTTAAGGCAGGGGGCTGATTTTTTACTCATAAGTGACCTACAGTGTGTGTGTGAGTAGTGGGTGCAGGTCTACAGCTTTAATGGAAAGCTTGCCTTCTCCGCTGTCTCATGTAGCGCGATGACATGCTCTCGTGCATCTCTCTCTTCCCTTTGGCACATATGGTAATGTCCCACTAGTTGGGCTACTCAGATGAACATGTACAATTCTGGGGGTTTGTGCGCGTTGGCCAAGGCAAGAGCCTTTTGAACAGGAATCGGATTAGCTAATTGCTAATCCCCCACAGGTATGCACAGTTCCATTGCGAAAGATTGCGAGTTTGGAGAGTTTTCTCGCGTGAAAACTCGTCCAATTCACAGGGGAAGTGTCCCATTGTGTGCAGAGCCCTTGGGACACGCGTAGGCGTGTTTGCTCCGCTAAAAACGATCTGAAACAGGGAATTACAGCCTGCTGTGTTTTTCTGCAGGTTTAGGGTTTCGCACCTAAACTGCAAGGGAACACCAGGGGAGCCTCATGAGAGCCTTGGGATGCGTATACAGGCTTTTGGGCACCCGGCAGTGAAAAACGAGAATTACAGCCCGCTGAATTTCTGTGACAGCTCACCAGAAAGCTTCCATATAGCGAGGGAATCCGCCCTAGACAGGTACTTTTGACCTACAGGGGTTTTTGCATCGTTATGTTGCCAAAATCAGGTCGGAAACCTGTGTTTTCAGCCCTCGCCAGGTTTGGACAGCTTTGTGAAGGCTTGTATCAAGTGGTCGTATCGTCTTCCTTAAATTAATAAAGAAATACCGAAAGGGGCGCCAGTCTTTGGGGCCTATAGGGTGTCGGTCTCTTGTGCGCAGTGACATTCTAGTTGCTGAACGCATCTGTGTTCTCTTTCCTTCTCAGTGCTCTGTGTAAAGTAAACAGGTAATTGAAATAGTACCGCCCTCCACGTTGTACAGGCCGGTTATACTACCCCTCTTGCAACTGTTCAAAGATCCTTGCAAAATCTTCATCAATAGCATACCGTTCCTTCATGTCATCTAACTCATGATGATAAGGAATTGACACAGCTGTGGCTTTCTTGATAACGCATCAGCCACAACATTCTTCTTGCCTTCCACATGCATAATCTAGAAGTGGAACATAGAAAGGATAAATCAACACCTAAGAGGTAGTGCTGCCAGCTAGCAAGCGCATGAATCATGGCCAAGAGCTCTTTCTCATAGACTTGCATAGTCCTCTCTGGCCCTTGCAAAATTCGGCTTTCATAAGCTACTACCTGTCCGTCTTGCATTAGCACTGCTCTGATGCTACTGCCACATGCGTCACATTGGACCACAAATGACTTCCTGAGATTGTGTAAAACAATTACTAGATCTGAAGTCAACTTTTCCTTTAAGAGACTAAAAGCTGAAATCGCTTTTTGGGTCCATCTGAAAGTGACCTCGCAAAGTGTGAAGAGGCGATGCTATCTCTGCAAAATTTCTGATAAACCTTCTATAGTAGGAATACAATCCAAGAAGCTTCTGACATCGTGCATAGTCGTCAAGTCATGCCATGTCTTAATAGCTTCGACTTTTGCGGGATCCATTCTGACACCATCCTTTGAGACTATGTGGCCAAGAAAGTGGATCCCTTCCAAGAAGCTTCGAGTAGACTATCATGTCATCGAAGAATGTCCCAACAAACTGCTGATGCGAGCGGAAAATCCGGTCCATCATTCTGTTGAACGTGGCAGGAGCATTTGTTAGACCAAACGACATCACTAGAAACTCATAAAGACCAAATGTCGTTCTAAACGCAGTCTTGTGCACATCCTCTGGCCTCATACGAATATGATGGTACCCACTCTTAAGGTCTATCCTGCTGAAAATTGCAGCACCCTCTAAACGATCGTGAATATCATCAATTCTAGGAATAGGAAACCTATTCTTGATTTGTACTTATTCAACGCACGGTAATTAATACACATGCGACATGAGCCATCCTTTTTCTGCACTAGGAGCGGGGAGCAAAAAGGTGAAGAACTAGGTTGAATTAGCCCTTTCTCTAATAACTCCTCAACCTGGCCCATAATCTCTTTCTGCTGTGCCGCACTAACCCTGTAGGGAGGTCTATTTGGTGGGCTACACCCTGGCACCAAATCTATCCGATGGTCCTCTACGACGGTAATGAATCAGAAAAACAATCACTAAACTTTTGCAAAAATGCTGACCTTTCTTTATCTAACACATATAAATTTGACTGATCATTATTTGAGACATCATGTGCAAAAATCAAGTACACAGAAAGATGATTCTTTATTAGAGAAGTGATAGCAGAAGCAGATACAATAGGGATAGATTCCCCTTTCAGCTTTACATCCAAAACATGAGTTTTGCCCCTATGCTGAAGGGTGATTGTCTTGCCGAAGACATCCAGCACGCCATGCACTTTGAACATCCAGGGAATTCCAAGTAGCGCATCACACCCTTCCAAATGGCATGATATAGAACTCTTCTGTGTCCACATATGATTGAATATGCAGACGCAGCTTTCCAATAATGGGAGTAACACACTCTGAGTAGCCAAGACATGCCAACCCTGCCTGTGCTGTGTACTCCATCTCTTCAGCTTTGATGCCCAGCTTCATAGCTAGCTCTGGTGAGATAAAGTTTGCTTTGGCACCTGGATCAAAGAAGATGAGTGCCGTCTCATCCCTAACTTTACCCCATGCCCTGCATAACTCACTGGCATTTGTACTGGGCCTATCACCCACCATGTCTGACACCAAACCTGCCGTGGGTTTAGGCTTCTTGCCTTTCTGGTCTTCTATCATTTGAGTCAAATGGTCTTTTCCTTTGTGGACAATTGGTAGCAAAGTGACAAGGCTGCTCGCATATAAAGCATTTATTTTCAGCCATTAGGACCTTCTTTTCCTCGAGCGACTTGCGCACAAAAGGCTTCCTTTTTTGTTTCTTTGCATGCGCTCCAAAAGTCTCGGCTGAATCCTTGTCTTTGGTGGCCTTTTCTGACCCCTGTGACGCTTCAGGAGCGGTTTTCACAAAGGGCTTCTTTGCTGAATTTTTCTTTTGCTACCCTCCTTTCTCATTGCTCGGAAATCCATTGTCCTCTCCTTTCAACAAGGCAAGACCAGTGTTCGCAACTTCCATAAGCTGAGTGAGGGTAGCCACTGTGTTCTTGGTACAGTAATCACGAAGCCCTTTAAGCAGCCCACCACAATACTTCTCTATTTGCTCTGTCAATGGTACAAATCTATAGGAGGTCACTCAGAGTAACACTTTACAAAACCTCCGAGTATACTCCAGCAAGCCTGCATAAGCTGTAGCAAACTGCTGGAGGAAAGTGAGAGTCTTTGCTTTATCCTCAAAACCATTGAAAGTACTGAACTCTACAACTGCACCACCTTCTTTGTAAGCTTTCGGCTTCTCCAGTGCCCCCAAGTTGTCATACGGAATAGTCTGCAACATGGGCACTGTAGTAGGCATGATCGGCACGTCTTGGCCATTAACATTTTGCGTCAGAAGTGCGATGTCTGACAGTTGTCCAGAAAAACCAGCCATGCCAAATTGACCTTGTGGCACCCCAAACTGGCCCTTGTTGCACTGAAAACCTTGCTGCATGCCGATACTACCATACATGGGGTTTGGCATCATGTCTTGCATACCCCCAAACACTGTTCCTAGCATGTACGACTGACTTCTAGGCGCATAACCAGCCATACTTTGGAACACTGATCCACCCCCAAAATACCCAAAATGTATCGTGGGTGGTGGAAAAACTGGGTGCATTGCCTAGTAACCAGTTCCTTGTCCATTCAAGACAGCATGCGGGCTCTGAAAGGTGGCGGGTTGAACTTGCATAACCTGTGGAATAGGTGTTCTAGCCACCCGTTCAAGCACGGGAGGAACCTGTTTTGGAGCCCCTGACTCCGCAACATGTGAGTGTTCCCTATCCTGCTGAGTCGCATGAAGTACCTGGGCTTGAGCCTCAACAAGCTCTGTACGTGGTGTAGGTTGCCTATTTTGTTGTTGCACTGGTGGTGCTTGCAAGAACTCCATAAACCTTGGATTCTGCACCAGTTGCGAAAAGACATTCACCGCGGCAACTAACCGAGTCCTGAACGCATCATCCTCAAGTTGCCCAGTCATAAAGCCCTGTACTACTGGAGGGACATTGACATTAACAGGAGGTACAGACTGACGTGGCCGTGAGCTTTCGCCAATCTCGAACACCATAGCAGTTTCCTGTCTGTCCTTCGAAGAGGAACCCTCTTCCATAATGTCCTTTCCTTTGTCGGCCATAGTGTAATCCCGCGTTCCTGTACTCTGTGTCTTTACCCAAAACAACCAAAGCTCACTCTTTGACCAAAAAGTGATTGATGTCCCGGCAACGGAACCATGAAACCGGCCCGTGGGGCGGTAGGCTTTGGCTTTCACCGGAAATTCTTTACTTTAGACCCACACAGAGAGAACGTGCAAAGGAAACCTGCGATGGGAATTAACACTTAAGCACACACACGGCTCGGAAGCTAGAATGCCTCGAGCAGACGCTGACAACCTGTAGGCCCCAAAATTGGCGCCCCTTTCGGTATTTCTTTATTTTTTAGGAGGGTAAATTACAAAGAAGAGTCCTAGGAATCCTTTATCTGTATCGAGCTAGATACCACCTATTTTGGCCAAATTTTGGCAGCATAATAGTCCCAAAACTTGCACGAAACCAATTCCCCTGTTGGAACTCTCTTCCACTGGCATAAACCCTCTGATTCCTGCCCAAAAACAGTAAATTCAGCACGCTATATTTACTGGTTTTTGCCCTGTTATCAGCCCCAAACAGTCCCCTAACTGTCCTCTGCCAGTGAGGCACTATACCCAATGGTTCTGGCGTCCGTATGGCTAAAAAACAGTCAATTTACAGTGCATACACAACGTTGAAAACGCACTTGTACGGTGAGGTTATGACCCTGACTGGTGTCTGCTTTGGAGTAGCAGTTAGCTACCCCTGTTCCTGCTCAAGGAGACTCTTGCCTCAGCAAAAAAGCATGAACCGACACAGCTGTACATCAGTCAAATGAAGAGCCCTCTTGTGGGGCATCACATAACTGCACGTAGGGGAGAGAGAGAGCAGTGTGTAGTGTGCGGGGCATCACTCCTAGCACCACACTGTACATGAGAGGGAAAGAAAGCACTCCATAGCTCTTAACTTGTGACAAAAGTTGAAAAATGAGTCTCCCAGCTACAAATTCAGCGCCACTTCTTGATGTAAGAGGAAAGTGCACAGAAATGTGCCACTTGGCGCATTTACAGGCATTTTCCCGTTTCGCGGTTGCCGCCTAAAAATCTCCCGACTGGTTGCCCAGTGACTTCGTGGCAAAGGTAATGACGCGAACACATTTCACGGCCCAAAATAGCAGTTCCCTAATTTTTAGGAGCTGCTTCCGTTGGGCTCCCACTGGTCATCTGACCATCTATCCTCATTGGGACCGCATGCAAAAGTGCAATGTGGCCCAACTGTCGGATACTTTCTGTTGGTGATCCCACCTTGACTTTATGCCTTTATTGAGTTCACTTCCTAGTATCCACCAACTTGCTAAGTGCGACGGGGGGACCTACATGATCTTGCACTGAGCCTAGACATCCTCTTACTATACGCATTCCAGTGCCGACCAACTTCCCGTTTGCGGGTGAAACTACCGTTCACATTGGCCATACAATGTCCGATCATTTGCAACTTCAAAAAGAGGGTCTCAAAAATAAAACTAAAATCATTGGAAAGAAACCAACAACTAAGGTTAGCAGTTGCCACGTCCCTGTGACATAGTTAACAGCTGCCACGTCCTCGTGACATACCCCCCTCTTGAAATCGCAAACGTCCTCGATTGCATACCATAAATACATGCCACTGATGATCTTGTGTTGTTAGCACTCTTTTATCATCGCATGTGTTCGCAAGAAAGGTCGTATATATAGATACAAATGACTTAATGAGACCTTAATACTTTCGTCATTTCCATTTATCACGAATTCATACATTTGATGTGCTAGCTCTATCATTACCCTCGCTTTGCACACGTTGGGTTGGGGCATAGGTAGGATGTAACCCAAATGCTTCAAGGTAAAGCTGCAATACATTTGGTGACTCTGACTCTCACCAGCGTGTGACTACTATGTATCCTTTTTGTTGATTTCTTTCTTATTATCTATTTACTTTCACTTTTTGGAAACACCCCTCGGGAAATCTAACTGCCCTGCATTGCATAGCTAGTGTGGAACTGTCCAGAGGGAGTCCAGGCCTGAGGACAAGAGAGCACAAAGGTTGGACAAGGACTATGGTTAGCCAAAGTGGAGTCATTGACTAGCCAAAGTGGAATCCTTTGCTACAGAGGCTACATTTCAGTTTTGGGTGTGGCTGCAGTGTACAAAGGGGGTCAGATGACCTAGAAAGATACAATGGCAGTATCTCCTAAAATTTAGGGAACTGCTATTTTGGGACCTGAAAATGTCTTCGCGTCATTACGTGCAGTTTGACATGGGGATCATTTTGTTACTCTGTGGCCAAGTCAACAGAGGCTGCAGGTGAGATATTTTTAGACCCGAGGGTCTAAAGCGGGAAAATGCACAAATGAGTGACACTTGGCACTCTGAGGCCAGTTTACTACTTATAGAGAAGGCAAAAACGTGATTTTCAGCTGTGAGCTCATTTTCAAGTTTCTTGTCACAGGTTAAGAGCTATGGAGTGCTTGCTTTCCCTCCTTTGTACAGTGCGGTGCCAGGAGTGATGCCCTGCACGCTACGCACTGCCCTCTCTCTCCCGTATGGCAGTATGTTATGCCCCTCTAGTGGGCTTTTCAATTGACCAATGTACAATTGTGTGGGTTCATGCGCGATTGCCGAGGCAAGAGCCTCTTGCACAGGTACTGGATTAGCTAGCGGCTAATCCCCTGCAGGTACAGGTGAATTCGGAGAGGTTTCACGCCAAAAATCTCGTCCGATTCAAAGGGCAAGTCGCCCTACAGGTGCAGGAGCTCGAGGACTTGCTACGGATGCGACCGGCACGCGAAACGGAGCCCGAAACAGTAAATTACAGCCTGCTGTGTATTTTTGCAGGTTTAGGGTTTTGCCCCTAAACGGACCCTAATACCCCCAGGAGGTTCGGGGACGCGAGGGGACCGCTGTACAGGTGATCTGGCGCATTTTCGGGGCTTAAAACAGAGAATTCAGCGTGCTGCAGATTCTCGCCAGGTTTTGCAAAGTGTCCGTATGCGTTGGGAAAGTCGTTCAATGCGTGGGAATATTGACTGTGAAGGGTCCTAGTACAGTTATGTTGCCGAAATCGGGCCGGAACGGTTGAAATTCAGCCAAGCTTGTGCGGGGCAGCTTATAGAGAACCACAGCGTTTATTCCCTCTTTTAAGCAATAAAGAAATACCGAAAGGGGCGCCTAAGTTAGGGGCCAATCTGGTGTCGGTCTTCTCATACAGGTGCAATCTAGCAGCTTGTATCCCTTTCCCCTTTGTTGTGTCTTGAAAGTACAGGTAGAATAGACGACTAATAATGGGTGAAAGCTAAATCAAGGTTTAAAGTAAAGTCTACCGCCCTTTTTGGATTGAACAGGTCGGTTTCACTGACTGTTCATGCTCTTCCATCCACTTTGCATCCATAGCCGGATAGTTCTTGAACTTCACCAAATAGCGTCTTGCAACTT
Organism: Adiantum capillus-veneris; assembly: GCF_014529385.1. Lineage (NCBI taxonomy): Eukaryota > Viridiplantae > Streptophyta > Polypodiopsida > Polypodiales > Pteridaceae > Adiantum > Adiantum capillus-veneris. The sequence goes on from NC_140931.1 coordinate 151,214,685, forward strand.
GTCCTTCAACTTTTCTATCCTTATGTGGCAAAACTTGCTCAGCTACCAAGATCTCATCAACTTCCTCAACTTCTGGTTGATCCTGATCTTGCATATCTTCTGGCACATCACCCATGAAAGGTCTTAGAAGACTCACGTGAAACGCATTATGAATTTTCCACACGTCAGGCAATTCAGCATGTAAGCCACATCACTGATCTTGTCAAGCACTTGAAAAGGCCCATAGTAACGCATACTGATGTCACGTGACACATCCCAACTCTATGTGTCCGTGGACAAGCTACCCCATAGCAGGGTTCTCGTTAGTTCTATCAGTTTAGATTAGCAGTGATCTGACACTTTTGTGAGTCTATTCGTAGACCGTGCATGCCCAGTCACTTAGCATAGATGCATATCTCCGGTTGCACACAGCATGATCATCGGAATTCCCATGAGAATCCATTAGCATCAGTTAGGGGAATTTTCCAATGCATTTAGCCTATTTTCCTATTTATTGGGATTTTCACTTATTATTTTTAAGTGACTTTCCAACAAAAGGAGGTAGGGCAATTTTGCTAAGTTAATATATAAGCAAACACAAGTTGGCACTTTCTGGTAGAAGAGGCAGCAGGAGCTTCCCGCTCAACAGGCAACTTCTCAGCAGTACCCCCCCCCCCCCCCAGTAGTAGACCCTCGCCATACCTCTCACCATCCCCTTGGCGTTTCCTTCTCTAGCAGCAGATCCATCGTCTTGAAGCTTCCACCTTCTGGCGATAATCCCCTTGTAGATCAGCCCCATCTTCGGTTTTTCCCGCGACCAAAGTTCAAACCACCTCAGCCTTAGCGTTTTTGTCCCCAGCAAACACAGCGTTTTTGCAGCCTTTCACTAACGCTAGGATCCCCAGCATATCAGCGTTTTATGGATGCATATAGCCAGCGTTTTTGCCAGCAAGCTTCACCGTTTTGATCATCATTGGGATCTCTGCCATACCAGCGGTTTTCAGCATCAAAGAGGCCTGCTGTCCAGCGTTTTTCAGTATGAGAGATTGACCTAAAAACGCAGCTAAAGAAGTCCCACAGTTCAGCGTTTTACCATCAGCATGACACCCGACCGAGACAATCATTTTCAGCCATAGCCACAGCAAGAAAACAGTCAGTTTCAGCCCCGAAACAGCCAGCGAATTCAGCCCATAGCAGATCACAGATTTCAGCCTAAGTCGCCGTCGTCGTCATCGGCATAGTCCCGTTGCATCAGTCCATTGCATTCGCATTGTACACCTTTGTGCAATCAAAGTAGACCACTCTCGCCGACGAGAGTGGGGCCTTCGGAGGAGGGTTTTACAACCTCTCGGTGTCGTATCTCTTCTCTCTCCTTCTCTCAGTCTCATTCACTTGCACGCACAATATCCACTCACTTTGTTCGTGATCGCAGCACTCTATAAGACGGAAGGCTCTCTCCTTCCCTAAGAACGAAAAGGAACCTTGAGCAATAAAGATCACTAATCTTGAGAAAATACATCATTCATTCCGCTCCACCTTACATTGGTATCAGAGCTTTGGAAGTGTTCTGCATTACTCAAGGAAAGAACTACAAGAACCACAAGAATATTTTTGCTTGTTGCGATCGCACGAACCCAAGTTTACTTGGGCGTGGCTATCCCTAATCGTGTTTTGTTGAAGAGTGACAGGAATCCCAAGAAAGAAGGGCTTGTCCAGCCTCCCCTTGTGTCTCTTCACTCATAAAGAGCGGACCGTGCACTTCGCGGCCGGCCAATCGGCGTGAGGTGGTAAAAAGCAACCTTGGTGTGAGCGCAAGGCCGCCAAGGGGTGCGTCCGCAGAAAAGAGTAGAACTCGGGTGAAGAGAAGATCCTTCTCCAACGCGATTTGCAAGCGAAAGAACACCTCAAGAACCCCAAGAACCCAAGACCCTCAAGACTCAAGAACCTCAAGAACTCAAGAACCCAAGAACCCAAGAACCAAGACCCTCAAGAACCCAAGTTCCTCGTGAGCTTAAGAACCCAAGATCATAGTGCATGGTTGTCACCCGAAGCGGAATGGATACTTCGCATACAGGTGATGAGCATGAGGGAGGCGGCGAAGACGAGGAGACTTTTTCGACCCTCCCCCTTCGCCATCTACGCCACGAGTTGCACTCACTCCTATGGAAATGATGGTCAAGTCGATGTTGGACATGATGGCACAACAACAAGAAACGAATCGAGTTGCATTGGCACAACTTGCAAGCAAAGCAAAAGCGTAAGAAGCCAAGAACCGCCAGCGCGATGAAAGAAACGCCACACTTGCCGCAAAACAAGAAGAAAATCGCCTTGCTCAGGAACGTGAGCGCATTGCTCTTACCGCAAAACAAGAAGAAAATCGACTTGTTTTCGAACGCGAGCGCGATGAACGAGAGACTCATAGGGAGATTCGTCATCAAGAGTTTATTTCCCACATCCTAGCCTCGAAGACCGAACCACCTAAAGATCGTGAAAGTTTGTCAAGTGGCGCAAGCCACGACACGGATTCCAATCATCCAGTTATAGAAAAGTTGACTTTCAGTAAGTATGACGGTAAGATGGATGCTACAGTTATTCATTCTTGGTTGCATCAATTTAATGCTTATTTTGCGACAACTAAGAAGACAGGAAATAGCAAAGTTTTAAGGGCAGCTATGTACCTTGCCGTTGATGCCATCAATTGGTACCACGCATGGCAAGAGGCACAACTAGCCGCGCACCTAGAGGCAGCCGACGATTTCACGTCCCTCTCTTTTAGTTGGGCTGATTTCCAAGACAAGCTCAAGGCGCGGTTTATGCCACCTCAGTACCTCGCACGATTGAAGGACGATTGGCGCGCTCTCAAGCAAAATGGTATGCCGGTTATGTCTTTTTCTAATCGTGTTTTGCAGCTAGGTACCCAACTATGCATGTCGGATGAAGAGCGCAAAGAGGCTTTTCTCTTTGGATTGGACGAGTATATCAAGTACGATGTAGAGGTACTCGATCCAATCGATCTCAACAAGGCGGTAGCGATTGCTCTCGCACAGGAGATGAAGCACAACAAGGGAAAGCCCAAGGAGAACAAGACTTCCAGAAGTACCTCGCAGAATTCTCAAAACCCTCGGAACGGTAAGAATTGTAAGAATGATAACTCTTCTAACCAATCTTCCAACAGTATCTTATCAAAGAATTTTTCCAATGAATCTAAGGGTAAGGCTCACACAACTGCTAAACCTAAGCTTACTCCAGATGAAAAGGTAGCACAAGGAATTGTAGGAGGTTACATCACGTCAGAAGAACAAAGCACTTATTCTAAGGAAGGTCGTTGTTTTCATTGTCAGTCACATAAAACGAAAATGTCCTAAGCTTAAATCGAATGAATCTAAAGAACCCACAGCACCCACTATATCTGTCAATGCAATGAATGATAACACGATTGTGCCCAAAGTTTCTCAGGACCCTCCCATTGATGATCCTCTCATTAAATGTTATGGTCGTACATCGGAGCACCGTTTTGTCATATTGTTTGACCCAGGTAGTATGCATGATGTGATCAGTCCTTCTCTTGTGGAGAGAGCCCGTCTCGAAGTTAGTCCGAGATCTCCTATCGAGGTATTTGGCTCTCGTCCTGGTAGGACGCTCTCATCACGAAGGAGTGTCTTGATGTGTTGTTTGCAATTCAACAGACTGCCTTCACTAGAAGATTTGTTGTTTCTCCTCTCTCAGGATGTGATATGATTTTAGGCATGAAATGGTTTCGTGAAATAAACCCTCTCGTTTATTGGGAGGCTAGCACTTTAACTCTAAATTCCAAAAGTACTTCTCCTACTGTCTTTCATGGAGTGGATACTTCTCCTTCTCTATCTCTCATTGCTAATATGCAGGACAAGGTTGAAAGGATTCGGGATAAGGAGATTCTCTTTTTCTCCACAGCATGATACACAGGATTTGCATGATTATGAGAAGCATGATGATTTGAATGATAATGATTTGCATGATGATTTGGATGACAAAGATAAGCATGATGACTTGCATGACGAAGATGTGATTGTTCACCAGGATGAGGTGTTAGTGGATGCTTTTTCTAGCGAAGGTAACCTCGTTGCAGAATCGATTAATCACGAAGGATCGATCTCGGCTCTCGAGCCTAGGTCCCAAGAACCCCTTCAGAAAGAACTGATCTTGGCTCTCGAGCCTTGGTCAAAAGCACCCTCACAGGAAGTATTATGTGTTCGCATGATTGATACGCACGCATTGTTCGAGTGTTTCATTCGTGAAGGTTTCCTGTATTTTAGTCAACATCGTTATGTGATCCCTTTTCCTAGGCATGACATATTGTATGTTGAGCACGTTTCTCTCATGGATGAGCACGAATGTATGCGGATTGTTCATGAAAAGTTGAAAAGTTTGTATGTAAGGAAGTCACATTCCATGTCTTTTCCTTGGCATGACACAGTTTCCGAAAGAGCACATGATAGTATGAGCACCAAGCATGGGCATTTTCATTGTGATTTGCCACAGTTGATTGATTTTGATCAAACAGAAAAGATTGGAGCGCACTGTTTGTAGGTGTTTGATGAACGGGTTGTCACTCCGTCTCTATGTTCGTCTACATTGCATATACAGTCTTTAGAGAAGACAAGATTTTTTTCCTTCACTTTACATGGAATAGGTATGTTCATGGTTTTGTGTTGGAGATTGTTTCAGGAATTTTCAGCCATGGAGATTCTTGAAGATGAAGGAAGCAGGACTCTAGACGAAGTTGAAGCAACAAAGGAGATTCAGAAGATTTTGTGTCGCTTTCGGCGCGGCCCAAAGAAGCAAGTGTTGTAGACCTTTATGAAGTTCAAGTACCGCTCGACCCACACAGCAGAGTGGGCCGGCGAAGAGTCCCTTCCAGGATTCCGGATGCTGTTGGCGATCTCCCTCGACGCCATACAGTTCGGTACCAGTACCTCACTTTGAAAAGGAGGGGATGTCACGTGACACATCCCAACCCTATGTGTCCATGGACAAGCTACACCATAGCAGGGTTCCCGTCAGTTCAGTCAGCCTCCGGTTGCACACAACATGATCATCGAAATTCCCATCAGAATCCATTAGCATCAGTTCGGGGAATTTTCCAGTGCATTTAGTCTATTTTCCTATTTATTGGGATTTTCACTTATTTTCTTTAAGTGACTTTCCAACAAAAGTAGGTAGGGCAATGTTAATATAGAAGCAAACACAAGTTAGCACTTTCTGGCAGAAGAGGCAGCAGGAGCTTCCCGCTCAACATGCAACTTCTCAGCAGTACCACCCCCCCCCCCCCCCCCCCCCCCCGTAGTAGACCCTCGCCATACCTCTCACCATCCCCTTGGCGTTTCCTTCTCTAGCAGCAGATCCATCGTCTTGAAGCTTCCACCTTATGGCGATAATCCCCTTGCAGATCAGCCCCATCTTTGGTTTTTCCTGCGACCAAACCACCTCAGCCTTAGCGTTTTTGTCCCCAGCAAACACAGCGTTTTTGCAGCCTTTCACTGATGCTAGGATCCCCAGCATATCAGCGTTTTATGGATGCATATAGGCAGCGTCTTTGCCAGCAAGCTTCAGCGTTTTGATCATCATTGGGATCTCTGCCATACCAGCTGTTTTCAGCATCAAAGAGGCCTGCTGTCCAGCGTTTTTCAGTATGAGAGATTGACCTAAAAACGCAGCTAAAGAAGTCCCACAGTTCAGCGTTTTACCATCAGCATGACACCCGACAGAGACAGTCATTTTCAGCCATAGCCACAACAAGAAAACAGTCAGTTTCAGCCCCGAAACAGCCACCGAATTCAGCCCATAGCAGATCATAGATTTCAGCCTAAGTCATCGTCGTCATCACCGTCGTCGTCATCGGCATAGTCCCATTGCATCAGTCCATTGCATTCGCATTGTACACCTTTGTGCAATCAAAGTAGACCACTCTCGCCGACGAGAGTGGGGCCTTCGGAGGAGGGTTTTACAACCTCTCGGTGTCGTATCTCTTCTCTCTCCTTCTCTCAGTCTCATTCACTTGCACGCACAATATCCACTCACTTTGTTCGTGACCGCAGCACTCTATAAGACGGAAGGCTCTCTCCTTCCCTAAGAACTAAAAGTAACCTTGAGCAATAAAGATCACTAATCTTGAGAAAATACATCATTCATTCCGTTGCACCTTACAACTGAGCTTAGGAAACAGCCGTTCCTTTCCCTTCATCTTCTTTAATATTGCCTTTTCAAACCTTAACAGAACCCAATCACCAGGTGATAACAACAATTCAAGACGGTGACGATCAACATCCTTTTTCTTTTTTGTCCGAGTCTTCTCCAAGGCAACTTTAATTTTTTTATACATTTCATCCATGTTCTCAACATATCGATTTGCCTCAAAGATCTTGTCCTTTGTATGCAAAATGGGAGGAACTTTTTTGCCGCCTTCAACAATCTCAAAAGGTGCTTTGCCAGTAGAGGAATGCACCGTATTATTGTACGCATATTCAAGCATAGGCAAATACTGTTCCCACTTGCTCTTATTATCTGACACATAGCAATTCAGCAGATTTAAGACAGTAGAGTTAGCCTCTTCTGACTATCCATCAGTTTGTGGATGAAACGAAGACAAGTACTTGAGCGTAGTGCCCATGTTCTCAAGCAATCCTCTCCAAAACAAACTGGTCATACAAGGATCACGATCACTGACAATCTATTGTGGCATACCATGGTACTTAAACACATTGTACATGAACAAGCGTGCCATCTGATTAGATTTATCTTCTTCTTGACAGGGATAAAATGGGCCTGCTTACTGAACCTGCAGATAATGGTCCATATACCATCATTCCCTGTTGGCGTTATTGGAAGATCAAAGATAAAGTATATAGCAATGCTTTTCCATGGCTTATCCGGAATCAGCAGTGGTTGTAACAACCCTGTTGCCTTTTGCCTGTCAAACTTGACCTTTTGGCAAACTATGCATGCTCGCACAAAGGCAAAGTAGATGGAAGAGCACAGATTGTCAAAGTCACCAAATGTATTCTAGCTTTACCTTGAGGCCTATGGGTTACATGCTACATATGCCCCAACCCAACTTGTGCAAAGGAGGGGTAATGATGGAGCTAGCACATTGAATGTACATATGGATTGAGTGCAATACAAGTGTGGATCGCTCTTCTAGTTAAAGGTATTATGCTCGCTTCTATCATAGATGGAAATGACAAACGTATGATGGTCTCATTAAGTCATTTGTATCTATGTGTTATGACCTTTCTTGCGGGTGCATGCGATGATAAAAGCGTGTTAACAACACAAGATCATCAATGGCATGTATATATGGCATGCAATCGAGGACGTTTGCGATATCAAGAGGGAGGTATGTCACGAGGATGTGGCAACTGCTAACCTTAGTTGTTGGTTCCTTTTTGATAATTTATTTAATTTTTGGGACCCTCCTTTTGAAGTTGCAAATGGTTGGACATTGTATGGCCAGTGTGAAACGACCGACGGCTGAGAGTTTCACCCGTAGATGGGAAGGCCTTGTCGCCACGAGTTGGTCAGGCCGACCGACACTGGAATCTCCGAGCAGTAAAAGTATGTCTAGGCTCAGCTCAAAGTCATTTAGGCCCCCATGCTACACTAAGAAGTCGGTGGGTACGAGGAAATTAACTCAAACGAGGCACAGTAGACACTCGGCAGCACCAGAGTCTCGAGAGGGTCAAACTCTGCCACCTCAGCTGAAAATTGGAGCAAAGCCCACTTGAGGGCTGCCCTTCTCTCACATTGTGACTTACACTGTGTGGGTGAGTAGTGGGTGCAGGTTTCACAACTTTAATGGAAAGCTTGCCTTCTCGCTTGCACTATGTAGCGCGATGATTCCGCTCTCGCGCACCTCTCTCCCCTTTTGAATACAGAATCATGATGCCCCGCTCGAGGGCTACTCATTTGTATGTACAATTATGTGGGTTCATGTGCGATTGTGAGGCAAGAGCCTCTTGCACAGGTACTGGATTAGTTAGTTGTTAATCTTCCGCCGGTAGAGGTGAATTCGGAGAGATTTCACGCGAGAAATCTTGTCTGATTCAAAGGGCAAGTAGCCCTACAGGTGCGAGAGCTGGAGGGCTTGCTACGGAGACGACCGACTTGTGAAACGGAGCCCAAAACAGGAAAACATAGCCTGCTGTCTATTTTTGCAGGTTTAGGGTTCGACCCTAAACGGTCCCTAATACCTCCAGGAGGTCCGGGGATGCAAGGGGACCGCTGTGTGGGTGATCTGGCGCATTTTCAGGGCAGAAAACAGAAAATTTAGCGTATTGTAGATTGTTGCCAGGTTTTGTAAAGTCACTTATTGCGTGGGGATTTCATATGTGAAGCTTCCTAGTAAATCGGGCTAGAACAGGTCATTTTCAGCCCGGATTGTGGGGACAGCACGTAGGAAATCGTAGGTTTTATTCTCTCTTTGAATACAATAAAGAATTACCGAAAGGGCCTAAGTTTTGGGGCCTACAAGGTGTCGGTGTCTGCTTGGAGCGCTCTAGCTTCTGAGCTGTGTGTGTTTGAAGTATCAATTCCCGTTACAAGTTTTACCTGCAAAGTTTCTTTGTGTTTTAAAGTCTTAAGTAAAGTTTCGGGTGCAAGCCTACGTCTACCGCCCTACGGGCCAGTTTCAAAAGCCCTCTTAATATGATTAAATATATTAGCTAGAGGGTCTTTAACCATTAGATAGTCTGTCTTCCCATCAGGCTGAGCTAGTATAGCCCCCATCGCCATACCTGAAGCATCAACATGTACATGGAATATAATATCCCAATTGGGTTGGCGAAAGACTGGTTTTGTGTTGATCGCAGCTTTTAGGCATTGGAAAGTGCGTTCACATTCTTCAGTCCAGATGAATTTATTCCCTTTCTTTGTAACTCATATAGGGGTAATGCTTTAGCTGCAAACATATGAACAAATCTTCGACAAAAATTAATTTACCTGAAGAATGAACTTAGTTCTGAAACAATGGTAGTGCTCTTGCTTGCTGAATACTCTTAATTTTATTTCCAGCCATCTCAATACCATTTCTTGAGACAATATGGCCACTAGCTGACCCTTCCAAATCATAAAAACAGATTTGAATGGAATTAAAGAGATCCCGTTCTCCCTGCACATCTCAAAGACCATTTTCAGAAACAATATATGCATTTCTTCATTGGAAAAAGACAGTAAAGTAGTCTACGAAGATGGCAAGAAACTTGTGCAGAAATTCACTCAAGATCTCCATCATACACCGCTGAAAGGTTGCTGGAGCATTTCAAAGTCCAAATGGCATTACCAAATACATAAATGCTCCCCATTCAATGATGAATGTTGTTTTAACCCTGTCTTCTGGTGTAATCTTCAGTTGATTGTAGCCACTGTAGCCATCTATGAAACTATACATTTCGTGGCGTGCAATCTCATCTAACATCATATTCGTGAATGATAATAGGAAGGGATATTTAACGGTTTGGGCGTTCAGCTTCCTATAATCCACGCATATTTTGAGTTTAGCGTTCTTTTTTGGAACAACCTCTGTGATGGACTGAGATTTAAGAAGATTATCAGTTTCCTCCTTGACCTTTTTTGCATAATTAGGATTCATTCTGTACCGCTGTAGTCATACTGGTCTGGCATTAGTCTTCAGTGGTATCCGATGTCGGCACACTTTTGGATCTACTCCTTTTCGTATGTTCCCAGGCAAATATGTCTTTGTATTTGTAGAACAGTTCCTTGGCTTTCTCCTTAATCTTTGGCTTCAAATGCTTGTTGTTTTTAATCATTTTGGGATTCTTCTCTAAGCCGAGATTCCATTCTTCCAATTCTTTGATCATCTTGAAGTAACCAGTTTGACCCACCTCCCTTTCTCTTGGCCAATGACTGCTTCTTTGTCTGTTCGAATACCAACATCATAGTCATTAAAAGGATTGTTGACTTCCAGTAGATCACTGGGAACATCTGGTGTGAGTACTAGTGGAGTTTCTTCATTAGAAGTTGCTAAACCGTTTGCTGAACTGGATTCTTCCTCCGGTTTGAAATTAAACTTTTCTGATGTAGGCTGTTCTGGTAATCGATCATCAATCTGAACTGACCTTTCTCCAGAATTTAGCTCAGTAAATTGTTGTGGATATTGCTGCTTCTGTCATTCAGCTTGTTCCTTGTCCATCAGTACTGCACTGAGATCAATTTCTGTTAAGGGAAAGATGTTCATGGAGGCAAGCATTCTCTCAATCTTCTTCGTTCCATGCTTCTTACATAGTTTCTCTGGTCTCATAGCTTTTCTCCACGTTCTGGTGTTGTTTGTCTTTATCTGAATTCTCCTATTGGAGCCTTGATAGTTAAGGTTTGCTTGCGTATTGATGTATGGCTCGAGCAATCCTACGCCATGGTCTTCCCAACAACATACCATAGGCTACTTGTCAACGCCAAGAAGATTGTTTTGAACTTTTCTTTCCCCACACTTATCTGTATCTTCTCAATAAGTCAAGCGGCTTGGACTACTCTATGATCCAACTTTTGTATGCCAAGAATGTTCATTCCAGCTCCTCCATCCAAAATGACTCCAGAAAATGACTCCCATTGTTTTTTAAGCTTATAATCTATGTGGATCATCGAAACTTCATCGTATTGGATGGCTGCCAAATCCACTGTTCTGGCCTCATGCTTCGGGTTTTCTCTTTTGTTTGATGAAGTAGGCTGCCTCAAGCAATGTGCGTCTGATATCGTCTAATTCCACTGTTAATTTCTTGAATTCGTTCACAAACCTTCACATAAATTTCATCTTGCTCATTGCGAGAGCTGCCACTGTCTGAACCAGAAGACTTCTCCTCTTGAGTGTCTTCACAGTTCCATTTCATTGTTCCGTTTCTGGTTGCTGGTTGGCTCTGTGATGAATCCACTTGATTCTTCTCCAGCTAGTATTTCCAGCTTCGGTCAAGTCTGCTCTGACTCTCCTTGTTTCATGTGCCAAACTCTGTGTTGCGGCAATCATAGACTCCTCGAGACTATTTGGTGCCTTCTCCTTTCTTGGTTCCGAAGACAAGACCATCAGTAAGGAAAGCAGAGGTTGGTACTTAGAGTTAGAGATGTTAGATTCAGAGAATTTAGATAGCACTTCAGACTACTGGGAGGCAGAACTGGAAAATGAAATTACAAAACAGTGTGACTGAAATTGGAATTGGATTTGTATTCAGAATAGTTAGTGTACAACTTGTAAGCATTAAGTATGCTAGTAAATGGCTTTGTAATTACAGAAAGAGAGAGAGAGAGAGAGCGCAAGAGTACAAGATGTCGTTATAAGATGATGACAAAGTGATACAAAAGTCACAAGAGTTCCAAGAGTCAAAAGTCCCCAAAAATGAATAGTGGGTCCTATTTATAGGCTTCCGGCTGACTGACTGTTCACTGTCAGTTACTGTGGTAACTCGTTGGTTACTACTTTTGGAAGCTTCTAATACCCGCTAGTCCTGCTAGAGGTGGTTCCCGCCTTGTATAGCTTCTTGGTTAAGCAATGCACCGATGCAATCACCTGAAGCATCGCAGTGAATGCCAAATGGTTTCCTTAAGTCTGGCACTATCAGAATAGGACCATGGCTCAATAGGTACTTCATGTCGAAGGGAGCTGTTGTCTCGTTCCCCATTTAAAAGTGATCTTCTTCCTGGCTAGGTCATGGAGTGGTCTTACAACATGAGCAAAGCCTCACATGAATCTCTAATAATATGAACACAATCCCAGAAAGATACGTATCTAGTGGGAGCTGGGCAGTCTTGAACAATATGGATCTTTGGGGGTTATTGTAAGAGACTATATGACCTAAGTAGTGAATCTTCGTGAGGAAGAACTAACTTTTCTTTGCATTGATATGCAACTCATGCTTATGCAGTTCGTGAAACACTATATCCAAGTACTTCCGATGTTTCTCTTTTGATCAAGAGAAGATTGTATGTCATCAAGAATACTCCTGTAAATGCTCGGTATGGACTGAAGATACGATCCATTATTCGATTGAATGTGGTAGGAGCATTGGTTAGTCCGAAAGGCATGACCAAAAATTTATGAAGTCCAAAAGTGGTGCAAAAATCACTTTTATGGACATCTTCAGGGGCTATGTTTATCTGATGATACCCACTCTTTGTCTATTCGAATAAAGATGCTTGCACCGTGTATCTAACCAAGAGCATCATCAATCCGAGGAAGCAGAAAAAGATTCTTGATTGTGACCTTGTTTAGAGATCGCTCATCTGTGCACATTTGGAACGTGCTATCTTTCTTCTACACCATTAGAACTGGAGAGTAGTAGGGCGAAGTACTTGGCCATACGAGACCTTTCTCGAGAAGCTCATTGACTTGCTTTAAAATTTCCTCTTGCTGAGCTAGACTTACCTTGTAGGGGGTTGGTTGGGAGGAGAGCTACTCGGTATGAGATCAATACAAAGATCTTTTGGATGTTGCGGAGGTAGCTTATCAGGAAGAGTTCAATGTACCTTTCAATACATTGAAAACGCTTCATATCAAGACTCGAGAGCGAACTTATCCCTCTCTCGTGTGAAAATCAAGTAAGCAGAAACACACTTCTGCATTTTCTTTTCAATAGAGATATGACTTACAATAAGGAATAGGCTATAGCCAATCCCCATCATCAAATTTTTTTTAACTTTCTTGCCCTCAAATTTGAAGGTGAGGGACTTTTCCACATAATCTGGGATTGGTTGGATGTGGAAGTGCCATGGCATACCAAGGATAATGTCACATTCTTCGATGGGTGCCATCAGAAATGATTCTCGGTCCTTGTACTCGCCAGTCCAAAGATTGAGCTCAGATCCGGATGTGATTGGAGCTCATCACGTATGAGGCTCAGGCACTCTGTAGTATCAAGAGAACGAAGTTGATCGCAGATCCCATATCATACAGGATCAATACTCGTTGCTGGTTGTTCGATTCCCCAGCCTTTTAGAAGCTGACGCTTCCCTTTCTCCATTTCACATTCCCTTGTGCATCAGAACTAGAATTTGAGCTTGGTAGAGCGGGTTCCTTCTTTATTTGCTCCTTCCTCAAAGATGCTTGTTCTTGCCGTTGTTGCCGAATAGGGTAGTTGGGCTTCATATGTCCTTTCTCTCCACAATGGAAACATCTTCCTTCCACCTTGAAGGTTTGTACTTGGGAGGTCGTGATATATTTAAGCCGCTTACCGGAGCCCTTGTGCTTCTTAGTGTCATAGACTTGGGCACCCCAAGTTGGGAATTTGGCACGACACACGAGAGAATCACTTAAAATACTTCACAACTTTAAAATTTCAGTCAACACGGCGGCCCGGCGTAGTTCCGTGCCCAGAGGTGTTGGTCCCAAAAACCTGGTGTCCCTTTCGGTATTTCTTTATTATATTAATGCTTGAGCAAAGCACAACACCCGAGGGGTCCTCTGCTCTCAGACTCTGCGTCCAGATGCTTTGAAGAGTGAGGCCCCTTGGGCTCATTTATTCTTACAAGGGATGCCCCAAAAGCAGAGCCCCAAAAGCTTCTAACTCAAAAACAAGTAGTCCCAAAAGCAACCGGTCAGAAATTTGCCCCAAAAAGCAGTTTGGGCAATTTGAGAGAATCCGTACAGGCTGCCACGCCAGCATTTGTCAGCGCGAATCACGGAAGTCCATACTGTTTATCACGTCAGCTTGCCGTACTGTCTGTTCGTACTTTTTGCAACGTCAGCATGTCGTATTGTCTTGCCACGTCATCGATTGTGTGTGTGTGTGTGTGTGCTCGTGTGTGTGTGAGCAGTATTGCCATGCCATCATTTTGTGACGCTTAGACTGATTAGGGTCCTCAGGGGGATGCTTTCTGCCTTGGCTGCTATGATCGTCATATACCGCTCTTTGTCTTGCACGGTAGGTGCTTTGTTTCATCCTTTTGGGAGTTCCGGTACAGTGTAGGTCTTCAACAATGATTACCAACTCCATCATCCTCTAAAGAGTATCATGAGGTTTAACGTTCATGCTCTTTCAAAGCTATGGTTGTAGGCTTGCTTTGAACTTTTGCATCTTTTCCATCTGTGGTCTCATTTCTTTAGGCGGAATCCCAAGTCGAGTGGCACTTGTGGTGGATGGAGTAGGCCCTTGCTCCTCCATCGAAGAATATGAGGACTTCCTAGTCTTCTACTTTCCCCCACGCTGTGCAGAGCTCAGTATTCTCAACCTTTTCAATGTCGCCCCCACAAAATTTGGAACCAATCTTGCCTTCATCTTCCTTTCTTTGCCCGCTCTTCTGCCGATTTGGAACTCTGTGGCTTGTCCTCTGCCTGCTCTTTCTTAGGACACTTTGCAAAAATGTGTCCTTGTTCCTCACAACCATAACACTTGCTTTCCTTGTGTACTCCACATGCTGCTCTATCGTCGATTTCAGGCTGGTGGATTTCTTTTTTTGTTTCTTGCCCTTCTTCTTTTTCTCGTCTGAAGACTCTTTCCCCATTGTCGTGGACATGGGCTTGTCTAATGGTTAAGTCATGGAGCTTGAATGCAAAGAGAAATTGTCTGATGGTTAAGTCATGGAGCTTGAATGCAAAGAGAAATTGTCCTTGGCATGTTCCATGAGCCTCTGGATGCTTTGGGACTTCTGCTTCAAACAATACCGCCAGATCTATTTATGTAAGCCACAACAAAACCGCTCCATTTGCTCCCATGAAGGTCTATTGGCAAAAAAGTATCCTAAAACTGTCGACAATAAGTATCATCTTTTGTCATACTTAGATGGTTCCAAGCTCTAATGGCATCTTAAAACCGTTGACAATAAGTATCATCTTTTGTCATCCTTAGATGGTTCCAAGTTCTAATGGCGGCTTGTTTGTACTCCTCGGTCTCCATGCCAAAAGTGTACAATCTTTTGAACTTTACCTAGTTTTTGGAGCGTTCTTATGCAAGAGTAGGGTCGACCACCATGTCTGAGCATTACTTTTAAGAAAAGAGTCAAGACGCAGCCTTTTGTACCTTGGAGGCTTCCGAGAAGTGACCCCTAGAGAAAGTGGTGTCAAACAGTAAATTGTTGTATGTAGGCAAGAGCTTGATTGGCATCTTTAAAACCTAAACAAGTGTCGAACCATATGGCTTGACCCTTATCCTTGAACTCTTTGGTCTGCTTTTTCTTCTTTTCCAAATCGTTGTACTGAGTTAGTCTCATAAGGTGGTTACCATAGATTCTATCAAAAGTGTGGGATTCATTATCCGAATTGTCTAAAGAGGACGAGGTGTCCTCCTTTGAAGGAGTAAATTGCTTTTTGCGCTTTCTAGACTTGTCTTGGATTTGCTTTTCTTGCTTTTCTTAGTCTTCCTTTCCTTCTTCCACCTCTTCTCATCCTCACTAGAATCAGAGGAAGGGGAACTTTCTAAACTCTCTAAAGATGAAGTCTAAAATGAAGAAGAATTGGGGTCATCCTCAAAGTGAACATGCTTCTTGGATCCACTAGCCTCCTCGAAGTTGATTTCCGGCCTAGGTATCTAGGGTAGTCCTCTGACTTGCTTTTCTTTCGAGAGTGCTTTTTGCTTTTCATCAATTGATCGACTTTTTGTAAAAGAGCATCGTCAAACTCTTCTTGTGAGTACAGTTGTCGCTTTTTCTGCACTCAATTTTGCTGTGGTCTTCTTGACTATCTTGAGAGGTGAATGGACGACATCTCGCTATTGAGAGTGAACCTCATCAAGCGGATGATTCTTTAAATACTTAACGTAGTTTGGGTCCTTGGAGTACTTGATCATTCATTCGGCACATGTGTCAACATGGAATTGATGTCAGTACTTTGTCTTGTCGAGATCTCCCGTTAGAAACTTGCCATGGTTTTCTCCCGATTTCTTGGAAGGAGGTTTGGTTCCGTTGAAATCTCCGTTGATCTCTCTTCGCTCCGTGGGATTGGAGTGCTCTTCATCTCCCCAGAGTCGGGTAGTTGGTGGAACACTGTCCTCTTTGTTAGATTCATTGTTGGAACCCATGTGTGCTGTAGAAGATGGATCGTATCCTTTGTAGGGGACTCTAACTCTGCCTCCACAAACCTGGAATGCTAGAGTCAGACCCCTAGGCTCATATTTGAAGGCCCTTGGCCTAAAAGCAACTACAACGAAAAGCTTCCACATCCAAAAGTTGGTGCCAAACTCAGTTCTCGCGAAACACAGTTTGCCATGTTGGCTGGCCTCCACGATTTATGGACCGGCCGGTTGTCCCAAGTTGGGGTCTTTTATTCTCTAAAACCCATAGGGCCTTGCCACGTCACTAACTTGTGACGATTGGACTCTTTGACGGACGGTAGAGATTTATACCAGATATATAGCGCAGCTAGAGGAAAGGCGTCGTAGACCTCTTTCTCAATTCTATTCAGAGCAACCATCTCTCCCTCTCTCATGTATTTTATGCTTACTCTTAGCATATGCATAGGAGGGGAATAGTTTCTTCCATAGAGAGCGTATTGTACATGTAGGGTTGGGATGCATTTTGGGAGCCTCTATAGATCCACAATTTCAACTGAGTACAATAGAGTTGCCCCATTGTCTAGTTTTGTTGTAAGGTGCAACGGAAGTGATGTTGAACTGTGCTCAAGATGAGTGCTCCGAACTGTGCTCAAGGGTTCCTTTTACTTACGGAAGGGAGAGCCTTCTGTTTTTTTAGTGAGAGAGTGCAAATGATCACAAACAAAGTGGATAACATAGTGAATGATGGTACTGAGACTGAGAGATAGAGAGAGAAGAATACGACATCCGAAAAGTTGTCAAACCCTCCTCCAAGGGCCCCACTCTCTATGGCGAGAGAGGTCTATGCTATTGATTGCACAAGCTGGTACAATGGTCATAATGCAATGGACGTGCCGACGATGTCAACGACGACGACGAGACAGGCTGAAATCTGAAAACGCTAAGGGCTGAAATGCAAATCTTGTATCTGCTGAATTCTGACTCTATGTCGGTGATGACGACGCGATGACGATGCACTGAGAACGCAGATGCTGAAATTTGCGAATAGCGGGCTGAATCTGTGAACGCTGGCTGATTTGACCGTGCGGCGAGGATCTGCTGTGGGAAGGTGAGATCTGCGAGGTTTGGGGGCTGCGGTGCGGAATCTAACTGCTGAAAATGCAAAACGCTGATGCAAATGGATGTTCTATTGTCGGGAATCTGCAAACGCTGATGGTAGTCTGCAAATGCAAAAACGTTAGGTTGATGTGCTGTCTGCTGCAAAAACGCTGAGGAATCTGTTGCAAAATGCTAACGCCAGGCTGATCTGTAGTTGCTGAAAACGCTAGGCTGTCTTGGTGGCTGAAAAACGCTAGGAGTTCTTGTCGGGTCTTGTCGGGAAGGTGCATTGTTAGACACTCGGTCTCTACTGCCTCTTCTGCCAGAAAGTGCTAGCGCTAGCTTTTCTTATATATTGCCTTAGTCAAATTGCCCTACCCAGTTCCCAACAAAGTTGCTTAATAAGTGAAAAATGGCTTAAATAGGGAAAATGGGTTTTGTGCACTGAAAAATGCTCCTGATGGGTACTGACTGTAATCTGATGATCATGCTGTGTGCAACCAGAGGAAATGCAACTACTCTAAGTGTCTGAACATGCACGGTCTGCGATCAGACTCACAAAGGTGCCAGAACACTTCCTAAGCTGAACCGAACCCTAGTTGAACCGAACCCTAGTCATGAAGTAGCTTGTCCATCTGCACATAAGGTTAGATGTGCACGTGACATCCCCTCCTTTTTAAAGTGAGGTACTGGTACCAAACTGTATGGCGTCGAGGGAGATCGCCAACAGTATCTGGAATCCTGTGAAGGACTCTTCGCGGGCCCACTTTGATGTGTGGGTCATGCGATACTTGAACTTCATAAAGGTCTGCAACGCTTGCTTCTTCGGGCCGCGCCGAAAGCGACACAAAGTCATCTGAGGCTGCTTCAGTGGTCCAACTGAGTCTATGGACGTAGGTCCACCTTCTTCAAGAATCTTCGAGGAGGAAAATTTTTGAAACCACCTCCAACACAAAAACATGAACGTACCCATTCCATGTAGAGTGACTAGAAAAAGACTATTCTTCCTAAAAGATAGTGCATGCAATGTAGATGAACAAAGTGACGGAGTGCCGAATCATTCATCAAACACACCCAAAAAAGGGGATCAAATCTTGACTTTTTGACCTAAATCTATCAACTGTGGCAACTCATAATGGAAAGGCCAATGCTTGATGGTCAATCTCTCTTGTGCTCGTTCTAAGACTGTGTTATACAAATTTTTTTTCTCTTCATGAGTGATCCGCATACATCCGTGCTCACCTATGAGTGAATCATCTGCATCATACAATACGGCATGCCCGTGAAAAGGGCACACGTAAAGACGGTGACAAAAATACAAGAAACCATCACGAATGATAACACACGAACAATGTTGCTAAATTGGCTTTATCTTACAAAAAAATAATTCTAAATGAATTATTGGATTTATAAGTGAGAGGGTTTTCTCGCTTGGAACACCAAGGAAAAATAATGCTAAATGAATTATTGGAATTTTAAGTGAGAGGGCTTTTCTCACTGGAGACATCGGAGTATAGAGTATTCCTAGTGCGTCATTTAAAGTAATGACGGGAACACTGAGAACGGGAATATCTGTAAGGCCACTAGGAACGGGTACTTCTAATGCGTCACATCGGATGGGTGACAGGGAGCATCGGAAAGAAGTATCCGACCATCCGGGAACGGACATCTCTGATGCGTCATAGGATGGGTGACATAGAGCATCGTGAAGGAGATTGTACCGTAAGTTCGGTAGGAAAGGACTAGGTGATGGGTATTCCTGATGCGTCACAAGGTGGGTGACGGGTACATCGAAAAGGGAATATCCATAGTCGGGAGGAAATTCCGAACTGTGTTAGAATCGTGCACAAGGAAAGGCAAGCACTTGAATGAAGATGGGTTCAGAGGAAACTTTGAGGAAAAACGGATGCTTTTTGAGAAAGCAGAATTGCTTTTCGGGAAAGCAAATGCTTTCCCGCGAGGAAGTCTATGTCTGCATTGCAATTGTGCGTGTGATTGCATCCAGGGACGCTGGCAGGTGCAGTGAAAGCATTGTTTTTAACTTATAAGGTTTTCTTGAGTTTTTGGACAGATTTAGACCATTTTTAAAGGTGACCGGCCGTCCACTTAATAAGTGGGCAGCCATCTGATAAATAAGGCAACAGATCAGCCAACGTTTTCTCTCTCTCTTTTTCTGGCAGAACAACGAAAAAAAAAAAGAAAAGAAAAATTTGGAAAAAAAAAAAACGGCCGTGATCTCTACGCGAGCAGCTATTCGTGCCCGTGGCTAGGAGCTATAAAAGCATCACATGCCCTCACTCAGAGGGGAGGACCAATCTTTGCAAGGAGGAGATGCGGCTGCAAATTTTAGCCGTAAAGAAGACGTTGCCAGTGATGCCCATGGCTGCCCCAAGTGTACCAGATGTCGCCAAGACCCAGTGCGCGAGTTCCCTCGCGAAGAAGTGCCTACGAAGCGTGTTTCCATCGCGACAAGTTGCTATTTTTCTCTGTTTTCAGCCCATAAACGTCGTAGACGGGGCTGATTTACGAGAAGGAACCCAAGAACACACCTCTTTTGTGTGTAGGATTGGAAGAGAGGATTTTCTATGTAGAGATCTCTTCTGGGGAATTTCTTTTTCGAGAACCGAGTTGCGTTTCGAGCGTCGAGACTTTGAAGGTAACGATTTTCATGTTATGATCTTTGAGTATTTGATTGCAGGTGTACTTCCTCTTTGTGAGGGAGTAGGAGCAGAGGAAGGCATGAGCATCTGCAGGAGAAAAGCGCTCTGAGGAACTAGAGCCAGATCAGCCCAAGGGTTTCGTATCCGAGTTTGGGAAGTAGATCCACGGATCGGAGAGAGGTAGTCTCTCAAGTTGTGATCCGGAAGTTGGGATTCCCAAGTAAGGACTTCGTGTCCGGGAAAGTAGAGCGGGAAGAGGACTTTGGAAAGAGAGTTGGAAAAGAGTTGCAGGGATGCCATGCCCCGAGTTTGGAAGGTGAGATCCAGAGGCGAGAACCTTGATTCTTGAGGAATTGGAATAAGGAACGGAAGTTCCTTGGAATAGGATTTTGCCCTAGGAATCAGAAGCTGAGGCTTCCGGGAACCATCAAGTCTTATTCTAGAACGAACGTGGTAATACGTTCGGTTCAAGTGCTTGTATAGACTTCTCCTCAGTAATAAAGATACTATTACGGGGGGGGGGGGGGGACCAGCCCATCTTCTGGTCCCAGTACTGTGTCGATCTTCTCACTCTCCTCTATCTCTCTCTCTATTTATTTCTCGCTATATCCTCTGGCTTCAGTAATAAGTGATAAATTCTATTTATCCGGATGTATTTTATATTGTTATGTGCTCCCGTTTGTGACAAACAACGCGTGCTGACTAATCATGTGCATACACAATACTTCCTGTGGGGATTCCTTAGATCTTGACTCGAGAGCCAAGATCGGTTCTTCGTGATTGATCGAATCTGCAATGAGGTTAGCGTCACTGAAAAAAGAATCAACTAAACCATCATCCTTGTGAACAATCACATCTTTATCATGCAAATCATGATCATTGTGAATAATCACATCTTTATCATGCAAAACATATGTGTCGTGCTTTGGAGAAGACAAGTCTGAGAGAGTCTCCTTTTCCAGATTCTTTTCAAGCTTCACCTGCACATTAGAAATGAGAGATGAAGAATGAACAACTTCCTCCCTACAAATGACAATAGGAGAGTCACTTTTGGCATTGAAAGTGAAAGTATTGGCTGCCTAGTGCCCAATCAATGAGAGGGTTATGCTCACGAAACCATCGAATGCCTAAAGGCATATCACATTCTGAAAGAGGAGATACTACAAATTTTCCGCGGAAGGACACTTGTTGAACAATGAACAGTCCATACCGGGAGCGAAGCCCGATACCTCGAAAGGAGATATCTTGCTAACCTCCAAGCGGGCTCTTTCGACAAGAGAGTCATTTATCACATCATGCATACTGCTTGGATCAAACAATATGACAAAACGTTTACCCTTCACATGACCATAACACTTAATGAGAGACTCATCAATGGGAGGATCATGAGAAACTTGGGTCACATTCGTGTTCTCATTTATGGCATTAACAGAGGATGTGGATTTTGTGGGTTCTTTAGATTCGCTAGATTCAATCTTAGGACAACATCTATGATAAACGCCTTCAACCGGAGTATGCTAAATTCAAATATTATGTGTATGCCTCACATTTCTTCGAACATCTCTATTTCTGCTAAATATGGCGTTATTTGTTCTCAACGATTTATATTCTCTCGTCTTTGTTCAAGTGAATTTGCTTTTGTTGTTCAATTGAGCCATCTTATTTATTACTTATTCAAAAAATCATGAAAAACATTTGATTATTGTTGCAGGGTAGTAAGTTTATCTACAATGTTTTTTCTTTTGGAATGTTCAAGATAATTAATTTCATAAAAATGGGGAGCTTAAAAGCCCACTTATTGTTAAACTTAGTAACACACTAATTTGTTGTTAGATCTATAACATTTTTAATATTTTTATTGGTACTTAACAACTACAAGTGCTAACCTTTATCACGGTTGCGTATGCGAAGTGTGATAGAAACTTAGTTCATTGGTTTTATAGAGTAGGTTCTAATCATGAATGAACTCTATACAAACTTGCACCTACTCTTGGGCAATGATGACGTGAGTAGGGATGCCATAGCTGTTGTCGAGGCTATGCATGATAAAGGTGATGATCGTATTGGACAAGCATCATATTGTCAGGTTTTCAACTTCGTACTACTTTGGTTATTTGCCTCTTCTAGGTAGGCTTGTAGCAGTTTCTCATTTTAGTCTTTAGCTTATATTAGGATTTAAGATTTTGTTCCTTTGGAAGCTGTCATGTGGAGTTTGAATTCTAGGGTTTAATCTTTGTGATGTCTTATCCTTGTGATTGTTTACATTTGAGTACTTGTTTCAAAGTTCAGTCAAGTAAAATTCTTTGACTGATTTACTCTATGCCTTTTCTAAAAGTATATTCAAGTGAATAATGGTTTGTTTATATCTATTTTTTCTTAGAAACAAATAAGGTGGTTTAATTTGTTTTTAATCCGCGCCCCTTGCTTTTGTGTTTTTCCGAGTGTTTTAGCCTCTCTGATAATTTGTATGTTCAGATTTTTCAGACCTTATGAAGGTATATACATAATTAAATATATTTTGTGCTTTATTTTAAGACCACAGAGTTTTGATCATGTGTTCCTTTAGGCGTAGTGCTGGAGGAAGAAAGCTATGGGAGGCCAAGGATGAGCAACGGTGGGTGCATGATCGTTTTGAAGAGTTGAAGCTAAACGAGGAAAACTACCCTCCTCAGGTTTGTTCTTTGTTTGTGCTCCAATAGTCATCCCTTGCATGCATATGCATGAAACTAGTTGGGTCCTTAGGCTAGATCATTGTAAACTTTTAAGTCTACATCGACATCCAGGGTTAAGAGAATGGGCCTCGTTTCAAATGCACAAATAGGTTTGTTTTCACTTGAGCGGTTCTTTCAAATGTAGAAGTGTAGTTTCTACATCCTTAAGTTGTGCATAAGAGATACAAAGAAACCCTGGTTTTGCAAAGAAGCATTATAGCTCAAACTAACACTAGAAAACACCAATAATATTCTATATCTTTCGAATCTTAAAGCACTTAAATTCTATAGCTGTTGCTAGCACAAGTATAGCTCTTCAAAAAATCTGGTATTCCATTCTTCAGTTGTATTATGGTATTATAGCTATTATAACAAAGTCATTCATCAGTTTAATTTGTTCAATAGTCATCAATACATTCAATTGATGGAAATTGTGTCGAGGCCCAATAGGTTGGAAATTCGGAAAAAGGTTTTGGGTACTTGTTCAACTGGTTGGTCTTGACAAGGTTAAAATGCCTGCTATTTTATTGCAAATTGGTAGGCCTCTCTTTCCAGAGCATGTAAAAGAAGACCAAGAAAACGATTTGAACCCCACATTATCTTTAGCTCTTTTGAACATTTTTGTCCAATGTCTTCCTTGTTTATTTCTTGAAGGTTGGGTCTATCATGAATCATGTTCTCGACTTCTAAGTTCTTAGTTAAATATGTGAAACTAATGCTTGACACTTGTAGATCATAGATGTTAAGTTCATGATTCATGTGACGTGAATGTATACCCTTTTAAAGTATTATCTCTATCCAATGTCTACATTGACACTTTCGAATTTCATCTTCATTGTACAAAGATGCACCTTGGCCCTTGATGTATCACACATGGCACACATAAGCGGCTCGCTTTCCTTTACCTTGTTTTTCTTCGCCGTGCCCATTTCTTCGGTGCTCTTTCTTGTTCCTTTCTCCAACCCTCTATTCTCTAAAACCTTGGTTTAGTGTAATGCCACCTTCAAATTTACCTCTAAAATTTTAACTTTGAAGGTGAGTAAACCTACACAATTGAGAGAAATAAAAACCTTAAAAAATAGTCAATTTTCCTCTATCATTTCCCATTTGTAGGTTGTCCACTGCCAAACCTCTTTATTTCTCCCCGTCCCTTTGTACCTTTCTCAATATTTTAGTCATTGCTCCCCACACCACATGACAAGTCACAAGACACATAACAACAAAACTTCTATGGTAATAAAGCTTTCAACTGTCCGTGATTGGACTATTGTACAAACTTCAGCACCCACACACTACTTCAAACAACTCATTCAGGGATGATGGATATACGTAACTAAATGCACATCCACAAGGCTTACCAAATGGCAGTAGAAGTTGCAGCATAAGAAGATTCTCATTTAAAATCCATGCAAGAGACCTTACCATGATTGACATGTGCGGTGTGTGCACGTACAAAGACATGCAGTACCAGTCGAACTAAAAAAACTGGACAAACGTTGACCTGACGTACGACCAAAAAAAAAAAGAGCCTAGTGCATCTTTCAATTAGAGGGAGGGGGGGGGGAGGGGGGGGGGGGGGGGGGGGGGGGGGGGGGGGGGGGGGGGGGGGGGGGGGGGGTAGAGTTAATGGTGAAATGCACAGAAGTAAGTGAAAGGAAGGACTATGTACCAAACTAGAGAGGAAAGGGGATTGGGAAGGGCTCCTAGAGAAGGAGGCTGTCATAAAGAGTTTTAAAGAGTATCCTTAGAAAAACCAAAAGAGGGAAAAGGCATTCCGAAACAAGAGGATGGATCCAAGCAAAAAATGGGGGTATAGAGGGTGACTAGGAGTGAGGCGAGAGGTGGGTTGTGCCAGGGGGTGGAGGTTAGGAAGGCGGCCTGTGGTTGGAGGCTGATTCGAGTTGAGTGTACATTGTACAACTACTGTTGTGAGCCCAGTCGCAAACTTTGAGTGCTTTGGCTCAAGCCTAACCTGTAATATAGGCATTGGGCTCTTTGCCAAAAGAAAACAGCCTAAGAGCTCCCAAACTCATCTGCTATCAAAAGTTGATGCCCCCAAAAGGCTCCAAAAGTCAATGTTTTTCAAAAATTGTATATGGAAAGCAACCCACTCATGAGACGTGCCACAAAGCCTAAAAGCTCCCAAAATCACCTGTTATCAAAAGTTGATGCCCCCAAAAGGCTCCAAAAGTCAATGTTTTTCAAAAATTGTATATGGAAAGCAACCCACTCATGAGACGTGCCACATCATTAGCGTCCATACGTTTGCACATCAACACCTATCGTACGGTCTTGCGAAATGCACCATATGTTGCGCTATTATTTACACCGCAAAATGTAGGTGCTGTTGAATGTTCGTGTCACCTCTCATGCTGTGCTCCTTTTCGATCGAGCCGGGTCGGCCCAATGTCACCAAGTTATGACATCAACTACCACTGTGAGCCCACGTGCAAGATTTGAGTCAATGAAAAGAGGTACTGCAAGGCGCCTACACTAGGTGCCCCACTATGTTTTGTCTCAAGTGTTTAGTTCTCTCTTTGAGTTCAAATATTTTCTAATTTTAGTTTGTTTGTGGTGGTGTTGTAATGTCTTACCGCCATGCTAGGTGGCCAGCCGGTTTCAATGGTAGGAGCCTTGCACAAAGGGATAGCTTTTTGACACCTTTATTACCCTTGCCATGATGTATGCAACAAAATTTTGAGCACTTGGACTTGGAACTTCACGGTGGACATCGATTGAGAGACCACAGGTTCTGAGGAGTGCCCGCATCGTTCACAACAAACTTCCATCCCACATAACATTATTAGAGCGGAGCTTGCCACACGGCCCATGTTAGTGGAGGCTCTCTTTCAAACAATATGTTTCATCCAGATTCAGGGAACTATTGAAGGATAGGCTTTCATACAAAGCACTTGAGGCACCTAGGTGGCTTTGCAAAGGCAGGTGAGAGTAGATCATGGTATGCACATATGGCATTGTGGTTTGGCACACATGTTCTGTATATAGAGCAGCTCCCAACAGTTTAGTATGATCGAGATTCACCATGTATAGGCTTCTCACATAGAGGGAACTTGGTCCTAAACAAGGTTTTTAGTAGTTATATATCCGAGAGACATGGATTGCACTCATACATCCTCTTCCACTGAAGATGTTGTATGACTATTCTAGACGGTGGTCACATCCAGCAGCAAGGATATATGGACACATATGTGCCACATAGTGCTAGACTGGTGATTGGATAGCTCAAGGTTTCATCTCACAGACTAGAACGGCAGAGACCACAGCTTGCTAAGTATGTAGAGGTGGGCTGAGAGCAACGAGCACTATGTATCCCGGGAAGACAGAGCACGCTTTCTCGGACCATGCTGCTATGCTACGGGGACTCTTCACTCCCTATCTACCTATGCATGCCATACTGCATGTTAGGTGCAACTGATGAGCTTAGGGATTGGTATGAGCGATCAACTGTGGAATGGAAGACTTGGCAGACATTGCTCAATGATGCTCTTCAAATCAATGACATCCATGCAATGAAGGAAGAGCTACACAGGATTCAGCTGTGTATGGGCCAGTTGAGCTACAAGGAATGCAAAAAGTTGTGTCAAATTCATTTTACACGGCACACACTTTCAGAGCCACTAGAAGCACAAAGGGATAATCTCTTTTAAAATATCTGATTTGCAACACACAATATTGGTGCAGCATATGCACACCACATTCTTACAAGTGTATGGGCAAAACCCAACAACAACGAGTTCATCATTTACTTTGTGAAGCAATGATACTATTATTATGTTTTGGGACATAAAGTAGACTAGAATGATCAACCTAATGTTTGCGCTTTGCTCAAGATGAGTGCTCCGAACTGTGCTCAAGGCTCCTTTTGTTCTTATGGAAGGGAGAGCCTTCTGTTCTTAATGAGAGAATGCTATGATCACAAACAAAGTGAATGGACACTGTGCGTGCAAGTGTATGAGACTGAGAGATAGAGAGAGAAGAGAGTACGACACTAGAGACGTTGTAAAACCCTCCTCCAAAGGCCCCACTCTCGTCGCTGAGAGCGGTCTACTTATGATTGCACAAACTGGTACAAACTGAATGCAAGTGACTGATGCATGTCTAGGCTATGACGACGACGACGACAGGGGTGACGAGGCCGACACTAGGGCTGAAATCTGCAATCTTTCTACTGCTGTCCAAAAACGCTATGGGCTGAAATCTGCGATTAGTCCAAAAACGCTGATTTTGGGACTGTTTACGTAGGTCCTTGACGCTGAAAATCTGCAGGTTTAGGGCTGAAAACTGAGGTTTCTTTAGGCTGAAAACTGATGGTCTTTCTGGGCTGAATCTGCTATTCCTTTAGGTCTGAATCTGCAAGTACTTCATTGCTGTGAAAACGCTGCAGATTGAGGTGGTAAAACGCTAGGTACTCGGCTTCAGTGGCGAGGATGCTGATGCAAAAACGCTATGCACTCGGGTCTTCTGGCGATGGCAAGGCTGATGCAAAACGCTAGGATCTGGGGTCTTCTGGTGAGGATCTCCTTGATGAGAAAACGCTAGGGCAAGGGTCTGATGGTTCTTCTTGCTTGAAGGGGGAAACCGCCAAGGGGTCTTGTTGAGAAGTTGCCTGCTGAGCTTGGCTCCTGTTGCCTCTTTTGCCAAATAGTGCTAGCTCTAGTTTGCTGATATACAAACTTACTCAATTTGCCCTACCTACTTTCCAACAAAAATCACTTAAAAATAATAACTGAAAAATAGGGAAAATAGGCTAAAATCACTGGAAAATTCCCCTGACCGATTCTGATGGATTCTGATGGGAATGCTTATGATCATGCTGTGTGCAACCAGAGGATATGCATCTACACTAAGTGTCTTGGCATGCACGGTCTACGAATAGACTCACAAAAGTGCCAGATCACTTCTAATCTAGACTGATTGGACTAACTGAACCCTGATCATGCTGTAGCTTGTCCTTGGACACATAGGGTTGGATGTGTCACGTGACATCCCCTCCTTTTCAAAGTGAGGTACTGGTACCGAACTGTATGGCGTCGAGGGAGATCGCCAATAGCATCCGGAATCTTGGAAGGACTCTTCGCCGGCCCACTCTGTTGTGTGGGTCGTGCGGTACTTGAACTTCATAAAGGTCTGCAACGCTTGCTTCTTTGGGCCACGCCGAAAGCGACACAAAGTTTTCTTTGGCTCCTTCGATGCTTCAACTTCGTCTAGAGTCATGCTTTCTTCTTCTTCAAGAATCTCCATGGCTGAAAATTCCTGAAACCATTTCCAACACAAAACCATGAACATACCTATTCTATGTAAAGTGACTGGAAAAAATATTGTCTTCCTCAAAGACTGTGCATGCAATGTAGATGAACAAAGAGACGGAGTGACAAACCGTTCATCAAACACACGCAAACAATGAGATCGAATCTTTCTCTTTTGATCTAAATCAATTAACTGTGGCAATTCACAACGGAAATGCACATGCTTGGTGCTCATACTTTCATGTGCTCTTTTGACAAATGTGTCATGCCAAGGAAGAGACATTGAATGTGACTTCCTTGAATGCATACTTTTCAGCTTTTTATGAACAATCCGCATACATTCGTGTTCATTCATGAGTGAAACGTGCTCAACGTACAATATGTCATGCCTAGGAAAAGGGATCACATAAAGACGCTGGCTAAAATACAGGAAACGATCACGAATGAAACACTCGAACAATGCGTGCGTATCAATCATGCAAACACATAATACTTCCTGTGAGGGTTCTTTGGACCTAGGCTCGAGAGCCAAGATCGGTTCTTCCTGAATGATCGAATTGTCCTGTGGGGGTTCTTTGGACCTCGACTTGAAAGCCAAGATCGGTTCTTCGTGATTGATTGAATCTACAACAAGGTTAGCTTCGTTAGAAAAAGCATCCACTAGCACATCATCCTTGTGAACAATCACATCATCTTCATGCAACTCATCATGGTTGTGAGACATCACATGTTGATCATGCAAATCATCATGCTTATCATTAATATCCGATTCATCATGCTTATCATTGTCAACCAAATCATTGTCATTCAAATCATCATCATGCTTGTCATCATGCAAATCTTGTGTATCATGCTTTGGAGAAGAAGAGACTGAGAGAGTCTCCATCTCCTGAATCTCTTGCATCTGTGCCTGCACTTGAGAAAAGAGTCGCAACATCTCTTGCATTCTTGCTTTGTTCTCGCGATCAAATCTTGCTAGTCTTTCTTTTTCTTCCAAGTCGTACTGACGCTCTATGGCTGCCATTTCTTCTTCGTAGTCACGATCTATGGTTGCCATTTCTTCTTCGTAGGCCTTTCTTTCTGCTTCTCTTTCTTCGCGTTCCAACTTCCTTTCCATAAACAACTGCTTCAATTCCTGCATAGGAGTTAGTGCAATCCTTGAAGTAGATGGGGAAGGGGAAGGGTCGGAAAAACTTCCTGGTGGGGAAAATTCTTCTTCGCCTCTCTCATGCTCATCACCTGTATGCGAAGTATCCATTCCGCTTCGGGTGATGACCATGCTCCATGATCTTTGGTTCTTAAGTCCACGAGGGTCTTGGGTTCTTGGGTGCTTGAGAGTCTTGAGGTTTTCTTTCGCTTGCAAACCGTGTTTGAGAAGGATCTTCTCTTCACCCGAGTTCTACTCTTTTCCACGGGCGCACCTCTTCGCGGCCTTGCGCTCACACCAAGGTTGCTTTTTCCCACCTCACGTCGATTGGCCGGCCGCTAAGTGCACGGTCCGCTCTCAATGAGTGAAAAGAGGCACAAGGGGAGGTTGGACAAGCCCTTCTTTCCTGGGATTCCTGTCACTCTTCAAAAACACGATTAGGAATCGAAACGCCCAAGCAAACTTGGGCTCGTGCGACCTCAACACGCAAAAAAAAAATTATGTGGTTCTTGTGGTTCTTTCCTTGAGTGATACAGAACACTGCCAAAGCTCTGATACCAATGTTAGGTGTAGCGGAATGAATGTTTGCGTTTTGCTCAATATGAGTGCTCCGAACCATGCTCAAGGTTCCTTTTGTTCTTATGGAAGGGAGAGCCTTCTGTTCTTAATGAAAGAATGCTATGATCACAAACAAAGTGAATGGACACTGTGCGTGCAAGTGTATGAGACTGAGAGATAGAGAGAGAAGAGAGATACGACACCAGAGACGTTGTAAAACCCTCCTCCGAAGGCCCCACTCTTGTCGGCGAGAGCGGTCTACTGATGATTGCACAAACTGGTACAAACTGAATGCAAGTGACTGATGCACGTCTAGGCTACGACGACCACGACGACGGGGGTGACGAGGCCGGCACTAGGGCTGAAATCTGCAATCTTTCTACTGCTGTCCAGAAACGCTATGGGCTGGAATCTGCGACTAGTCCAAAAACGTTGATTCTGGCACTGTTTTCGTAGGTCCTTGACGCTGAAAATCTGCAGGTTTAGGGCTGAAAACTGAGGTTTCTTTAGGCTGAAAACTGATGGTCTTTCTGGGCTGAATCTGCTATTCCTGTAGGGCTGAATCTGCAAGTACTTCATTGCTGAAAAACGCTGCAGATTGAGGTGGTATTTGTTGAAAACGCTAGGTCAGACTCTGTCAAAAACGCTAGGTACTGGGCTTCGGTGGCGAGGATGCTGATGCAAAAACGCTATGCACCGGGGCAAAGTTACTTGGAACGGGAACGGGGGGCTCCGGAACGGTACCGGAACGTATAGGCGGGGACCGGAACGGGAACGCCGGAACGGTCCACGAAAAAACGTTGAAATTAGGCTCAAAACAGCCTATAAGTTAGGAAACAACTATAAGCCAACCTCCAACACCTACTTGGACAATTAGAATCATGTTCAAGCATGTTTCAAGTTTCAACATGTCGCTTGTGCGCGTTAGTGGTTGCGGATGTAAATTCAATATACCGGGGTTGTAGACACCTCACAACATACTAAGCGCATCACAAATAACATTATCTAGGAAGTGCAAAGATTGAAGAGCTTAATAGACAGAAAGACGGAGTAAAAACTTAAAAGACTATGACTGTAAATTCAAGTGTGGCTTATAAGGCCAGCGAAGGCGCTACAAAAAGGTAAGCACCGAGAAAAGATAAGAGTCGAGGCTCAAGAGTAAAGAGTAGCCACTAGGGACTCAAGAGCTCAATACATAGATGCCAAAATGCCATAATGAAAACATGTCAAGGCCCAAGGGCCAAGGCTCAAGGACCAGTGGCAGAAGAGCCAGCCTGCCAATCTGTAGTGGTGTCATGGAGATCATGGATGTCATCCCAATCCTCATCCCCAACAGGCTCGTCCGCATCATCCACTTCATGTAAAACCTCTGTAGATCCACCCTCCCCAAGTATCTCCGCGTCCGCCTCCATCTCCCACTGTAGAAAGGGATCTGATACTTTGGATGCCGACTTGCAAAGCATACGCAAGTTTGCACTCACAAATACAAGATCATTTGCTTTCTCCACTGCAAGTCGGTTTCTCTTCGTGGATGCAACGTGTTGTGCACATTGCCTTGAAGTAGTCCGACCTATACAATGTACATGTCACAAAGGTCAAAAGAGAAGACAATGTAAATTGGAAAACAAACATACTAGTTATGGTCATGATATAAAAGAGCATTGAGAACTTGGAACTTACCGAGCCTTTATGAAAGAGATATGATCATGATAAAAAAAGCGGGCAACGGTGGCATCCACATCCTCCTTCTTTTTTGGATCCCATGACGCATCTAGAGTTCGTTGACGATGGGTGGGATGAGAGGGAGTGATCGTTTGAAATGAGATTGAGCCGCCGCACTACTACCTCTAACGGAAGCGTGCGAATGAGTGGTAGAAGAAGGAAAAACCAATTGATTGGGGTCAATGGCTTTCTGCTTGGGTCGATCATTTGCTTTGGCTCTTATGATGGCATCCTTGATCTCAAGCTCCTTCTTCTTCTCGGCCGTCACATTACTGCAATGCTTCACTTGCTCCCCCACTATGTGAAGGAGATGTGCTCGAACCTTGCTTGTCCCGGATTTGCGTTGAAAGCTACATAGTTTGCACGTCCATGATCTTGCACCGCCTTCTTTGCCGAAGACTTCGGAGTGCACCTCATCCCACCATGAAGGGGCTCATCCTTCTTTCCTCTCTTACCAACCGAGGGACCTTCATTTGATGCGGAAGCTTGTGCCATATTGATGGCGCTTGAGATTTGAGGCTTGAGGCTTGAAACTCGAGAGAGGGATGGAGGGATGGAGCTTGAAAGTTGAGAGAGGGATGGAGCTTGAGAGAGGGATGCGATGAAGGAAATTGGAATGGAGCTTGCAAGTTGCGAGAGGGATGAAGCTTCGAGCTTGAGAGAGAGGGTGAGAGTGGCTTGAAGCTTCAAGCTTGAGAGAGGGTGTGAGAGAGTGGCTTCAAGCTTCAAGCTTGAGAGGGAGGGGTGAGACTCTAGAGTGTGGCTTCAAGACTCAAGTAGCAATACGGGAGAGTGAGGGCTATGAAATTGTGAGGGGTGTGAATTAGCTTTTATAGGAGAAAATAGTGAAGACCCCCCCCCCCCCCCCCCCCCCCCCCCCCCCCCCCCACCTCTAGTGTGATTGGGGTCAATGGCTTTCCGCTTGGGTCGATCATTTGCTTTGGCTCTTATAATGGCATCCTTGATCTCAAGCTCCTTCTTCTTCTCGGCCGTCACATTACTGCAATGCTTCACTTGCTCCCCCACTATGTGAAGGAGATGTGCTCGAACCTTGCTTGTCCCGGATTTGCGTTAAAAGCTACATAATTTGCACGTCCATGATCTTGCACCGCCTTCTTTGCCGATGACTTCGGAGTGCACCTCATCCCACCATGAAGGCTCATCCTTCTTTCCTCTCTTACCAACTGAGGGACCTTCATTTGATGCGGAAGCTTGTGCCATATTGATGGCGCTTGAGACTTGAGGCTTGAGGCTTGAAACTCGAGAGAGGGATGGAGGGATGGAGCTTGAAAGTTGAGAGAGGGATGAAGCTTGAGAGAGGGATGCGATGAAGGAAATTGGAATGGAGCTTGCAAGTTGCGAGAGGGATGAAGCTTCAAGCTTAAGAGCTTGTGGCTTCGAGCTTGAGAGAGAGGGTGAGAGTGGCTTGAAGCTTCAAGCTTGAGAGAGGGTGTGAGAGAGTGGCTTTAAGCTTCAAGCTTGAGAGGGAGGGTGAGACTCGAGAGTGTGGCTTCAAGACTCAAGTAGCAATGCGGAAGAGTGAGGGTTATGAAATTGTGAGGGGTGTGGATTGGCTTTTATAGGAGAAAATAGTGAAGAACCCCCCCCCCCCCCCCCCCCCCCCCCCCACACACACACACACCTCTAGTGTGAACCATCCCAAAAATGGGCGCTCCAAAAATTGCCGCCTATTTTTGAAATTCAAAATTCAAAATCTGCAGCCGCCCGTTCTGCTCGGCTGGAACGCCGTTCCAGTGTTACGTTCCGGAACCGGAACGTTGGTCCGTTCCCGTAGCCGTTTGCCCGGTTGGCCTTGCTCGGAACGTCGTTATGGAACGATTTGCCCTCGTTCCCTGTTACCGTGCACTGGGGTCTTCTGGCGATGGCAAGGCTGATGCAAAACGCTAGGATCTGGGGCCTTCTGGTGAGGATCTCCTTGATGAGAGAACACTAGGGCAAGGGTCTGCTGGTTCTTCTTGCTTGGAGGGGGAAACCGCCAAGGGGTCTTGTTGAGAAGTTGCCTGCTGAGCTTGGCTCCTGTTGCCTCTGCTGCCAAATAGTGCTAGCTCTTGTTTGCTTATATACAAACTTACTCAATTTGCCCTACCTACTTTCCAACAAAAGTCACTTAAAAATAATAAGTGAAAAATAGGGAAAATAGGCTAAAATCACTGGAAAATTCCCCTGACCGATTCTGATGGGAATGCTTATGATCATGTTGTGTGCAACTAGAGGATATGCATCTACACTAAGTGTCTGGGCATGCACGGTCTATGAATAGACTCACAAAAGTGCCAGATCACTTCTAATCTAGACTGACTGGACTGACTGAACCCTGATCATGCTGTAGCTTGTCCACGGACACATAGGGTTGGATGTGTCACGTGACACTGCACCCCCTAGTGTGTATTAGATGAAGCTAGTCAATCTTTTGCATACCATGGTTGCATCCCTCTTATCCCTCATACACATGTATACACACCTCTAGTTTCAGTGTATTTTAGCAGCACGATGATGCAATGCACGCGGGTTAAAAGGGGAGGAGGTAGAGTGTGCAGGCTTAGGATTAGAGTTTGCACCTTAAGTTCAGGGTTAATGCATCATAGGGAAGGATTTTGTAGTCTCGCCCCTTTCTTCAACTTAGACCTACAAAGTTCTCTCTCCTAGGCACAGTGTGAGCTCTTGTCACAAAGAGGAGCGCACACGAATAATCAATAAGCTGAAAATAAAGAACTCTCAACCAAAAGAGACGAGGGAGAAGATCGACACAGTATTGGGGAACAGAAGATGGGCTGGTCCCCCAAGTGTGGAAAAGTCACATGCGCTTAATAGCTTCTCGTGATCACTTGCAGATTCTCGTTGGTGTAGACTCCTTGTGCTAGCGCTGGCAGAAGTGAGAACAAGAGAGAGAAGCGCTGGCTGATTTTATAGGCCTTAGAGGGCAGCAGGAATAGCCAGTAACCCTCCCACAACAATACCAAGTGGAGCGGGGGCGACTAGAATAGGGAGGGGGCAGCTTTTCTGAGAGAGGAGAGAGAGAAATCGCAGCCCTTAGGTTGTTTTTAGCAGTTTATGGGGCGCCTCGTACTGGCCTTGCTTTATTTTTATAATTGGTTGTCCACGTATTAAGTGGGCAACGGTCATCTTTTAAAATAATGTGAATCTTTTCAAAAACTCAATAAAAACTCAGTGAGCTGAAAACCGATGCTACACAACACTTCTTTAGGCATCCCTAGATGCAACCTCATGCACGGATGCAATGCATACATAGATTCCTTGCAGGAAAGCATCTGCTTTCCCGGAAAGCACTTAAAAAATATCCCGCTTTTCAAAAAAAGCCTCTTAGAACCCATCTTTATTCTTGTGCGTGCATCTTTAGGCGTGTTCCTTTTTCTAGTTTGGATTTCTTCCAAGACCAATGGAATATTCCCTCTATCCGATGCACCCATCACCCATCATGTGACCCATCGGAACAACTCCTTCGTGATGCTTAATATCACCCATCATATGACACATCTGAGTTGTCCGTTGCTGATGGCTTTTATCAATTCTAGTAGATATACAATTCCTATATTTTACAATTCAAGTGTACACATTTAAATATGCTAATTTCAATAAGTAGAAATTACTTAGAAAGATAAGAAAATAGTCTATTTACAGTGTCTACCATAGTTTTTTCATGCGGCAACCATGCGTCTTACTCGGGCGGGTATGGAAGCCCGATATAAGCCCGATTCAGACCCCCCGAGGATTTCATACGTGGAATACTATATGGGCTGCTCTCTAGAGTCTAGCGTTTTAATTTTAATTGCTATTTGTTATGAGATATATATATATACACTAATTTTTTAGTGCCGTATGGTATTCCACGTATGGATACCATACGTGGAATACCATACGGCACTAAAAAATTAGTGTAGTATCCATACGTGGAATACCATACGGCACTAAAAAATTAGTGTATATATATATATCTCATAACAAATAGCAATTAAAATTAAAACGCTAGACTCTAGAGAGCAGCCCAAAGCCACATAATGCATTAAAACATCATAGAAAATGTAGAATCTAGCTAAATCAAGGAGTCGGGAGCCGAGAAACAGATCAAGATCTCTGATCAATAGATACATCAATGAATCATGATCATACTAGATGGCAAAGTATGGAGCCTCCAAAACCAACAAGACTGTATACTGAGTACTTCAAAATTCAAATGACAGAACATAAATAGAGCCTAGAGGGTGGAGTCCAGCCGCTCGATGCTAAATAGTGAATCCAAAACATAAGCAGAGCTAAGAGGAGTCAGGACCGAGGCTAGAGCAAAATGCAATGAGCTCTAACTCTCATCAAAGGTCACCTCCTTATCATCATCCTCATCATCACCCTCATCATCCTCATCCTCATCCCCAGACTCATCCTCAACAACGGTGCATGAAGTCCCAATATCACTGGACATGCTAATCGGAAGAGACTCCATAACATCATAAGTGCTCTGTGCAATAGCCTCTTGAATCTCCTGCAACTCAAGCAAGCGCTCCTCATCCTTCTCTTTGTTAAGCACCTCCAATGTCACCTCCATTCTCTCATAGCCGCGCTCTTTGATCTTGCATAAGAGCCTCAAGTTGGTGTGTATGTAGACAAGCTTCTCGGTATGAGCAGGAAGTAACCTATTTCTTCTCTTGGTGTGAATGAGAGAGAAGGTGCTCCAATTTCTCACATGGAGAGGCACATGTCCCTTGAGAAAGCACCTTAAGTGCAAGAGTTTGCAATGTGGGCGTGCAAGCCCCAAAAGTCTCCCACCATTTTACACCCTCTTGCATGCTCTTTGGACCCTTTGCAATAGGATGAGCAAATGACTTTCTTTCAATGAGGAAAGTGTCCACCTTATCAATGAGGGTACCCTGCATGGTTAAATCACCCTTGGTATACCTGTCCAAAAATGTCATCCACCCGTCATGAACCTCACTATCATTGAATTGCCCTCTTCCTTGCCATATAGGATGCAACAAGTATCCCACAACATGCAATGGTGTGTGCATCATATTCCATCTATCAACGCATAGGTCGTTGATCTCTTGCATCCTTGCCGCATCAATACCTTGCATGTTTTGAATTTGCTCAACCATGCGATCCGTAAGCTCATACACAAGCCCCATGGTGGCTCCTTCCCTATCAACCAAACGAAGTGTCTTCAAGATGGGAGCACAAATCTTCAAAATCAACTTGGTCTCTTGCCAAAAGGATGCATTAAACACAATGTCCGAGACCACTATGGCCTTTGCAGTCTTGGATGCCTTCATTTTCACAAATTTTGCATCAATCATAAGCCTACGCACACCTTGCATACATCTCTCATCCACAAGACTAGCCAACATGATGAAGTAGTAGGCAAATCGAGTGGCCGATGGCTTCAATAATTCCTTCTTGCTAAGCATTCGAAACAATGTCAAGACAGTGGACTTCCTTGTGACAAATGTGACAACCTTTGTTGCATCTTCAAGAATTTTTGCAATCCAAGGGAGCTTCCCAATATTCTCAAACAAGAGGTCCAAGCAATGGCATGCACATCTCGTGAAAAAAATGTGTTTCCATTTCTCTTCCACCATTTGCCCGGCCCCAACACAATTAGTTGCATTGTCCATGCATACCTGCACAACATTGGAGGGTCCTACCCCAATAATCACATCCTTAAGCTGCTTGAAAATAAATTCTGATGTCTTTGTCTCCCTAGATGTGTCCACAAATTTCAAAAACACAGAACCATGTATAGAGCATGCAAGAAAGTTAATGATAGATCTGCGTCTAGTGTCAGACCATCCATCACATACAATTGTGCATCCATGTTTTTTCCATTTCTCGCGCACACCCATGATCTCATGACCAATGCATTTGACCTCATCATTTAACTCTGTGGTGCGCAAAGCATTGTATGTGGGAGGCACATAAGATGGACCAACTTGTCCAATTGCCTTGACCATTTCCAAAAAGAAAGGACTCCGCACTTTCCATTCAGGAATGTCCTCTGCATAAAAAAACCTGCGCAAGGCTTGATCTGCTTGCTTGCGTGCTTGCAAGCTAAATGCACTTGCCAAGGGCCCTTGTGCAACCTTCCTCTTCTTGCTCGAGGACCCCACATTTGATTCGGAAGCCGAAGTCCCAGTGGCACTTACATGAGCACTCCCTGATGCATGTGTACTCATTGAGCCTGAGGCAGAGGCATTACCTCCCAAATCATCCACCAAGGCATCTACAAATGCATTTGGGTCCTTCCCATCATTCTGTACATCTACATGCAATCTTGTGACCACCTCTTTGACGTCCTCTGGCACACTATCACATGGGCCTACACCATAGCCAGAGAGGGACAATAAATGTGCACGAATACGGAAGGGACCGCCGTCCCAATTATGCCCACAATACTTGCATTTACATGTAAATTGCCCTTTCTTTTGAGGCTTCAATTGTTCTACATATTGCCATTCGGGACGCTTCACTCGGCCCATCCGGATTCTGCAAACTTGCAAGGTGCACACTGCAAACCTTGACAAAGTGGCGGCCTCACGAGTAACGGAGGGCGTAGGTGAAGAATCAGCCGCGCGCGGGAGAGTGTGTGGGCACTGGGTAGGGCTCCCGGCTCGCGGTCTCGAGTCTTCTCGACTCTAAAGCTTCGATGGGGACTCTGTGTGTAGAAACGGCAACACTGCAGGTTTTTT
Organism: Adiantum capillus-veneris; assembly: GCF_014529385.1. Lineage (NCBI taxonomy): Eukaryota > Viridiplantae > Streptophyta > Polypodiopsida > Polypodiales > Pteridaceae > Adiantum > Adiantum capillus-veneris. Next base: position 151,252,502 of record NC_140931.1, read on the forward strand.
TAAAATCCCGCAGAGGCGTTTTGGGCCACATTTGAGAAATTGGGGGAATTTTGCCAGCCCGTCAAAAAATGCCCTACTCACGTCCGGAAACGGATACCATGCGGCAACCATGCGCGGATGCGTGAGGAAGCCCGATTGGGCAATCGGACGCGTCTGGAAAAAACTATGGTGCCTACTGTGAGCTGTACCTACGACTGATCTCTAGGAGATCCAAAGTCTGTTGGACTTGCCTATCCTGGGGTAGCTCAGGTTGCTCCTGAATTGCCATCGATTGTTGATCCTCCTCAATCTCACATTCCAACTGCCTTGGTACCTCCTCTCGACCCTGGTTTGGTAACCTATCCTCTAGAGGTGTGTCTGGGGGTCGCTCTACCTCTTCCAACCTTTGTCTCGCTACCCTTCCATAAACAAGGTCTGTTTGGGGGTTGCTTTGCCTCTGCCAACCTTTGTCTCACTACCCTTCCTAAACAAGGATAGATTGTGCGTATACTTGTCTACTTGGTTTTTTTTGTCTTTGTGTTTGCTCAACACAGTGGTGCTGTTCAGCACTCCGCTGCTGCTGACTCTGCATAGGGTCCTGCCGTTGTGCAGAGCTCTGCTGTGTTTGTTGTGGCTGTGAATCTCCTTCTCCGACCAATCTGTCTCTGTTGTCGCCGTCTAGGGCGATTCCTCACCAAGTGCCCCATCTTATGGTATCTGAGGCACTGGTTCAGTCTACCCGTACGAGTGCAACACCTTTGTCCACTCAAAGGTGATGGTATTTGGAAAGATTGTAGAAGGGTAGTAGCTACCTTTATAGATGGCACATATATGTGAAGCTGCATCAAATGAACAAATGGTATGCCAAAGATAGAACCCATCTGCCTCATCATGTCTGGCAACCAAAACTGTGTAGGAAGCTCTGGGAAAGATATTTTTACTGGGTACTTCGGAACCTGACATTTGTCTTCAAAAGCGGCTAGTGTAAAATCCTCATACCACAGGTGCAAGAACACCAATCTGTCTCCGAAGCTGAGAGGTCTTAAAAGACTAATGTGAAAAGCATTGTGGATGTGCCAATGTGAAGGTAAGTCTAAACGAAATGAGACATCATTGATCACAACAGAAATTTTGAATGGGCCGTAAAAACAAGGAGCAAGTTTAACAAAAACATTGGTATCAACACTTTTGATCCTTCGTTTTTCAATGCGAAGCATAACATAATCACCTTCTTTAAATTGGTGTGCCTTGTGGTGCTTGTTATAAAGTTCTTGTGAATGTTTAATGTCAGAATGCACACTTGCACAAATATCATGAAAATTAGGAGTAAAATCATCAGCCGCAGGCACACCATTAGAAAGACGTGAAGCAGGAGTAGACAGAATGACCATACACAATTTAAAATGGAGATTTACTTGTGGGAGTGTGAGAGGTGTTGTTATATGCAAACTGTAGAATATGCAAGTAATCATCCCATTTCTTGGGTTGAGAAGAAACATAAGCTTTTAGCAAGTCAATGATAGTGCGATTAGTGACTTCGGTTTGACCATTAGATTCAGGATGGAATGCATAAGTAAAATCAAGTGTTGTTCCAAGATTTTCAAAAACAGTAGTCCAAAAAGCACTACAAAATTTGGAATCTCGATCAGATATTATAACTTTAGGCAAACCATGATGTGGAAAGACAGCTTTAAGAAATAGAAGTGCAGCTTGATGTGTTGTGAGTGTTTTCTTACAAGGAATAAAGTATGCTTGTTTAGAAAAATAGTCAATTATAGTCCAAATCATATCATGCTTGTGAATAGTGAGTGGAAATCTAGTAACAAAATCCATTGAAATATGTTAGCAAGGTTTTCCAAGAATAGAGACACCTTACTACAAGAAGGCCTATGGTTTGGATGCTTTCAAACAAGATATAACTATTTCGTTTGTCCCCAACGCTCTGACAGACCAGTGGAGCCGACGTTCGCGGCAACGATTGACAAAAACCCAGGAACATCTCCAGCCAAACGAGCTAAACCAGCCATTGGATTAGTACCTGACATCTATGGCATACGCCTTGAAAGTACAAATGACTTGTGTCGAGCATATGGCAAAGTCAACGGTTTGAAAGCCCTTATTTTCTTTGACCAAAGAGCTACCAAAAACTTCATCCATCCTGAATTCTTGAAGCAAATGGACTTTGATTACGATCCACAAGGTGGTGAAATCGAAGCCGAGTTAGCCACCGGTCTAACCCATAAAGTGGTACCTCTCATTGGTGCTCTTACAGTGACCATCCAAGGATGCCAAGGAAAAGCCGATCTCCACATTATGAAGTTGGGCCATTGCGAGGTTCTCTTGGGCATGCCTTGGCATGACAAGAATGATGCGACTTTCCAGGTTCGGAACCGAACCATCACCGTGATGCAGAAGGACAAGCGAGTCGTCCTCAAAGTTTGGTTGTCCAAACAAAACCCTCAATGAACTCTCTAGTTGTTTTATAGTTACATACTTTTCAACTCTGTTTGAGAAAATATTGTTCGAAAATTTGTTTGAAATGGATGGTATCTGTTTTAAACCTGACTTGGTGCCGATTTGAATTGTCTGACTCTGGTTTTAATAAACGTTTCAATGATTGGTGATTTTTACTCTTGGGTGGAGTAGTGAGAAATAATGTTTGAGAATACTTGTTCATACTCATGGCCCGGACCCTTGTGGTTATTTGCTGGGGGAGTATTCAATGATTGAAAAGTGCTGTTTTACTCATGGCCCAGACCTTGATGGTTATTTATGGGGGAAGTATTAAGAAGTTTGAGTAGTGGTTACTCTAAGCACCTCCAAGCGACGCACACTGTGGTCTGGGGGGCGTTTGGTTGTACAAGGCCTCTATATCTCATGGCTCGGACCTTTTTAGGTTATTTGCGGGAGGAGTGATATGGAGTCGTTGAATAGCTCATGGCCCGGACCAAGAATGTCACAAACTGTTGACGTGTCAAGCCACTGAAGAACGAAGCCAACCTGCAGATCTTGGTCGAGAGGCCTCAACCCTAGAAGCATTAGCAGAAGAAGGAGAAGTAGCAGAAGAAGAATTGCTAAAGATTGATGATGTGGCATAGTTGTACGGAATCCGGCATTTTACGTTGACATGCTGACGTGGCAATTGTATGGACGCATGGATTTCACACTGACAGGTGCTGACGTAGCAGTGTACAGATTTCCGTGTTTTGCACTGACATGTGCTGACGTGGCAGTGTACGGATTTCTGTAATTTGCGTTGGCAGCTTTGTACATTAGCTTTTTGGGCCAATTGCTTTTGAGTTAGAAAGATTTTCATGTGGTTGCTTTTTATGGCCAAGGGCCTTTAAATATGAGCCAAGGGCTCATTGTAAGGTGCAGCGGAATGAATGTTGTATTTTCTCAAGATTAGTGATCTTTATTACTCAAGGTTCCTTTTTGTTCTTAGGGAAAGAGAGAGCTTTCCGTGTTATGGAGAGTGCTATGATCACGAACAAAGTCAGTGGATATTGTGCGTGCAAGTGAATGAGACTGAGAGAAGGAGAGAGAAGAGATATGACACCCGAGAGGTTGTAAAACCCTCCTCCGAAGGTCCCACTCTCATCGAGAGCGGTCTACTTTGATTGCACAAAGGTGTACAATGCGTATGCAATGGATTGATGCAATGACACTATGCCGATGACGACGACGGTGATGACGACGACGACTTGGTGGCTGAAATCTGAGATCTTCTAATTGCTGAATTTCGGGACTGTTTCGGTGGCTGAAAATGACTGTTTTGGCTGCGTTTTTAGGGCTGAAAATGGGGGAACAGCTGCAACCAACCTGGGGGGGGGGGGGATCTGCTATTGTGTCATGGCTGAAACTGTGTGTATTCTGACTGCTGAATTTCTGATCCCAAAAACGCTGAGATGGCTGGTGCAATGCTAGCGTTTTTGGCTGAATTCTCTTCTGCTCTGCTGGGGTTGGAAACGCTGATGACATGCAAGGAAAACGCTGATCTGCTGATGTTTCTGCAATCCCAAAACGCTGGAATGGCCAGCATGCCCTAGCGTTAGTAGTTGCAACAAAAACGCTGAAGTTGCTGAGCTAGAACCGCTAAAGGGCTGAGGTAGCTAAGGGAGAAAACGCCAGACAATGGGGTTTGATGGCGATGGCTTGATCTGGGAAAAACGCCAAGGAAGGGGTGAGCGGTATGGCGAGGCTACGTGTTGAGGGAGGGTATTGCTGAGAAGTTGCGTGTTGAGCGGGAAGCTCCTGCTGCCTCTTCTGCCAGAAAGTGCTAACTTGGGTTTCCTTATATATTAACTTAGCAAAATTGCCCTACCTACTTTTGTTGGAAAGTCACTTAAAAATAATAAGTGAAAATAACCAAAAATAGAAAAATAGGCTAAATGCACTGGAAAATTCCCCTAACTGATGCTAATGGATTCTGAAGGGAATTCCGATGATCATGCTGTGTGCAACCGGAGGATATGCATCTATGCTAAGTGACTGGGCATGCACGATCTACGAATAGACTCACAAAAGTGCCAGATCACTGCTAATCTAGACTGACTTGACTGACGGGAACCCTGCCATGGTGTAGATTGTCCACGGACACATAGGGTTGGGATGTGTCACGTGACATCCCCTCCTTTTCAAAGTGAGGTACTGGTACCGAACTGTATGACGTCGAGGGAGATCGCCAATAGCATCCGGAATCCCCGAAGGGACTATTCGCCGGCCCACTCTGATGTGTGGGTCGTGCGGTACTTGAACTTCATAAAGGTCTGCAACGCTTGCTTCTATGGGCCGCGCCGAAAGCGACTCAAAGTCTTCCGAATCTCCTTCCTTGCTTCAACTTCGTGTAGAGTCCTGCTTCTTTCGTCTTCAAGAATCTTCATGGCTAAAAATTCCTGAAACTATCTCCAACACAAAACCATGAACATACCTATTCCATGTAAAGTGAAGGAAAAAAATCTTGTCTTCTCTAAAGACTGTGTATGCAATGTAGATGAACATAGAGACGGAGTGACAACCCGTTCATCAAACACATGCAAACAATGAGGTCAAATCTTTTGTGTTTGATCGAAATCAATCAACTGTGGCAAATCCCAATGGAAATGTCCATGTTTGGTGTTCATACTATCATGTGCGCTTTCGGAAACTATGTCATGCCAAGGAAGAGACATGGAATGTGACTTCCTTACATACAAATTTTTCAGCTTTTTACGAAAAATCCGCAGACATTCGCGCTCATCCATGAGAGAAACGTGCTCAACATACAGTATGTCATGCCTAGTAAAAGGGATCACATAACGATACTGACTAAAATACACGAAACCTTTACGAATGAAACACTCATACAATGCGTGAACACATAATACTTCCTTTGAGGGTTCTTTGGACCAAGGCTCGAGAGCCAAGATCGCTTCTTCGGGATATCGAATCTTCTTGTGGGGGATCTGTGGACCTCGACTCGAAAGCCAAGATCGATTCTTGGTGATTGATTGATTCTACAACGAGGTTAGCTTCGCTAGAAAAAGCATCAACTAACACATCATCCTTGTGAACAATCACGTCATCTTCATTCAATTCATCATGCTTGTCTTTTTCATCCAAATCATCAAGCAAATCATTATCCTTCAAATCATTATGCTTCTCATAATCATGCAAGTTCTGTGTGTCATGCTGTAGAGAAAAAGAGACTTAGAGAATCTCCTTATCCCGAATCCTTTCAACCTTGTCTTGCATATTAGCAATGAGAGATGGAGAATGAATAATGTCCTCTCCATGAAAGATAGTAGGAGAATCACTTTTGGCAAACAACACATCAAGGCACTCCTTCGTGATGAGAGCGTCCATACCGGGACGAAAGCCAGAGACCTCGATAGGAGATCTCAGACTAACTTCGAGGCGGGCTCTCTCAACAAGGGAGGAACTGATCACATCATGCATACTACTTGGGTCAAACAATATGACAAAACGGTGCCCCGACGTACGACCATAACATTTAATGAGAGAATCATCAATGGGAGGGTCCTGAGAAACTTTGTGCACACCTGTGCTATCATTCATTGCATTGATAGATGTAGTGGGTGCTGTGGGTTCTTTAGATTCATTCGATTCAAGCTTAGGACATGTTCTTTTTATGTGACCCTTAATGTGACAATGAAAACAACGACCTTCCTTAAAATAAGTGCTTCCGAAGTGATGTATCCTCCTACAATTCCTTGTGCTACCTTTTCATTTGGAGTAAGCTTAGGTTTAGCAGTTGTGTTAGCCTTACCCTTAGATTCATTGGAAGAATTCTTTGATGAGATACTGTTGGTAGATTGGTTAGAAGAGTTATCATTCTTACCGTTCTTACCATTCTGCGGGTTCTGAGAAGTCTGTGAGGTACTTGTGCAAGTCTTGTTCTCCTTAGGCTTTCCCTTGTTGTGCTTCATCTCCTGTGCGAGAGCAATCGCTACCACCTTGTTGAGATCGATTGGATCGAATACCTCGACATCGTACTTGATATACTCGTCGAATCCAAAGAGAAAAGCCTCTTTGCGCTCATCATCCGACATGCGTAAATGGGTACCTAGCTGCAAAACACGATTAGAAAAAGACATAACCGGCATACCATTTGCTTGAGAGTGCGCCAATCGTCCTTCAATCGTGCGAGGTACTGAGGTGGCATAAACCGCGCCTTGAGCTTGTCTTGGAAATCAGCCCAACTAAAAGAGAGGGGCGTGAAATCGTCGGCTGCCTCTAGGTGCGCGGCTAGCTGTGCCTCTTGCCATGCGTGGTACCAATTAATGGCATCACCGGCAAGGTACATAGCGGTCGTCAAAACTTTGCTATTTCCTGTCTTCTTAGTTGTCGCAAAATAAGCATTAAATTGATGCAACCAAGAATGAATAACTGTAGCATCCATCTTACCGTCGTACTTACTGAAAGTCAACTTCTCTGTGACTGGATGGTTGGAATCCGCATCGTGGCTTGCGCCACTTGATGAACTCCCACGATCTTTGGGTGGTTCGGTCTTCGAGGCTAGCATGTGGGAAATAAATTCTTGATGACGAATCTCCCTTCAAGCCTCTCATTCATCGCGCTTGCGTTCGAAAGCAAGTCGATTTTCTTCTCGTTTTGCGGCAAGAGCAAGGCGCTCACGCTCTCGAGCAAGGCGATTTTCTTCTTGTTTTGCGGCAAGAGGAAGGCGTTCACGCTCCTGAGCAAGGTGACTTTGTTCTTGTCTATCCATCATGGCCATCATCTGCTTGACCATTTCCTCCATAGGGTTTGGTGCACTTGGTGGCGTAGATGGCGAAGGAGGAGGGTTGAAGAAATCATCTCTGGGTGGGGACGAGTCTTCGTCGCCTCTCTCATGCTCATCACCTGTATGCGAAGTATCCATTCCGCTTCGGGTGACGACCATGCACTATGATCTTGGGGTCTTAAGCTCGCGAGGAACTTGGGTCTTGAGGGTCTTGAGGTTCTTGAGGTCCTTGATTCGTGAGAATCTTGTGTTCTTGAGGTTCTTGATGTTCTTGAGTCTTGAGGGTCTTGGGTTCTTGGGGTTCTTGAGGTTTTCTTTCGCTTGCAAATCGCGTTGGAGAAGGATCTTCTCTTCACCCGAGTTGTACTTCTTTCTGTAGGCGCACCCCTTGGCGGCCTTGCGCTCACACCAAGGTTGCTTTTTCCCACCTCATGTCGATTGGCCGGCCGCTAAGTGCATGGTCCGCTCTCAATGAGTGAAAAGAGACACAAGGGGAGGTTGGACAAGCCCTTCTTTCTTGGGATTCCTGTCACTCTTCAACAAAACACGATTAGGAATCGTCACGCCTAAGTAAACTTGGGTTCGTGCAATTGCAACAAGCAAAAAAATCCTTCTGGTTCTTCCCTTGAGTAATGCAGAACACTTCCAAAGCTCTGATACCAATGTAAGGTGCAACAGAATGAATGTTGTATTTTCTCAGTTTGTATTCGAACAAAAGGGTAAAAGCTCAAATCAAATGAGCTTTTACCCTTTTGTTCGAATACAAACTGAGAAAATACAACATTCATTCTGCTGCACCTTACACTCATTGTCTGACATGCTTCAGTAGGAAGGTGCAGAGGGTGGAGTACCGACATTCAAGTAATATAAAGAAATACCGAAAGGGGCGCCAAGGTTTGGGGCCAATAATCTCTGGGGTGGAACTTCGCCACTCCCCGTGTCGTCTCTCTCTTTCAGTTCAATTGTTATTAGAGTGTTTAAAGTTGTTGAATCTGTTCTTTTCCGTTGGCACGTGGTTCCTGTCTTGTGACACACCCACCCCCATGGTAGTGGAGGCACTCTTCCAGACGGTTTGCTTCATCTAGAGAGTGCGAGAGCTCCCCGACTGACAAACTCACACGACGAGCATTTGAGTCAGCTATACAGAGATCAGAGACCGCATACAACAGAGCATGGTTCGGAGCACACGGCTTGACCTGGAGAGTTTGCCACCTTTCCAGTATGACCCCGACTCCCCCCAACTTCATCTCTCACGCAATGAGAGAAACATAGTGATCTGACAGGATCTCTGGCAGCTCTATATTAGATAGACTTGGATCACATCCCCCCTCTGGCGGAAGATGTCACTACGGGGACCATTTTCTTATCATATTGAAGGATGGGTTCATACAACGACCATGCTATATGGAAACGTACATGCCACAAAGCTCACGGGTGGCAATTTGTCAGCTCAGAGTGTCATGACATAGACTAGAGATTGAGGTGGGGCGAGCTCATGACATTCCCATGGAGAGGAGAGTGTGTAGAGTATGCAGAGAGGAAGTGGAGGGCAAGGAGCATTTTGTTTGCAGATGCAGAGCTTATGCGGATATCAGAGGTCGGAACGAGCCCCTATTCAGAGGGCAGGTTACCTTCCGAGATATCATGCACTCTCGAGATCAATACAGCTGGGGTGCTACTTGCTAGAGATACAGAGGCTCAGGGACACACTTTTGTAGCCACCTACAGAGACCTGGGGGGCGGGGCGGGGGGAAACCGTCTTAGCTTACATATTTTTTTCAGAGAGCTACACCCCTCCCACTCCTAGACCCACCGAGGGGAGTGACCCTTCAGTAGGCTGAGACGAGCCGGGCCCGATGACGCCCGCGGGCTACCAGAGGCTAGGCCCGCCAACTCCACCGCAGACAGATCGAGGAGATCTAGACTCGAGCACATCGAGCTGCCGAGGAGAGACGGGCCCAGATGATGGCTCACCTAGAGGCATTCATTAGGGCAGCCCTTGCTCCCGGCCCTCCCATGCACCACATTTTACACTCCGCCATTATCACATGATGGAGCTAGCTAGATTGATGCATTTGCATGGTTGTACTACCCTCAGCATATAGACATGCACATACCCCTAGTACTAGAGCTCCACCCATCCCCATAGATTTCATCACCCACCAGACGTCCTTCTCTCTTTTATTTTGTACCAGTCTGAACTATTTTGTCTTTTTCAATAGATAGAGGACATACATGTATACTTGATTTGTCTCACAGGCCAACTTCGGCCTCACATAGAGGTTAAAAAGCAAAAGCAAAAGCTCTCTCTCTCTCTCTCTCTCTCTCTCTCTCTCTCTCTCTCTCTCCATTTCCCTCTTGAATAATAGGGCTTGAGTTCAACTCTCCTCGTCAAATAGATCTTTAAGGTCTCTTAGGATAGTTTCGTACGATGTTTTTATTTCTTCTTCTTCTCCTCTCTCTCTCTCTCTCTCTCTCTCTCTCTCTCTCTCTCTCTCTCTCTCTCTCTCTCTCTCTCTCTCTCTCTCCATGTTCTGCTTATTTATGTACTTCGTGGCTTTGCAATATTTATGTGGGGTTTCATGTTTTGCCGATTGTCTCTGCATTTGTGAACCTAGACCCTAAAGTCTAGAATTTCATTGTGTGCTTTTGCATATATCTCATATGCACACGTATAAGCACACACATGCAGTGAGGCTTTTGTGAAATTGATGTGATGGTTCATGACTCACATGTGTAACTTTCAAATAAATTGTGATGTTTATGGTGCATGTCAAATTATCATGGCGACATTGTCAAGTATGACGTGAAATTTGGAAGGTTTGAAGTCTACTGTGGCAAGAACTTGTATTGCAAAAAAAAGGGTTGACCTTGCAAAAAGGAGGTGTAGTATGTTGTTGTATCATAAGTCCAGTCCTGGTTGTTATGAAGAGTTCTATCTATATGAATTATTTGCTATCGATGGCTGAAATGCTTTTTACAACTTCATACTTTCTTGATAGGGTGGAAGAGGGAGACGTGGAAGAGGCCGTGAAGGAAGAAGAGGTCAAGGTAGAGGCAGGGGTTCAGGGCACAGGGGTCTCAACGAGAAGGATCCCGAAGAAAATGTCAGGTTTCCTGCCCGTCGTGTACGTGGAAGAGGACGGGGTATGAGGAGAGCCAGAATGGATGATTATGAGTTTAGAGATACCAAGCCAGCAAGCATCAGGAAGTAAATGGCAATTCTCATCTTACTTTGTTATCTGTTGTTGAGGTCAATCAGGAATTCTAAAAATGAGTCCTCATTTGTAAATTTTACCAATGAAATTACAGTGAAATTAAAGCTCTAGTGAAGTTTTCTTTTATTGATGAAATTCCAGTGATAATAGAGTTCTATCAACACCAAAGCCAGCAGTGCCACAGCCTTCAGGCAAAGCTGAGGACGCTGCATCAAAGAAACCTTCAACCAGTTCTGTGCTCAATTCTAAATCCCCTCCTTTTTTTCCTACCGGGGCAGTGACGAACAATATCACTGGAGGACAATCTAACACAGGCAAAGGCTCTGAAGAAAAAGTAATCGACAGGGATGCCACCCAACCTGGAAGTCTAGTAAACACGGCAAGAAGCGTTGTGGACAAGGGCGTTACAAAGGCCAACCCTCCATCAGTTATGAGGTCATCTTCTACTCCAGGAAATATTGTGAATATGATCTCGGATTCTGGTTTGGGGGAAGTAGACAGGAGTTTGCCTCGAGGTGCGAACACTCTGAAGCAGCAGTTGATGAAAACAGGATCCGGTTCCATGCTTCAGCATCAGCGACCAGGAAGAGCTGAAGGAAGCATGCAGCACGTTTTAGAGCAGTCTTCGCCTTCTTCACCATCTCAGCCAACTCAACAGACTACTAGAGGAAATCCATCTCAGTTATTGCGGCTGCAGCAGCCACAGCAACATGTGCAGACAATGACACCAAGCCAAGTATCAAGGGGACAGACGATGCAAGCACAATCTTTAGTTTCACCCGTTGCCCTTTCAGTGCAGCCAGCTGTTGACTCCAAAGGGGCTCCTCCACCACCAGGGAACAAACTAGTTAATGCTGCAAATCAAAGGGCTACACAAGCAGGAACTCTCTCAGCGGGAAGGGGGTCATTAATGTATGGTGGTAGCTCACTCACAAATGGCCTTCGCAGTGGTAGGTTGGAAATGAGTTTTCTCTTTCACATTGCAGCTTCTCTTGGTTGTTGGAGCTAATTGGATTGGCTAGGGTGTAAAATTGCAGTCGTACAATTTGCTGGTCAGCCACAAGCTAACCTTGGAGTTCCAACAGTGGGTGTTGCTTTACCAGGCTATTCAAGTCAGCCGCAGTTTGGTTTCCCAAATTCAGAAGTGACATGGTTAGTGTTTGGTTGTAAGACTGGAATATGATGATTGTAATGCTATTCGTCGTTGAAAGTTTCTGACGACTCTTGTTCGTTGTAGGATACCAATTTTAGCAGGTGGTGGGTCACTGGGTTCAAATTACAACAACTCTTATATTGCTGTAGACAGTAGCTCACCTGCTGTTTACTACACGCCTCCAGCATCCCACACACAGCAGGCATCTCAGACGTCTACTTTTCCAAATTTGGGGTGAGGCTGATGGTTTTGATCAGTTGCTAAACTTCTGTATATATTTTAATTCTAGTTGATCATCTGAAAAAAATCTGCGTTCAGAAGAGAAACAAATAACTCGAAGACAGCTGCTGGCGGCTCCTTCAATCCTCCTGCAAGATCTGGTAATGTAGTTTTCACTGCAGGCTCACATCGCTTTTTAAAATCTGTCAAATGATGTCACCCTATTTCCATTGCTTTTGAAGCAGAAGCTGATGAGTTTGGTCAGCAGCGAAGGAGGTAAGTCCATTTAGTTGATTTTAAAAGCTGGAGCATGGAATTTTTCTAAGCTGGATGGAGGCTAAGCAAATGTTTTGTTCTGTCTGGCCAGATACTCTCAAATGACTTTTGGGGAGGAAAGGAGATAGTCTTAGTGAGGAAGTATGTCCTTTTTGCAACCTTATATGATTCTTCCTTGCCTGAAAAGGAAGTGTTGTTTGGAGTATACATGGTTGATTGTAACTACTTAATACTTCTGTCATTGCAGACTTCAGCATCGATTGGATTTCCATGTCAGCAGTTTGGATGGTATGAGTGATGACAGCAGTATTGTGCTGATTCTTTGAATAAATTCTTGGGCGTCAATGTTACTTAGTCCTTGCACGGCTCACCTGCCATAGAGTCTGTTTAACAAAGTATTGGTCTGGCTAGCATTTTCATTATTAAAAGAGCCAGCAGAGTGCATGGGTGGTGCTATTTGTGTTCGATTATCTGTAAATGGACTGATACTGACTAGTCTGCTCTTATTCAATCTTCAGCTTGCAGATTGTTTAAGTGGCATTGGAACAGGGGATTATGGTCGTGTCTATGATGCAGACAAGGCAACATCAAAGGAATGTGGAAGCGGTTCAAAACCTTGTCGAAATTGGACAAAAACTAAAGCAATAGCTACATGCAGAAGTCCTGTTTATATTCATATTGAAATCTTTCATGTGTATGTAACGTGCTTGATTACCGTATTGCAGATTTTTCAGAGTAATTTTCGTTTTAGATGTATTGTGAGTGTTGGATTTGACTTTTGTAACCTGTAACATATGAATAAAGAAGAGAGTTTGTCTGTTTTATTTAGGCTTCTGGGTTCAGCATAACATTCAGCTTCTGGGTTCAAATCCTGCTGGCGGGTAAAACTGACCTTCCACTTGATGGGTTCAATTCCCACTTAAATGGACTCCAACTTAGCATGATGTCTACAATTAAAAGTAATTGCCGGAGTACACTCAATGAATTGAACCAAATTTCCTGTGCTCTTTTGTTTTGGTTAAACAGAATTTTTTGGGCACAAATCATGAAGTCTGCTGCTCAGTTTGAGTTGCTATGTCTGTGATTATTGGGGTGTGCTTATCTTTTGGATAGAGCTTCTAAGCCTTCCCTGGTTTGGCACTGCCCCTTTAAGGTAGTTGAATGTAGTACAAGTAGTCGAACAAGTGCAACTCTGATCAGCTCGTGAGAGAGGAGAAGTTATTTCCATAGAAGGTGCATGTGTAAAACATAGTTCAAGGAGGTTCACAAATGTAACTACCGCCAATACATGCATCGTACTATTGCTCTGGTTTATATAGCATCCAATTTGTGGTACCTTTTTTCGAAATTTTTGAACCCTTTACATGGCTTGCAAAATGTATGATGTGGTGTATGCTTTTCGAAGTTTTTAATTAGAGTTTTCTCCGTCGAGTCAAGTTCACTAAATTTTGCTACTCCCCGTGCTCGCGTGCTTGTCCCGCCAATAAACAAGAAAACGGATGGTAGAGGGTCACTTGTGAGAATATTCCTCATCTCCTTGTCTATTTTATTTTACTTCTTTTTAACTTTTGAGTGTAGATAGGGCCTAAGAGCATTTGAGAGACAGGGGGACCAAGATACTTGCTAAGCATAAGCTGCTGCTTATAATTCTAGTTAGCTAAGAGGCATTGTTGGGATTGCCTTGGGTTTGAATCTTGTTTTGGGAATGCGAGAGCATGCAAGGAAAACTGTCCCAATTAGTAGACGGGGTCGTACCAGGCATGGAGGGGGCAATGGGGGACATTGCCAGCCCTTAAAATAGAAGGCTTCAACATCCTTCCAAGGGGGTTCAGCCTTGTTAGAGAAGGGCTGAGAAAATACTACCCTTCAAAGTAAAATAAGAAGTTTGAATAAACGCAGCCCTTGCAATTTGTGTTGAAAGAAAAGAGGAGTTTTTTTGAGGCCTTCAAAATGAAAAGCAGGGTCTCTCTCTCTCTCTCTCTCTCTCTCTCTCTCTCTCTGTGCACCCCCCCTCTCCCATGCCTCTTGTCGTGTACTTTGTGATCGTGGGTGCCAGAGCAATACCCCACACATTGCTGGTTGATTCTTGATGTGCACCTTGCCCTCCATGATTTATGATTTTTCAAGCATTTTGGTGTATTTTTTGAAGGGTAGAACCTACAAGAAATAGGCAAAATGGGTAAAATGCCCAGCAAAAAGCAACCTTGCTCTACTTTTTTGCCAGCAGCACGAAAATAATAAAGTTTGGTTTGCAGCTTTTTGCAAAAGAGAGAGACATAGTGGTCATTTTAGCAAGAAAGAAGCATGTGAACGTAGAGCAAAAGCTTAATCTTTTCTATGGTTTTGATGATCGACTAGTATAAGGATCAATTTGAGGGCATGGTTTTGGCTCTTGATACACCAAATGTGTGTACCAGCTTATGATCTCTTAGAAATTACAATTTTCATTGCCCTTATGATCTATTTGGATGGAAGCATGGAATGGTGGATTACTATCTAAGCTATATAGTTTTACTTTACAGTAGACGCCATAGGAAATTAGAATTTACAAGTTAAGACATAAAATGCATTGTCGTCGTCGGTAGCGACAAGGTATTGTCACAACATTTCAAGCCATGTTGAATTTGTTGAACGTGCACATTGAACATGGTGATAGCACCAATTGAAATTCTCTGGCCTTTGAATTTTCATGTTATTGAAGTGTATAACTTGCTTTCCATGTGCCTTTTATTACAATGCTACATGCGATACTCACACCGAAGTCCAAACATTTGTGGTGGCATCATTCACCAAAAGTCTGTTCATGTTAAAAAATCAATAAAACAAATCACAACATGGCATACATGAGGGATTGTGGTGCACTAATGTAAAGTGCATACCATGTAGTTGAGGCCTATATTCCCGCACTAGCCTGGGATTCTAGCATGGTTACCCTAAATCCTTGATGACCCTAGGTCTTGAGTTCAAGACTCTTGTCATGGATAGATCTTTAAGGTCTCTTGGGGTGTTTCCTATATGAGTGAAACATTCTCTTCTTCTCTTTGTCTCTTTGTGCTTTTTCTAAGCTCATCGTGTTGAAGGATTCAATCCTTGACTATGATGGCTTTAGGGTTCTACAAAGATGGTGATGACTAAAAAAATTTGACACTAAGATTTTGTATAGTCTCAAGGGTACATTGGAGGGAGAGGTAATGTCTAATTGGATCAATGGATGCAGATTGAAGAAGTATCATCAACCCCTCACTGCAAGAATGTTGGAAAAGATACAGGAAGCAAAGGAAAGGAAGAAAAAGGCATTAAAAATTAAAGAATAGGCACATGAAGAAGCTCAATTATGGATATTGAAACGCAAAGAAAGATAAAATCCAGCTCCACTATAGCAAGTTGAAGCACCTTCTTCTCCTATTACAATAGTCCAAATTGAGCAAAGTTAGCTTGGAGGAATGGATGTACAAATCAATGTACAGCTAGCTGATGGAACGATCAAAAGAGTACTTCTAGATACTAGGTGCGTGTCAATGCTATGCGGTATTCTACATACTTCAAATTATTGACCTCCATGAGCAAATCGACCAAGATGTGAATCTGCCAGCTCTTATACCAATGTTGGCCCACAAAGAACACATAATATCACTATGGACAAGATGGAGGGAAGTTCTTGTGCACCACCCAAAAATATAGGAATATTGAGAAGTGCTTCCCATTGTGTTAGGATATGTAATAGGGGCTTGCATCCTAAAGGTCTAATGCATAGATTTTTCATACGTTTAACATACGACAAACACGTATGGGTATGGAAGAACGATGTATGTTTTGAGAATATTATCCCAACAAACGTGACCTTTTTCTTAGCTATTAAGATTCAACGGTAATAGAAGAAGATAAATGCATACATGTTATCACAACAAACTTCAAACCATAAGACCAAGTCCATAACATCATGACTAGCCATGGAATTACAAAGGATTATAAAAAGAGTATACCTAGGACTATAAGCATGACTATACCCAAGAATACCATGCATGTAAACCCATGTTTATACTTGAGCTTATAGCTACAATATGTTTACTTTAAAAATATGAATTAATCCATTTGAATAGCACACAAACTGGATTATATGAAGCTTGTCCGGCCCTTTAAAGAAGAAACCAAATCATTACCCGTCTAGAGTATCAATGCCATGCCCATGAAAAATACCATCACCCAAAGTACCTTTGTTGTTCTAAGGAACACACATACCTACCTTGCAGTGATATCTATTGGAGCAGTCGCTTATCACTTTAGTTGGAAAACAAAAATATGGCTGTGTTACATAATAAAATCAAGCTTCCAACATCCACTAAGGGGAAGAGTCTTCCATGGAGAATTTAGAATTGATCTCCATAGGATTTCTCATAGGCTTGAAATCCAAGATCCAAATGTCTTTAGGATTTTTGTGGTAGGCCTTCGTTGAGGAATGAAGATGCCTTTTGAATTTTCTTACCTCAATTCTCAAGCAATAGTGTGGAAGCCGCAAGTGTCATCTCAAACTCTGAGCTTAAACTCTTGTAGGTCTCACCAATGCATTCTTCTAAAACCAAGATTTCTAAAAAGTTCTCTATTCTTTCATACCATGCTCTTGGTGCTTGCTTTAGGCCAAGAAAATCCTTTCAATCTGTAAACCTTATGTCTCATTAATGCAGTCTTTATGATCACCTATGAGAATCACGTCATTACATACAAGATATATTACCCATACATCTTATTCTTCCTTCTCAAATACAAATTTTCATCAAAAGCCATTTTTTAAAACCAAGATTTTTTAAAAAAATATTTATTCTTTCATACCATACTGTTGATGGTTCCTTTAGCCCATAAAGGATTTTCAGCCTGACCATCTTATTTTTTGAATGGAACAAATCAAGCCTGGTGTTGAAGTTACATATAACTCCTCCTTTTTATGCCCGTTTAGAAAGTTCGATTTCACGTTCATTTAGAAAATAGGCCAAATTTTAGCAATAGCCAATGCACCTACTATGCAAATAGTGGCCATGGGAGCTATTGGATAAAAGTTTTTACTAACATCAAGACTTTGAACTTGAGAAAAACTGTTAGTACTGACCTTGCTTTATATTTTTTAGCGAACCATCAACCTTCTACTAAGCTTTCAAAATTCACATTGCTAATGCCATTCTTCGTTATTGGCCGGTCCACTAGCTCCCAAATGTTGTTCTTCATAATGCTCTCATACTAAAACTGCATTGCTTCTTTTCACTTTGGATCAACCAAAGATGTTGGTTTTTTTTCTAGAGCCCATAATCTTAGCCATTAGAGCCATGTTAAAATGTGTTCAGAGGTCCTTTTCTACTTCTCTATTCTCCTTGAACTGTGCAAATCATCTACTATTACCTTGGGAGTATGAACACAAGGATTGCGATCATCCGAGGTTTATTGAGTCTACTTTGGTAGTGGCTTTTCCTATGGTGGTGCAACTTGTTAGTTAATTTCACATGAGCTATCTACATCAAATACCTCCTACTCCTCAATTTTTACCTGAGTTTGAGCTGGCACATGGTGAGCTATTTATTTGTATGGTAAGATAGTTGATGTACTTATTTTGTTCATTGAGTGTGGTCCTTCTTTAAACACTATATCTTGACTTGTGGTTGTCTTCTTTGTTTCAAGATCATAAAGTGTGTATGCTTTAGACTCTTTGCTATATCCCAAGAAGACACTCTTCTCTTTGTTAAGCCCCTCGTGTTTACACCACACAAAGAGAGCCTATGACACTGAACACGGGGCTCCACTCGAGCATGGGAGCCCCGTGTTCAATGGCTGGGTCTATAGTGATCGGCAACACCAACAATCCAATGCCATAAGATAAGATGCGAGTGAGGGTGTATCTGCCTTGACTCGATGAGTGAGCACAGGCTCTACAATCCGTATGATAAGTGTTCGGAGCTCTATGGCTCGTACATTGACTGACATATAAAATATGGATTTCGTAACGCGCACGAAGAACCAGTTTTAGCCTCAAAGGCTCAGCACGCTCTAGCTTTACGGAGACCAGGCAGCTTCACAAACATAAGCACGTTGCGGGCGATATCACCGTACTCTTCTGACGTATAAACGATGCAAAATCCTGATGGAATAACCTCGCAATATCCAGCTATGTTGGGAAACTATCTTTGACCAAAAGAATGCAATGCACATCCCACTACGTGCAATCAAGCACAATGCAAAGAGGACGAGAGAGTATTCACCGAATTCCTTAACCTCGCTCTCAAAAAGCCCTGCAAGAGACTTGTCCTGTAGCACCAAGCTGCCTGTCCGAAAGGACTAGATCCCAAGAGAAATACCTTAGCCCACTGCGGGCACAACCACTAACAACAACCGCAATCCAGGACGTGCCGCCCAAATACAAAGCCTGCTCGCTGAAATCTGTAAGGGCCGGCAACGCATAAACATCCATGTCGAATCACCTGCTCAATTCCTAATGCGAACGAATGGAACCACAGCCCATTGCGGGCCTTGCCAACCAAGCAACACAAAAGAAGCAAAGGGACCAACGTCCTGCTGAGCAAAACCTGCTCCTCGAAACTGTCTGCAAATGAGAAACTCGTGGTCCCTTGTACAGGTCAGCACGCGGCTGGATGGTAACCCCTCAAGGCGCGCAAGCACAACAGCCCACGTTGGGCGACTTGAACTATTTACCCGACGCGCGCACTCGCGAAGCCGAGGCCTTGACTGTTGTTTTTCTACTCTGTCTCCCTGCACGAACCTGCAGGTTCGATAACTTTTTATTATTGTGCATGCATGATGCTCGTATCCTTAATACGTATTCATGCCCCCATCAAATTCTCTAGAGTCAGTCTACACTTGGACTTTCCACCACCTACCCTATTAACTCTCCAAAGGGTCCATTCCCACGTGACGTCTTGTGAGTTTCCTATATTGCCCATTTCACAAGGGAGCTTACCCGCACTAAAGGCCTCTCATCAGCCTAGGGTCCTCCTTGAGGCCTTGTGACTCGGAGCCGAGTAATGGTGCCCAATAACCGTGAAGAGTCTCGAACCCCAACCGAGAAGAGAGACCCGTAACACTGTCCCCGCCCATAAGAGAGCTTGATGTCCTCATCGAGCATGACAACACTTCCCAAAAAAATGAAGCGTGTCCTGTCCATCACCATCCTCATCCGCATACATAATAACGGTTAGGGGTCCACAGTAGCGCTCATCTGAACTAGCATACCACTCTCCCCAAGCGATCAACCAAACAAACCCGCTGGCTATAGTTACGCGTTGATGCTCCTGGGGATCCATTTTCGTGCCATACAAGCAATACATGAAGCAGTGGAGCATAGCCGTCTGCCCAGTTTTCTTCTCTGCTGATACATGTTGTCTCATCTGAACATTTGCTGGCCTATGTGCCCGGCCTTGTACATTCCACCCCTTGCGTGCGTAGCATCACCATCCAACCTCCTCCGTCGAGGGGGGACCCATCGGCCATTTGGCCTGCCTCAATAACATACTCCGGTGTGCTGTTTGGTACGAATTATCTCAGCCCACATAGTGCTCTATCAACCCAGTAAGCACCTCCAATTCCTCGGGTTTATCCTCGCTTAGATTGACCCTGCTTAGTAGCCTTTTCACCGACCACTCCTCATACATCCTGGTTGCTTTATATTGCCTCATAATCACATCCATAATCTGGGCTTGGGCCTTTTTCCCCGGGTCACATACAAGGCCACCTTGCCCATTATCTTTCCCGCATAACTGTCCTTGAAGGGTCCCCATCCCAACCCCGAGACTCCCTTTACCAAGCATCAGAAAAACCTTACGTAAATTTATCATCAACAGGGTTGTCTAGGCCCCAATACTTGCCCGTTCAGTGGGCTTATTCACTAAAAAGGATACCCGCTGTGGTTGCCATTCACAAGCCCAAGAGCACTCAATTTGGATACATACCACGAGTCCTTTGCTCGAGACTCGACAAGGGACTCTGGGCCCATTAGCATAACCAACACTGTGGGTCCGCAACCCCATTCCTCTGCACCAAAAATCTCAACTTCACCCCTATGCATGCTTCCACAACGTAGCCAGTTCCATCGCAATGGAAGAAGCCCCCCTCGAGGCCTCCGAGTTCTATTGCCCAAAATCCACATAACCACACATTTATGAAAAAAATTCTGACCAACAAAGTCATTCCGATAAGGACCATCCGCTACTGGTTACATCGGTGCACCCTTGCACTTGTTACA